>NC_086002.1:19459394-19815644 GCF_030014385.1 Trichomycterus rosablanca
GGGTGCGTGTATGTTTCGTTACTGACAGAGCGGTAGAGAGAACAGAGTGGCGACACTCCCATAGGGAACCGTTGGAAAGGGGGCGGGACATTTTTTCTGCCCAGCTTCCGGGTTGTGGAGCTCTGTATAGTTCCAAACAACCCATAGAGCCCCATTCATTTCCACTACTTATCAAACATTTTTAGCTGTATGTTGCTTTGTTTTAAAAAAATTATGAATTTAATGTCATTAATATACTTAATACTGTTATTGTTTAGCATTTGCTCAGCACTAAATGTTACATGTTTATCTTAATTAATAGGTATAACCCAATTTAGCTTAGTCAGTTAAGCTTAATTAATGACACACGAGTCTTTTCACCTAAAATGAGTTGATTAATCAAGATTCTTGTTACAGAAATGATCATAAAACATTAGAACCACAATAAATCATTATACTTTTACTTTCATACTTAAGTACATTTGAAGGTAAATTTAGTTTAGTACTTTAGTGGAGGTAAAGAGTATTTTTACTTTTACTACTACTTTTACTGGAGTAATATGTTACCTTGGATATCTCTACTTTAACTCAACTACATGGTTTGTCTACCTTGTCCACCACTTACATTAGACAAAATGAACTAGTGCATATTCATAATGAATTCATTAATGTATTACATGTAGGAATCAATTATTAATCACTCATGAAATAAGAGATGAATGAATGCTTTTTCATGTACCTGCACTATAATGTTTTTGGTACGGTAATGTGTTTATCAATCTGTTCATTCAGTGCAGGTAAACCTTATGAATCCAGCACATGACTTAGTGTTTAGCAAAAATGATTATTATTATGAATCCTCAGGAAAGTGAAGGGAGATTAGTTTATGCAAAAATCAAAACATAAAAAACTTTAATGTCTATACTGTATATTGTCTCTACTACTTAAGGATATCGCATTATGTAATGTATGCTAATATAATGTACTGTGTGTTAACAAGAACGACCTATTAACAAGTCATTATAAACATCAATCTTCCACTTTATATACCAAATTGACATTAAAGCAGATGCAGTAAATGTAAACGCAGTTGAAAATACCCAGAAATTGTACAAATGTTTATTATTTGCCGTTTAATATTTCATTTACTGCTGCCTGTCCCATTTGAGAACATGACAGCGCCGGGTTTGTTTGGAACTATTGAGGGTTACATGAACCACGTGACCGCGTAGCGGCGAGATCAAGGAGTGTCGCAACTCTCTCTATCTACGGCTCTGGTTACTGAGACATGACGGCGCGTTTATGATTGGCTCAGCTGTGCCTTCGCTCTAAGCCAATAGGAGAGAGCCAGTTTGCCTATATCATACCGCTTCGAGCTCTCCTCCAGTTTACTTCAGTTTTGTTCCACGAACGCATCTGATCATCACAATGAGTGGACGAGGGAAGACCGGTGGTAAGGCTAGGGCTAAAGCCAAGACTCGCTCATCCCGTGCCGGCCTTCAGTTCCCCGTGGGCCGTGTTCACAGACTGCTACGTAAGGGTAATTACGCCCACCGTGTGGGAGCTGGAGCTCCTGTCTACTTGGCTGCCGTGCTGGAGTATCTGACCGCTGAGATCCTCGAGTTGGCTGGTAACGCCGCCAGAGATAACAAGAAGTCTCGTATCATCCCTCGTCATCTGCAGTTGGCCGTGCGTAACGACGAGGAGTTGAACAGACTGCTTGGAGGTGTAACCATCGCTCAGGGCGGTGTGCTGCCTAACATCCAGGCTGTTCTGTTACCCAAGAAGACCGAGAAAGGAGCCAAGTCCAAGTAAAGTCGCTCTCGTGTTCTAACCAAAAGGCTCTTTTAAGAGCCACCCATTTCCACAGAAAAAGTGCAATTTCCCCAGATAATGTGTTAATAAAACAAATGTAATATTGTTGTTCATAGAATCACACGTTGTAAAACATGATTTATCACATGGTAAAATTAAATCAATATTTACGATTAGATTTTTTCCCTATCTATCTTATCTTTACATATGTCCCTATATATGTATACATAAGTGAAGTTCTAGATCACTTGCAGTAGCAAAACCAACAATATAGACGATTAAAAGTGGTGCAACAAACGTGTTTGTGTAATAAACATGGAACAAAAAAAAAAATAATAATAATACTAATAATAAGCAAAATGAACGAAATAATCAATAATATATTTTTTTAGAAAGTTATATACTTCAAATGCGATTGTAGGCTGTGTTTTAAAAGCACAAAGAAAGAAAGGAAAGTATTATAAATCCCGCCAACAGCATAGAGGAAATGTAAGCACGTTCGTCCAATGAGAAAAGTGCGTCATCAAGACGCCCAATGAGCGCAGAGCTGCTCTGGTACTTAAATTGAGCGTGTTGGACGGGCTAACATATTCTGTCGGAAGACAAACTGCAACCCATTTCATGCCATTTTCTTGAAAACTAACAAAGGGGAGAATTTATACATTTATATATAAATAAATTGACAAATTTTATGATGTAAGCCGACAATGAGCTTCCCCTCTTTGAAAGACCAGCAGCCGCCACTGATATATATATATATATATATATATATATATACATACTACACGTGTCCCTCAGTCACTATCCATGGCTTAATGGTCCGAATTGCAGTGTCCAAAACCAGTATATTTTCTACCTATGCGATATATTGGAAATGGGAATGTCAGATCTCAGGTTTGGAGCGAGGTAGGACTTCCAAATCTGCGTTCCTCTCTAAGTCTCCACCTCCCCAACCTATGGTGCAAGTTTGAAAAAGATCAGAGAAACAAATAAAAAATCTCTTAAGGGTTTTGGTCATACTATACTGGTTTTGGACCAAATAAAAATAAAAATAAACTTATCCCATTTCCAATATAATAAAGGCATGACAAATATACAGCTTTTGGACAGTGAAAAGTCATCCCATTTGCAATATATTGAATACTTGAGTGGGGTCCCATAAGCAGCATACAGTAGTGAAGGCCCAAATGCTTATTTTTCCACACTTCCCAAGGGTCTACAGACACGAAACACATACCAATGGATTCGTCTTGATGAGTAGATGTCATTTGACACCAGAAACGGCAGCTAATTCCGCTGGAAATTGCCGAAAATCGCCCCGTTTTTTATTATTTGTTTTACTAAATTAACATGTTTATCGGGCACTTTGTTGGACAAATTTGGTACCCATGCACTCGGGAGGACTCCTAGAGTACGATTCAATCAAGTCCCGGTGTCAGTGTTTGACTGTTTATTCCCGCCAAGCCTATGAGGCCTACGTTAGCAACCGAATGCTAATGACACTCGTTTTTCATACTTCCCGGTGGTCAACATGCAAGATACACATATCAATAGATTTGTCTCGATGAGTAGATGCTGTTTGACACCAGCAGCTTGAGCTAACTCCACGGGAAATCGCTGAAAATCGTTCCGTTTTTATAACGTTTAGCTACTAAATTAACATGTTTATTGGGCACTTAGGTAGACAAATTTGGTATGGTTACACTCGGGAAAACTCGTAGTTTGTAATGCAAAGAAGTTTTGTTGTCCTAGAGGTTCTGGAACCTTTAGAAATGGTTCAAAGTCAGGCAAAAGAAACACAGGAAGGCCTTAAAAATGTTCAAGTGGACCTAGGGCTTCCAGATTTTTCACACTGCTTCTAGAGGTGTCCACAGCCCACACATTCGAGTTTTGAGTCGATCGGACCTTTCAAAGCAGTGTTACATAGAGCGTGTAAGAATCTGAATGGGAATAAATTGGGATTTGGACGTGTCCAAACAGGGTAGCAAGGTCCGATGGGTCCGAAATTTTGGCGACATTGTCGACATAGGCTCCAGATAAACATACTCAAATTTGGAAGCGTTCGGGCATTCCGAAGTATTTTTTATTGGGGCAACGATTCGAGCAAAATCCATGCAGACTTGCACCTTGGCCTTATGCCTTTCTCAGTGAAGGAGGAGAAATACTGAAAGGCCTTAAAAATCTTCATGTGGACCTAGAGCTTTCAGATTTTTCAGACTACTTCTAGAGGTGTTGACTGCCCACATAGTTGAGTTTTAAGTCAAACGGCCCAAGTGGTGTCCAAAAAGTTATTATGGGATTTGAATGGGAATATATTGGAATTGGAACGTGTCCAAACAGGCTCTAGAAAGGTCAGACGAGTCCGAAATTCGGCTACATTGTCATCAGAGGCTCTAGATAAACATACTCAAATTTTTTATCTGGACAACGATTCGAGCAAAATCCATGCAGACTTGCCATGTTTTCTTAAGGTCAGCACTTAGAATTTCAAGTACTAAACTTTACTTAAGCCCCTGGGAGAACTGCAAATCCTTTTTAGGTGCTGGGTCAACCACGAAAGGTACTTCAGACAAAGATGACACTCAACGATACCCATTTTCAAAGGCTGCTTCTCAGATTAAAACTGAACACACATATAAAAAGAGTTGTTGCATCCGAAAAGATGTATTTACAAACACACGACAATCTTCTTCTTCTCCTGGGCCTTTTTCCCGCTCGGTTGCGGGGTCAGCTCTTCGGTGGATCATGATTCGCACATTGATTTGGCACAGTTTTTACGCCGGATGCCCTTCCTGGCACGACCCTCCCTATTTTATCCGGGCTTGGGACCGGCACTACAATGCACTGGTTTGTGCATCTAGCGGCTAGGTATCTATAGGACAATTCAGTGTTTCCAATTAGCCTGGTGGCATGTCTTTGGACTGCGGGAGGAAACCGGAGCACCCAGAGGAAACCCACGCGGACACGGGGAGAACATGCAAACTCTGCACAGAAAGGACCCGGACCGCCCCACCTTGGGATTGAACCCAGGACCTTCTTGTTGTGAGGCGACAGTGCTACCCACTAAGCCACCGTGCCGCCCTACAAACACATGACAATAATTAGCCAAAAATGCAACACGGGTCATTCACATGCATATGTCCATGTTTTTCCACTGCCGCTTTTTATATCAGCCATTTCTAGCATGTTCTTTTGTCAAAGCATCTATGTTACACCCAATTCTGATGAGGCCGGACTGACCCATGGGTCCAAGCCCTTTCACATCCTGATGGAAGTACCCTTATTTGACTGACTGAAAAGCTGACCAAGTGAAACTCTTTAGTCATTTTGAGTGACTTGATCACTATTTATCAACTCTTCAGAGCTGTGATCCAAGAGCTTGCCAATGCATCACAGCCACCCGATAGATATCTAGCATGGTAAATATCTGTACCTATCAGTGGGTGGTGAATAACCATCAAACCAACCTAGGATGGTAAATGTACAGTATTCACACATCAGGGTATTTCATGGTTTTTTTAAATAAATGAGCAGGAAAATGTCCACTGAGGAGGACATTGGTCTAGTGATCAACTGGATTAAGTTGGCTGTTTTTTTGGTTGTAAACAGCCAACTCCCTGCTTTCTGACATTTTTCATCTTCTGCTTTGAATATCCTTGCAGCTCCAGTTGAATTATGGGATAGATTAACGATTAACTTGCTTGGTTCTCATACTTTAAAATGTTTGACGATGCAGTTCCACATCTGGGGATTTTTTGTATGTACTGTTTAATTAATACTACTGCTTTCATTTACTGTTATGTATACATATACAACAGTAATAATCAAATTACATTGACATTTATGGCATTTGGCAGACGCCCTTATCCAGAGCGACTTACATTTATGCAATTTTTTTACATTTATGCAGGACTGGGTGTGGGGGAGGGGCAAGAACATAAGCTTTCCAAGTAAACTTCAGGATCAGGTTTTCTCTTTTCAAATTGAATGACAGAGCACAAATATTCAAATCACACTATAAAGATGTCCTACATGTTATATAAATACATAATACGCAGTGGTTTGGGCACAGCTAGGTGAATTCCATGTTTTGTTATTGGTTTAAACGTCTTAATGTCTCTTCTATGGGATAGAAATTTGAACAATATTTTTTCTGTATGTAACTAAAAGAAAAAAAAAGTTAGCTTTTTAATGCATTATTACTTTTATACCAGGCACATTGTGTTTTTTCCCCTAGTACTTACATTCAGCAAGTAAAAAGTAATCATGCATTAAAATGTGCAGCACTTTGTTTCCTGTAGAGAATGTGTAAACTTATTTTTCTTTTTTTATTTTACTTACTTTTACAAAATCAGTAAAACATGGAATTTGATCAGAAGTATCCATTTGTTCTATACATGTAAAGGGTAAAGTGCACCATTTACATTTACATTTTCAGCATTTAGCAGACGCTTTTATCCAAAGCGACTTACACAATGAGCAATTGAGGGTTAAGGGCTTTGCTCAGGGAGCCAACAGTGGCAACTTGGTGGTGGCGGGGCTTGAACCGGCAACCTTCTGTTTACTAATCCAGTACCTTAATCACTGAGCTATCACTGCACCATGAGCTCTGTGATAACACGCACTTACATTTAGGTTCATCTGGGGTTTTTTTTCTGTTTGTTTGTTGACCTGAAGCAAAATTATTTTACTGATATTTCAAATGTGTACTAAACTTTACAGAGAATGGACAAACAAGAGGATAAACAAGAGGATAAACAAGAGGATAAACAAGAGGACAACATGGTATGTATTTATTTTGACATGTATTCTTTTCATGTGAACTATAAATAGAATTTGATTAAAAAAACTACTTAATCTGTTTATTGAACATTTTATTAAATGTAGGGTTCACTTGAGTGAGTTGCTCTAGGGCAGGGGTCCCCATCATGAAATTTCATATATATATATATATATATATATATATATATACAGTGTATCACAAAAGTGAGTACACCCCTCACATTTCTGCAGATATTTAAGTATATCTTTTCATGGGACAACACTGACAAAATGATACTTTGACACAATGAAAAGTAGTCTGTGTGCAGCTTATATAACAGTGTAAATTTATTCTTTCCTCAAAATAACTCAATATACAGCCATTAATGTCTAAACCACCGGCAACAAAAGTGAGTACACCCCTTAGTGAAAGTTCCTGAAGTGTCAATATTTTGTGTGGCCACCATTATTTCCCAGAACTGCCTTAACTCTCCTGGGCATGGACTTTACCAGAGCTTCACAGGTTGCCACTGGAATGCTTTTCCACTCCTCCATGACGACATCACGGAGCTGGCGGATATTCGAGACTTTGCGCTCCTCCACCTTCCGCTTGAGGATGCCCCAAAGATGTTCTATTGGGTTTAGGTCTGGAGACATGCTTGGCCAGTCCATCACCTTTACCCTCAGCCTCTTCAATAAAGCAGTGGTTGTCTTAGAGGTGTGTTTGGGGTCATTATCATGCTGGAACACTACCCTGCGACCCAGTTTCCGGAGGGAGGGGATCATGCTCTGCTTCAGTATTTCACAGTACATATTGGAGTTTATGTGTCCCTCAATGAAATGTAACTCCCCAACACCTGCTGCACTCATGCAGCCCCAGACCATGGCATTCCCACCACCATGCTTGACTGTAGGCATGACACACTTATCTTTGTACTCCTCACCTGATTGCCGCCACACATGCTTGAGACCTTCTGAACCAAACAAATTAATCTTGGTCTCATCAGACCATAGGACATGGTTCCAGTAATCCATGTCCTTTGTTGACATGTCTTCAGCAAACTGTTTGCGGGCTTTCTTGTGTAGAGACTTCAGAAGAGGCTTCCTTCTGGGGTGACAGCCATGCAGACCAATTTGATGTAGTGTGCGGCGTATGGTCTGAGCACTGACAGGCTGACCCCCCACCTTTTCAATCTCTGCAGCAATGCTGACAGCACTCCTGCGCCTATCTTTCAAAGACAGCAGTTGGATGTGACGCTGAGCACGTGCACTCAGCTTCTTTGGACGACCAACGCGAGTCTGTTCTGAGTGGACCCTGCTCTTTTAAAACGCTGGATGATCTTGGCCACTGTGCTGCAGCTCAGTTTCAGGGTGTTGGCAATCTTCTTGTAGCCTTGGCCATCTTCATGTAGCACAACAATTCGTCTTTTAAGATCCTCAGAGAGTTCTTTGCCATGAGGTGCCATGTTGGAACTTTCAGTGACCAGTATGAGAGCTGTACTACTAAATTGAACACACCTGCTCCCTATGCACACCTGAGACCTAGTAAGACTAACAAATCACATGACATTTTGGAGGGAAAATGACAAGCAGTGCTCAATTTGGACATTTAGGAGTGTAGTCTCTTAGGGGTGTACTCACTTTTGTTGCCAGTGGTTTAGACATTAATGGCTGTATATTGAGTTATTTTGAGGGAAGAATAAATTTACACTGTTATATAAGCTGCACACAGACTACTTTTCATTGTGTCAAAGTGTCATTTTGTCAGTGTTGTCCCATGAAAAGATATACTTAAATATCTGCAGAAATGTGAGGGGTGTACTCACTTTTGTGATACACTGTATATATACTGTATATACTGGTGCTGGTCATAAAATTAACATATGAAAAAGTTGATTTATTTCAGTAATTCCATTCAAAAAGTGAAACTTGTATATTATATTCATTCATTACACACAGACTGATATATTTCAAATGTTTATTTATTTTAATGTTGATGATTATAACTGACAACTAATGAAAACCCCAAATTCAGTATCTCAGAAAATTAGAATATTGTGACAAGGTACAATATTGAAGACACCTGGTGCCACACTCTACATTTACATTTTCAGCAGACGCTTTTATCCAAAGCGACTTACACAATGAGCAACTGAGGGTTAAGGGCCTTGCTCAGGTACCCAACAGTGGAGACTTGGTGGTGGCGGGGCTTGAACCGGCAACCTTCTGTTTACTAGTCCAGTACCTTAACCACCGAGCTATCACTGCCCTACAGCTAATCAGCTAATCAGCTAATTAACTCAAAACACCTGCAAAGGCCTTTAAATGGTCTCTCAGTCTAGTTCTGTAGGCTACACAATCATGGGGAAGACTGCTGACTTGACAGTTGTCCAAAAGACGACCATTGACACTTTTTGTTACAAAGTATTGAGTTGAACTTTTGTTATTGACCAAATACTTATTTTCCACCATAATTTACAAAAAAATTATTTAAAACTCCTACAATGTGATTTCATGGATTTTTTTTTTTCTCATTTTGTCTCTCATAGTTGAAGTGTACCTATGATGAAAATTACAGACCTCACTCATCTTTCTAAGTAGGAGAACCTGCACAATCAGTGGCTGACTAAATACTTTTTGACCCCACTGTATATATATATATATATATATATAGAGAGAGAGAGATATATGATATATATATATATATATATATATATATATACCAATAACCGTTACATTGTATATATTTAATAGCAATAACTAGCAATATCCTTATCTCTAAATTTATTCTTATATATTTTTAAATATTGTTCATAAGACATACTTTTTTTTGTTGCATACCATATGCTGTATAAATGCACCTTATTTACTTACTTACTTTATTTGTATTAGTTTCTCTTCTTTGTTAAACTACTGGAGACCAAAGTATCTATCTATCTATCTATCTATCTATCTATCTATCTATCTATCTATCTATCTATCTATCTATCTATCTATCTATCTATCTATCTATCTATCTATCTATCTATCTATCTATCTATCTATCTATCTATCTATCTATCTATCTATCTATCTATCTATCCATCCATCCATCCATCCATCCATCCATCCATCCATCCATCCATCCATCCATCCATCCATCCATCCATCCATCCATCCATCCATCCATCCATCCATCCATCCATCCATCCATCCATCCATCCATCCATCCATCCATCCATCCATCCATCCATCCATCCATCCATCCATCCATCCATCCATCCATCCATATACTGCTCACAAAAATTAGGGGATATTTCAAAATGAATATGAAGCAATAAAAAAAGAAGCATTTGATTTTTTTTTTATTAAACAAAAAAATCAGAAAAGCAAACGAAAAGTCAAAGAAAGTTGTTCGATCATGCAAACCAACTTTTATTTCATTGGTGAAAATGCACTATAAAAAAGGCTGGAAGTACTGGAGTATCTGCACGTTCCCTGATCTTAAAAGTGCACATCCTGCAATTTCCCAGCCCTTGCAATGCCCCTGCAACACGATTTGCCCAACTGCAAAGCCTGGAGAGCCATAAGACGTCTTGAAGGTGGTCAAACACAGGCGACAGACACACACAACATCAAGAGATGACCACTACTTGACCTTATTGGCAAGAAGGAACAGGCGCAGCAATGAAACAGAGCTGCGGGGACAGTTTCTTGCTGCCACTAGACGATGGATATGCACTCAGACCATACAAAATCGGCTCCATCGTGTTGGACTGCATGTCCGGTGACCAATGGTATGCATTCAGTTATCTGCTGAATGAACACCGTAGAACCCGTAGAAGGTGGGCTGATGAGCATGGTCATTGGACCTGTGATGAGTGGTCAACTGTCCTCTTCTCTGATGAGTCACGGTTCAGTCTGCAGCCTGACAATCATCGTGTCCTGATCTGGCGTGAACGAGGAACATGGGAGAATCCACGTTTCATGCGAGAAAGGGACTCCTTCAGTGGTGGTGGAATCATGGTGTGGGCTCTCATCAGCATTGGTGGTCGTACCGACCTCCACGTCATCAGAAACGGATCGCTGACTGCTGTCCGATATCGAGATGAGGTCCTGCACCCTATAGTGGTACCCTATGCTGGAGCAGTTGGAAACAGTCGTGATTTATCGTCTTTTCATGGACAATAATGCAAAGCCCAACCGTGCGCATCTCGTCAACAACATGCTTCAGGGGGCAGGAATCGAACGCATGGACTGGTCTTAACGTTCTCGAGACCTGAATCCCATTGAACATGCTTGGGATGCACTGGGAAGACGTCTGGCAAACCGTACAATGCCTCCCACAACACTTCTTGAGCTGGAAGTTTCCCTGGAGCGAGAGTGGCAGAGGATCCCACAAGAACTGCTGGACAATCTGGTCCTGTCCATGCCCATGCCCCATCGCTGTCAGTGTGTTTTGGGTGACCATACACCCTACTGAACAGTCAAAGTGTGGCACTCTCGTTCAGCTTGACATGCTTCTGTTCACCCCCACCAATATGTCACTTGCTACTCAATCACGATAACTGAGTTTGCATCTCAATTGCATAATCGAACAACTTTCTTTGACTTGTCGTTTGCTTTTTTGATGTTCTTGTTTAAAAAAAAAAATCGAATGATTCTTTTTTTTTATTGCTTCATATTCATTTTGAAATATCCCCTAATTTTTGTGAGCAGTGTATTATTCACTTATTTTTTATTATTGTTGTTATATTTTTGATTATTTGTTGTCGTGTTTGTTGATATTTAAATCATTTCTTTTTTGAAAACTGTTTACAGGTTAAAGTATAAAAGCAGAAACACCACCGTCTATAAATGAATGAATTGCTTTGGTCCTCCACTTGAGACTTTTATGTAAACAGACACAACAACAAATAATTAAAAAGACAGTAATAATAAATAAATAAATAAATAATAACAATAATGTCACAAATCTATACCACATCTACAAGATGTAACTTATTTCTAGCACCACTAGATGGGGATGATGTCTGGACATAATTTTGAACTTCATTTTTAAAGTCACTAAAATGCTAAAAATCCTAATTTGGTTTTTCGTTTACATTTTAAAAGCAGGAAAATAAAGTTATTCGTTAATTTTTTAAAAGTTATATTGACAAAATAATTTCCTTTCGTACAGCCAGGATGGATAAGTGTTTTACTCAGAATGAAAGTGTCAGCTGGCCTTTTTCTTCACGTATTGCTTTGATGATGAAGAAAAAAAGCAAATGTTCGGCTCCTTTGGCAGGAGGTTGAAGTAAAGATGTGTGAGGAAAAGCTTCCAGCACCTGGTATTCCCAGGCGGTCTCCCATCCAAGTACTAACCAGGCGCCTTAATGCTACAGCTACAGGCTATGTTAAGAGCACATGCAGGTAGACAGACCACTGAAATTTTGGCCTTGTGTTTTCTTGAGAGCATGGTACAAAAAAATATTGCAATGTCGCCCTCTTGTGGCACTTTTGGAGAATTGCAAAAAAAATCGATATGATGTGGTAATATGAGGTCTTTTGACCATGGTAAAAAAAAAAAAGTCTTGTAATGTCGCTGTCTTGTGGCAGTTTTGGAAAACTGTAAAAAAAATTAACATGATATGGTCAAGTGAGTTCATGTGACCAAATGGGTTAAAAAAAATCTTTTAATGTCGCCCTCTTTTGGCACTTTTAAGGAATTGCAAAAAAAGTAATATTATGTGGTAATATGAGATCTTGTGATCATGGTAAAAAAAAAAATCTTTGTAATGTCGCCCTGTTGTGGCACCTTTGGAGAATTAAAAAAAAATAGTGATATGATATTGTTACGTGCCTGAGGGACACATGTTTTTGTGTTTGGTTGTTCTCTTATTCTGTCTAAGTAAATACAGCTACACAGCTATGTTAAGAGCATATGCAGGTAGACAGACCACTGTAATTTTGGCCTTGTGTATTTGTGGCCAGTTTTCTTGTGACCGTGGTAAAAAAAAATTGAGATGTCGCCTTCTTGTGGCACTTTTGGAGAACTGTAAAAAAATAACATTATATGGTAAAAAATAAAAAATAAAACCCAATGTAATATCAATAATAATTAATAATAATTTGTGATCAGCCTCACTGGTTGTCCCTCAGATTGTGACAGGCTGCTACAAATTGTGCAGCATGTGTGATCAGTCCGCTCTTCTCTCCCAGTATGTAGGGCAGTTTGTGTGTGTTACTGCAGTGTAGGAACTCAGGGGAGATGCTGCTGATCTTCCTATAGTATAGACTCCTGATAGAGCTGTACTTCAGGTACTCTGTTAGGAAGTGCAGCTCTGTCTCCACCACTGCCAGCTCACAGTGAGAGCACAGCCTGGCCTCTCTGGGTGTCCAGCTCTGTCTGTGCCGCCCGGTTTCGATGGCCAGGCTGTGCTCACAGTCTGTACATCGTCAAAACCTTCCTCAGTTTTTTCTCTTTCATTTCTGTCAGGTAAGCAGCCAGAGAGTAATCTCGATTCAGGGCTGAAGAGCACTAGAGTCTGTGTTGTTGTTGTATTGTCTCAGTCCAGTATTTGATGTAATTTTGTTTTTGTTTGGTTATAATTTGGTTGGGTCTAATGTTTTGGGTGAGTGTGTGGTGAGGCTGATTGGTGTGTGTGATGTTAGTGTGTTTTAGGTCACTGAGACCAGCTGGGTTAGGGGACTCCTTTCCATGTTCAGCTCTTGGCATGTCAGTGCTTTATAATGGAGTGAGTGGGGGTCACTGGATTTGATATGTTTCCAGAAGTTTAGAGCTCTTTTCTGAATACGGAATATTAATGGGTATTGTCCCAGTTCTGCCCTGCAGGCCGTGTTGGGGGTCTTCCTCTGCACACTGAGAAGATTTCTGCAGAACTCTGTGTGCAGAGTTTCAATTGCATGCTTGTCCCAGTTAGAAAAACCATTTTGAGTTAGGGGCCCCCCACACCTCACTACCATACAGTGCAATGTACTCTCTCTCTGTTGTTTTCTCTGGAAAAGAATCAATGATTCGTTCATGCTGCTGCATCCAGGCACTTAAGTGGCCAGTGTCGATTCAGAGCCAAACTGTTCACTCAAGCCAACCAACTCCTTTGAACTGCCATAGAGGGGGAGCCAAAGAGTCATTTCAAGTGTCGATTCCGAGACAAAAAATCACTAAGGCTTTTGATTCTAGACAAAAATCTGCATTTATCTCTGTTTTTTTTTTTTAATATTGTTTTATTTATCTATTTTATTTTTGAAGCTTTATTCCACTTCAGCCGGCACTACTTGTCTGATACGTCTCAGTGTTGTTGGGTAATGACACGTTTCTCAGCCATACAGACGTGTGTGTGTGTGTGTGCGGCTTTCAAAGTCGGCTGTAACGTCTGGACACCTTCAGCTGATTGACGTCCTCGTGGCCTGCTCATACGGTTTGGTGGGACGGCCTGATCCTGCCATACGCTCTCTCCGCTTCTCTGAACGCCACACGGAGGAATAGTTTAACCTTCAGATGCATAAGTGGGTCAGAAATGACCCGGTGAGGTTGTTTGAATGAAAAAGTTGTTATCATTTCATATTCCAGCTATTCCTCAAAAAAACATGTTTTTGATATCACGCCACCTACATGTTTAACTTACCTTTTACACATTTTACATAATTCTAGTTTTTGTATTACTACCCCAAGCTTCCATAAGTGGGTCAAAAATGACCCACATTCATTTCCTATAGAATTTCATGTGAACCTTTGATTCTTATCAGCTGTGACTGTCAGGAATATATATTTTGTAGACCACACAGACTATATCATACGTAAGTGTCTCTCCTTAAGAAGATTATGGAGACACAGCAAGATACATGTAAATATTATCTTCATTTTTTTTTTACCTTAGAAATGTGTGGGTGCGTGTCATACATGACTACTGTGTGAAAGATGATCTGTAATTATCATGTATCAACAAATTAGCACTAGCTAGCTAATTAAGCTAGCTAACATTACTGTATGTACTGTGTGCATGTGTGTGCATGTGTGTAGGTGTCATTTATGTATATTGTGTAAAGAAGTATGTGTTTCTTATCATCTATCATCAAATTTGCCTAATTTGTAGTTTGTGAAACTAGCAGTGATGGCATAGTTACCTTTAAAAAGTAACTTGGTTACTTTATTGATTACTTGATTTTAAAAGTAACTGAGTTAGATTACAAGTTACTTTATTAGTTACATTCAGCAGCTGCCGTAATGCAACTGGAGCTGCGTAGGCGATTGAAGCGGAATAAGAAACAAGAAAGACGCGGAAAACGGAGTCCTCTGTTCACAAGTGTAAGTAAGATAAATAAAACAAAAATTTTAAAGACAAATAAATAACAAAAAGACGATAAATATCCAAAATTTTGGCGAGTGGGGTTTGTAATGAGTCTGTAACTATGGTGATATTACATCATCACGTCCCCACGTGTAGTACGTAGCGGTGTTTAGTGCATACTGCACACTTCTGTACTGAAAGTACAGTGCCTTGCAAAAGTATTCAGCCCCCTTGAACTTTTCAAGCTTTTGCCACATTTCAGGCTTCAAACATAACGATATGAAATTGTAATTTTTTGTGAAGAATCAACAACAAGTGGGACACAATCGTGAAGTGGAACGAAATTTATTGGATATTTTAAACTTTTTTTAGAAATAAAAAACTAATAAGTGGGGCGTGCAATATTATTCAGCCCCTTTACTTTCAGTGCAGCAAACTCACTCCAGAAGTTCAGTGAGGATCTCTGAATGATCCAATGTTGACCTAAATGACTGATGGTGATAAATAGAATCCACCTGTGTGTAATCAAGTCTCCGTATAAATGCACCTGCTCTGTGACAGTCTCAGAGTTCTGTTTAAAGCGCAGAGAGCATCATGAAGACCAAGGAACACACCAGGCAGGTCCGAGATACTGTTGTGGAGAAGTTTAAAGCCGGATTTGGATACAAAAAGATTTCCCAAGCTTTAAACATCTCAAGGAGCACTGTGCAAGCGATCATATTGAAATGGAAGGAGTATCAGACCACTGCAAATCTACCAAGACCCGGCCGTCCCTCTAAACTTTCAGCTCAAACAAGGAGAAGACTGATCAGAGATGCAGCCAAGAGGCCCATGATCACTCTGAATGAACTGCAGAGATCTACAGCTGAGGTGGGAGACTCTGTCCATAGGACACAATCAGTCGTACACTGCACAAATCTGGCCTTTATAGAAGAGTGGCAAGAAGAAAGCCATTTCTCAAAGATATCTATAAAAAGTCACCTGGGAGACACACCAAACATGTGGAAGAAGGTGCTCTGGTCAGATGAAACCAAAATCGAACTTTTTGGCCACAATGCAAAACGTTATGTTTGGCGTAAAAGCAACACAGCTCATCACCCTGAACACACCATCCCCACTGTCAAACATGGTGGTGGCAGCATCATGGTTTGGGCCTGCTTTTCTTCAGCAGGGACAGGGAAGATGGTTAAAATTGATGGGAAGATGGATGGAGCCAAATACAGGACCATTCTGGAAGAAAACCTGTTGCAGTCTGCAAAAGACCTGAGACTGGGACGGAGATTTATCTTCCAACAAGACAATGATCCAAAACATAAAGCAAAATCTACAATGGAATAATTCACAAATAAACGTATCCAGGTGTTAGAATGGCCAAGTCAAAGTCCAGACCTGAATCCCATCGAGAATCTGTGGAAAGAGCTGAAAACTGCTGTTCACAAACGCTCTCCATCCAACCTCACTGAGCTCGAGCTGTTTTGCAAGGAAGAATGGGCAAAAATTTCTGTCTCTCGATGTGCAAAACTGATAGAGACATACCCCAAGCGACTTGCAGCTGTAATCGCAACAAAAGGTGGCGCTACAAAGTATTAACGCAAGGGGGCTGAATAATATTGCACGCCCCACTTTTCAGTTTTTTATTTCTAAAAAAAGTTTAAAATATCCAATAAATTTCGTTCCACTTCACGATTGTGTCCCACTTGTTGTTGATTCTTCACAAAAAATTACAATTTCATATCGTTATGTTTGAAGCCTGAAATGTGGCAAAAGGTTGAAAAGTTCAAGGGGGCTGAATACTTTTGCAAGGCACTGTATGTACTTATTTACCGGCAGAGTAGTGCATACTTCCTCCAATCTAGTGCATACTCTGTAAGTATGCGATTTCGGACGCAGCTCGTGACTTAATTGTCGCATAGGCCAGACGTCACTCCCCGAGTTGCAAAAATAGGATAAGTAACTTTAATCTGATTACTGGATTGGAAATAGTAACGCGTTAGATTACTTGGTAATGAAAAATGTGGTCAAATTAGAGTTACTAAGTAACGCGTTACTGACATCAGTGGAAACTAGCTAGCTAACCAAGCTAGCTAACATTGGATGGATGGATGGATGGATGGATCTTATCAACCCACACATGAGACGTTGACTGGAAGGTTGCACCCAACTGCAAACCCCAATCATTAACGCATTGGAAAAGTGTGGGGAGATAAAAGCCACAATTCAGCCACAGGAAAGAATCAGACAGAGTCAAGCGAAGAGAAAGAGGTTTCAGATCTGCCCAAGTAACAAAGATCGTAAAGTCAACAGTCTGTGTGCAAAATGATTACAGCCAGACACAAGTAGTTTGTCACAACTGCATACCGTGGGATACACTCTCTCTATCTCTCTCTTTTTCTCACTCTCACACACACACACACACACACACACTCTCTCTCTCTCTCTCTCTCTTTGAGCGGAAGTGAGTGTGAGCGGAGGGCTGTGTGTGTGTGAGAGCGTCGCTGCTGCGTTTGTTTGAGTGAGTCTTTCTTACTTTTTTTTGCTCTCTATGCTGCTTTTCTGGTTGCTGGTTTATATAGTAGTGTTAGTGTTATTGTAGGAGTGTAGTTGTAGTTAGGGGGGAGCGGGAGGTTTTTTGTTTATATCCGCCGGTTGCCGGTTTTTTGGCCGGTCGCCATGGCGGCGGGGGGGAAAACTAAGTATGAGCAGCTCACTCGAAAACATGCGATTAAACTCGCACCTGAGATAAGGTGCTCTGTAGAGGACTGTGTATTGGCCGTGGGTGATGTGGTGGAGTGCAGCAGTGTTTTAGCTGCGGCCAGAATGAATAAAGGAGTTGTTATTTTTCTGGACAGTGTTGAAAAAGTTAACACGGTAATTACGACTGGTGTTGTGATTCAAGGAACATTTACGCCTGTAATACCCCTAGATTACCCCGCTAAAAAGATCACTTTGTCCAATGTCCCACCCTTTATGACTGATGAGGTGTTAATTGCAGAACTTTCCCGTTTTGGCCAAGTCATGTCACCAGTGAAAATGATTTATTTTGGTGGTAAAAGTCCTCGTGCACGTCATGTTGTCTGTTATAGACGACAAGTTTATATGGTTTTGAAAAACGGCACAGAGGACCTGAACGTGAACTTTAAATTCAAAATCAATGGCTTTGACTATGTTATTTATGCTACCACTGACCACATGAAATGTTTTGGGTGTGGGCAGGAGGGGCATTTAAGGCGCTCCTGTCCTTTGGAGACAGGTGAGGGCACGTCACGAGCCACAGGCTCTTCATCTCCTGGAGATGGGGGGCGCTCAGCTGATACAGGTGCAGGAGTAGAGGCTGTTCCTGAGCCTAATGCAGCTGGGGGTCCTGGTGGAGAGGTTGAGCCTGGTGGTGCAGGAGAGGCTGGGTTAGATTCTGGGGCTAAAGTCACAGAGGGGACTAGTGCTTCTGATAGGCAGGTACAGGTTGAAGAGGGGGGTGCAGTATCTAACACAGCTAGTCAGGAGAATTCTAGACCCAATCTCCCTGAAACTGTAGCTGCTGCTAGTCAGGAGGAGAAGGTTAGTAATGCTGGGTTAGTGGAGGGAGGAAATATGGAGATTGATGCCATAACTGATGAAGCACTCTTTAGGGTGCCAGGAAAAAGGAAACTGAAGCGGGCTAGAACCGGGAGAAGTGATGGGAGAGCACAGGGACTTTCCAGGGGTGAAAAGCGCAAAGATACACTGGATAATGATTCAGGTACTTTAGAGGACTCTGACAGTGACATGTCAGAGCTAGGAAGTCAGTCAGGTTCACGAGAGGCTTACACCTTTGCAAAGATAAAAACGTTCCTTAACAAAACTAAGAATGTAAAAGGTGTGATAATTGAGGATTATTTTCCTGACCTCAAATTGTTTATTCAGTCAGTTCGGCCATTGATGAAGAGTAAAGGTGAAGAACGGTTCAGTAAGCAGGAGATTTACAGGTTGAATAAACTGTTGCTTAAACTGAAATTGGAGCTTAACAATGTTGATGGTTTTGAGACAACCTAGCTTCTTTCTGTTTCTCACCTTGTTGTGGCTCATACTGCTACCTTTCTTATTTTCTTTTATGAGTAAAATAAAGGTGGGGTCTTTAAATCTAAATGGGGCTCGCAACATACAGAAAAGAGCAATGGTATATGAATTAGCAAAGCAGAAGGGTATTGATATTTTATTTGTTCAAGAAACACATAGTGATCTTGTCAATGAGGTTGACTGGAGAAAGGAATGGGATGGGGAGATTGTTTTTAGCCATCTGACTTCAACTTCAGGGGGGGTGGCTATTCTGTTTGCAAAAAAATTTCTTCCAATGTCTTTTGAAGTAGAACATGTGGTGCAAGGAAGGTGCTTGATGGTTCTTGCCAAATTTGATAAATTTAAACTGGTTTTGTGCAATGTGTATGCTCCTACTCTTGGTCTTGATAGGGTTCTCTTTATGAACACTGTTAATGATGCTTTGCATAATATTTGTTCTGAAGATTTTTTGTTTATGGGGGGGGATTTCAATTGCACTGAGGATGATGTTTTAGATAGAAATCATACTGAACCTCATGCTGCATCACAGCGAATTCTTAGAGAGTCTCTGAAAGCATATAGCTTGTGTGATGTGTGGAGAGTCTTGAATAAGACTCTGAGGCAGTATACTTGGGCAAAGGTGAGGGATGGTTTTGTGTCTCTAGCCAGATTGGACCGCTTCTATTCTTTTAAACACCACCTTAATGTTTTTAAAAGTTGTGATATCACACCGGTTGGTTTTTCAGATCATAGCTTGGTTTTATGTTCTGTCTTTATTGCTAATATTAAATGTAAGAGTGCTTACTGGCACTTTAATGTATCTTTGCTGTCTGACTCTAATTTTAGGAAAGTCTTTGAGACGTATTGGAATAATTTTAAAATGCAAAAGCAGTATTTTCAGAGTTTACGTGAATGGTGGGATTGTGGGAAGGTAAACATAAGACAGCTCTGTCAGCAGTACACTTTTAACGTCTCAAGGTACATCACTCAGTCAATAAAGTCACTTGAGGCTGAAATTATTGAAATACAGCGACAACTGGAGTTTACTGGAGATCAGGGTCGGGCTGCAGTCCTGGAGTCCAGGACATCAGCCCTTAAGGACCTGTTGGGCGTCAGGGCACAGGGGGCCTTGGTCCGATCGCGTTTTCAAAATCTAACGCAGATGGATGCTCCATCTCAGTTCTTTTTCAGCCTTGAAAAAAAGAATGGACAGAGCCGCTTTATTCATGCCCTGCGCTCGGAGGATGGACAAGATCTAACAGAGCCAGTTGAGATCAGGAAACGGGCTGTGCGGTTCTATTCAGAACTGTACAAAAGTGAGTACAAGCCGGATGCAGAGCTGGCTAATGGTTTCTTTGATGGAATGCCCAAGATCTCTAGAAACTCTAGAGTGGCTCTTGAAAGGCCGGTAGAAGAACATGAGCTATATGCAGCTCTACAGGGCATGAAGGGTGGAACCACCCCAGGCATAGATGGCATACCTGTAGAATTTTACAAGGTCTTCTGGACTGAGCTTGGTGCCGATCTGTTAGCTGTCCTTAATGAGAGCCTGGATGAGGGCTGCTTACCTTTGAGCTGCAGACGGGCAATTATCACCTTGTTACCTAAAAAGGGCAACTTACAGGAGATTAAGAACTGGAGACCAGTGAGTCTCTTGTGCACTGATCTTAAGGTTTTCTCAAAGTGCCTGGCTAATAGGTTAAAGAATGTGATGGGGCAGGTCATACATTATGACCAGACCTACTGTGTGCCGGGTAGATCCATTAGGGACAATGTTTTCTTGGTGCGTGATGTTTTGGACATTTCCAGGATTCGTGGGCTTGATTTTGGTCTCATTTCCCTAGACCAAGAAAAAGCTTTCGATAGAGTTGAACACCAGTATTTGTGGCAGACATTAGAAGTCCTGGGCTTTGGCCCTGATTTTCTTAAAATGTTAAAAGTGTTGTATCAGGATGTTGAAAGTGTTTTAAAGATTAATGGGGGTTTGAGTGCACCATTTAAAGCTTGTCGTGGCATACGCCAGGGGTGTGCGCTCTCTGGGATGCTATATGCCTTGGCCATTGAGCCACTGCTTAATAAACTCCGCTCTAATATCGTTGGCTTAGATTTGGGACGGGGTGGACTATCTAGGCTTCAACTTTCGGCTTATGCAGATGACATTATAATAATTATAAGTGAACAATCAGATGTTGACAAACTGGTTGATATTGTGCAGGACTTTGGGTGTTTATCTGCAGCCAAAGTAAACTGGGAAAAGAGCGAAGCTTTAGCAGTGGGGCAGTGGCCTGGGGGCTTACTGCAGCTACCAAGCAACATGGCCTGGAAAAGAGGGGGGCTGAAATATTTGGGTATATTTTTAGGAGATGACTTGTTTCAGCAGAAAAACTGGGAGGGTACATTGGAGAGAATGACAGGCCGCCTGAAGAAATGGAAGTGGATCCATGGACAATTATCTTTTAGAGGAAGAGTGCTTGTAATCAACAATTTAGTTGCCTCAATGCTTTGGCACAGACTGTCTTGTGTAGAACCTCCTATTGGATTATTAGCACGTTTGCAAACATGTCTGGTGGATTTTTTTTGGGACCGTCTCCACTGGGTCCCACAGAGTGTGCTTTACCTGCCCAGGGAGGAGGGGGGGCAAGGACTCATCCACCTTTCCAGCAGAATGGCTACTTTTCGTCTGGAGTTCCTGCAGAAATATCTGACTGGTAATACGGACCTAGTTTGGAGGGAAGTGGCTAACAGTATTCTACACACTGTTGATGGACTGGGGCTGGATACAGCATTGTTTTTTATGGATTATAAACTATTACACCTGAATGGATTATCTCTTTTTTATCGTGGAATTTTTAAGTTTTGGTCTCTTTTTAAACACTGTCGACTGGAACAGAACTCTCTCTACTGGCTGCTGGAGGAGCCTCTGATCAAAGGGGCTCGTTTAGATGTGTCGGCTGAAGGGACCCTTGGTCTTTCACACAGACTCTGTGCCTCAAAAACAGTTAAACTACAGAACTTGGTGGATGTGGCAGGACCGGACCTCAGTAATAATCATGCTGTTGCCTCACTGTTAGGGCAGAGGTCTTCACGGCATGCCAAGATCTTCCTGGACTTATTGAGTGGCAGGCTGTCTTTAGAGGACAAGTCCCTCCTGCAGGATTATGGGAGAGGGAACTTAACACCAGATAAAAAGGACCCTTTTCCAAAGACTGGTATAACACCTAACCTTGAAGGTGTGTCGGGTCCTTTATTGTCTGTTTCAGATTGCCAGGACTTGGACCTCCTCACTGTGTCAGGCCAGGTTTTATACAAATGTTGTGTGAAAGTTTTTAATAAGTCAGTACTCAATGGAAGGCCTGACACAGCGTGGAGGGACAAGCTTGGAGTGGGTTTGGACAAACAGCCAGTGTGGAGGGTATTGTACAAGCCCCCTCTCACAAAGAGATCGGGCGATCTGCAGTGGAGAATTCTGCATGGTGTTATAGCTGTTAACGCTTTTGTTTCAGTTATTAATCCAGAGGTCAGTGCTTTGTGTGTTTTCTGTGGTCTCAGAGAGACAGTTTTTCATTGTTTTTTAGAATGTCGGAGGCTAAAACCCCTTTTTGACACACTTGGTTTGATCTATCAGAGGGTTGGGGTTGATTTTAACCCTATTGTTTTTATATTTGGGGCTGGATATAGTAAAAAAAAAAGAGTTAAGTGGCAGTTGCTTAACTTTTTATCTGGCCAGGCAAAACTGGCTGTATATAACTCTAGAAAGAACAAAATGGAGGATAGATCAGGCCAAGAGGTGTTGCCATTGTTTCTAGCTCATGTAGAGTCCAGGATCCGTTTTGAGTTTGGCTTTCATAAGCTCATGAATACCATTGAGATTTTTGAAATAGAATGGTGTTACAAGGATATTTTGTGTAGTGTGGAGGAAGGAAAGCTAGCCTTGGCCAGCCCCTGGAACTGAGTGTGTAAAAGGTTTTTTTTTTTTACTGTCTTTGTCTTTAAGTGTCTTAAGTTATTGTATTGTGTGTTTAAATTGTGCTTTTTTGTGCAATAATTGAATAAAGTTGTTTTTTAAAAATCAAAAAAAATCTCTTACACACACACACACAAAATAGATGTTGACATTGTTCTATTGCTGTTGTGTAATTTTCTTTTCCAATTTTCAAAATGTTTTAAAAATGCTTAAAAAGTGAAAAATACAAATATTTCAAACATGAAATAATTCTTTTGTGGACCAGAATATATTACTAAATATAATATAAATGATTATTTTTAATTAAAATGACAAATGTGGCATAAAAACACATTGATTGTACCACGGGTCATTTTTGACCCACTTATGGAAGAGTGTAAGGTCCAGTCACTCATGCATCTAAGGGTTAAGCTGCTGAAATTTAGCTGGGTTCGATTCCCAGGTCACCCGGGACCTTCTTCCTGTGAGATGATGAGGCGTATTTAATTGCTGAGGGGTTTCTTTTTCTTTCTTTCTTTCTTTCTTTCTTTCTTTCTTTCTTTCTTTCTTTCTTTCTTTCTTTCTTTCTTTCTTTCTTTCTTTCTTTCTGTCTGTCTGTCTGTCTGTCTGTCTGTCTGTCTGTCTGTCTGTCTGCCTTCCTTTCTTCCTGCCTTCCTTCCTTCCTTCCTTTCTTTTGTTGTTCGATCTGTTGAAGAAATCACATTTATTTAGTGACTGAAACAGAATAAACGTAGCGACTCGTAAAATCTTCATCTAGAGAAATGATGAGGAAAAAACAGTTACTTTTTGAAGTTCTTTTTCTCCTCCCAGTTTGCACGATCCCAGTTCACCCTATGCGTCCGATCTTTGCTCCTCTCTCCCCGTCCACGTGGCCACTAGCTCCTCGGCTTTCTCCACAGCTAGCAGGAGTCTTTTTTCTAGCAGTGTTTGCTGCTCTCTGTCTTTTTGTCGGAGCTCCTCTAGTTCTCCGACTCTTCTCATAAGCTCCTCGTTCTCCTGCCTCATGGTGCTTCTCTCCTCCTCCCAGCACACTTTCATACTTTTCTCCTCCAGTCTGTGTTGCTCTTCCTCCATCAGTCGGAGCCTCCACACGTCCTGCAGGTTGTGTCTGGCTCTCTCCGTCTCCTCGGTCGTGGACGTCACGCTCTCCTTGTACTGCTGGAGCTGGGTCTCACAGAGGTGCTCCTTCCACACAGAGGTCAGCAGGTGCCTCTTCCTCACTGACTCGGAGAGCATCCTCATCCTTATCTGATGGTCCACTTCCTCCAGCAGACCCTTTCTGTCCCAACCCTGCCTGGCCCGCAGTCTCTCCGTCGCCAGGCGCTCGGCCCTCAGCTCGGCCTCCAGCTCCCTCAGCCTGTGTCTCCGCCGGGCCGGGCAGCAGGAGCGCAGTAACGACAGCAGTCGGTCTCGAACAGCCGACCACGGCATGGTTGTACCGCCAGGTTTTTTTTTTTACTTAAACAAAGGAACGTAGCACGAACACCAAACACAGACGAGTCTCTCGAGTCGTCGAAACTGAAGTGATCTAAAAGTCACCAAGTGTGTGGTTATATAGGGGCTGTACGTGTGATGTCATCCTGTCTGTGACATCATCGTGTTCTACAGCTCTGAACTTTTCAGTCCTGTTTAGACTCCTCCCCCTGTTTTATACATAAACACACACACACACACACACACACACTTTCAGTCCTGTTTAGACTCCTCCCCCCTGTTTTATACATAAACACACACACACACACACACACACACACACACACACTCACTCACACACACACACTCACACACACACTCACTCACACACACACACTCACACACACACACACACGTAGCTCCTTAATTTTCACTTTTTAAGACATTGCAATAATCCAACCTTGAACCTTTGTGCAATTAAGAGGTGTGTGTGTGTGTGTGTGTGCACCACCTGGTTCGATCAGCTTACCTACACTAAAACACTACCTATAGAATCTACTCAAAACATGTGAGGTAACAATTTACACTCATTTTGTTTGGGTAGATTTTACTCAAATTGAACATCTCTGAAATACTAATAGAAAGGCAATAAAATCTACTTAAAACATCTCATTTTATTACACAAATAATTATTTACAAAAAGTGTGTAGTATTTATTCTTCAACTGCTAGTAGATAATATTAATTTATTCAATAATTATATCTATTAATTAATTTATATAACTAATTAGCCATTACTTATTCAGGAAAGTTTAGCTTTACTTAAAAATACTGTCCTACACAGGTTCAGTATTTATATTGTAGAATTAATCATGTCTTAAATAAAATAAAGAAATTAAGCACAAAAGATCCTCTGTACTTTGCATAGTTTACTGAACAATTCTAATTCATTTCAGTCTGTGACTGTGTTTGATATTAAACTTGTGAACTGATGAATCTTGTGTAACTACTGATTCTTTTATGAATGTAAGCAAAGTGTAAAACATGATGTTAAAATTTTAATAAATCAATAAATATAAGATCAACATGTAACAAGTTACCTTAGAAATACTTTTACTCCATTAACTTCCTCTTGAGACTGTAAACCCTCTTGTACAGCTTTTCCTCCATCGAGTTCCAGATTAAGTTTCTGGAATACTTCAAATATATATTTCAGATTCACAGGATACTCAAGGTTGAAGCCATAAATCAATCTCATTACCAGCGTGCGTGCCCGGGCTCGGTCTCCACATCCGTTCACAGACATCCCAAGTTGCAAAAACTCATTTCAGTGAGGTACCCCCGGACCTCGACCCCGACCCCCCAAGCTCAAAAAAATAAAAAGGAGCTGCTAACTGAGCTACTAAGCTAACTGTTCGTGTCACAAACACATTAATGTGTACTTCAAAGTGCACTAGATAGTGTGAAAGATAATAGTTAATTTATGTTCCCTACATAATGCTTTAGGTGGCGTATTATTTAACGGATTTATGTTCCCTACATAGTGCACTAGATAGTATTTTAAATATGAATTTATGTTCCCTACGTAGTGCACTAGATAGTAAATTAGACAATTGGTTTATGTTCCCTACACAGTGCACTAGATTGTATATCAGATAACGGATTTATGTTCCCTACATAGTGCACTAGATAGTATTTTAAATATGAATTTATGTTCCCTACGTAGTGCACTAGATAGTAAATTAGACAATTGGTTTATGTTCCCTACACAGTGCACTAGATTGTATATCAGATAACGGATTTAATACCTGATCGGGGAATAAAGTCTGTGTCGCCTGCGTGCGCGTTTGTGTCGCTCTTGGCCGCTCGTTCTAGATTCCGGGAGATTTTATCTGACTTGCGGGCATCAGGGAGCCGCTATGTATATGTGAGAGACTCCCGGAACCTCCGGGACACTTGGGATGTCTGCGTTCAGTACTTGGTTGTCCTCTATCAGAATAGACATGTCTACCAATTTATTCTCAGCAATGGGATTATGGATCACAAGCACCTTCATGGTTTGGTCCACGTGGAGCTCAGTCTCGTGCCCATGTTAATAAAATCCTTGTGATGTCGCTATCTTGTGGCACTTTTGGAGAATTGTAAAATATCAATATGAAATGGTCATATAAAATCTTGGTAAAAAAAAAAGAATCTTTGTGCACGTATGGGTTTATTTTATTGTTAAATGTTTATGCTCCATGGTGATTAACACTCTCTCTGTCCAAATGCATGAGCCGCTTTTAGAGATTGTCATGCCTGATGATCCGCAAAGCAGGACAACGCTGAGCGGGAACTGATAAATTGTTTAAGTCATATAAGCGACGTGAGGATTTGTCGAAAAAGATTTTCAGTCAAAAACAAATACTCATCCTGGTAGCAATCTCCATTGACATGGTGACAATCAAGTCACTTGTTTTGTTGTATATTGTGCGAGTGGCGATTATCATCGGTGGTGAGAATTTTCAGGGTTTTTTTGTAACTTTGTGTTAATTTAGCTGAAGTACATACGGATTGTTTTGTGTTTCCTCATGCCGTCACTAGAACTTGTAAAGAAAGTCTAATCCTTGTATTTGTGTGTGTATGTGTCTGTGCCTCCTGCTCAGTGTTTCAGCTAAATTAAATGTACCGTCACTACGTACAGTCAGGTGGTTGTATTTCAGGGTCTGGGCAGGTAAGTAAGGGCGCGCCCATACATATTGCTACACGTAGGAAGCCATCTGTCTAAATACATTAGGTAAGAGGTGTGTGCCACGCCATGTATTTTTGTTAAGACAGGTAATCCTAGTGTAGGTTTTGTTATGTCTTTTGTTTGTTAGGGGATTTGTTTTATTATTTTCTTTGCTTTAGAACCACGCCCAGAGCCTCATGTTTTTTTTTGTTTATTATGTAAATTTATATTGTATATATTTTATTTATAGATTGTACCATAAATATCTGTTTTGTGAATTGTTTTTTCTCATTTTTTCCAGTAAAAAGTCAGTACAAGCCAAAGTTTGTGTCTGGGTCTGTTTGCTCTCTGCTACTCTGGTACTTCACAAAAGGTTATTTTTTTAGATACTTACCCCATCAATACCCCTATACCATCAAAAGGAATCGTAACATTATAGTAAAACGAGATCTTGTAACCTATGTTTAAATTTTTTTTATGTTGCCGCCCTCTGGTGGCACTTTTGGAGAATTGTAAAAAATATGATATGTTGAAATTCCCAGATTTGACCAATTCTTCCCTGTCTCAGGTCCGCAATCTTGGTGTCATTCTAGACTCCACTCTTTCTTTTGAATCTCATAAAAAATGTTGCTAAAACTGCTGATTTTCACCTTAAGAACATCTCTAGACTGCTCTCCTTTCTTTCATTCTCTGTAACTGAAACTCTCATTCATGCACTAATCACTTCCCGACTAGACTATTGTAATGCTGTTCTTTATGGGCACCCTGCCTCCAGGCTGAAGAGGCTACAGCATGTACAAAATTCAGCATCGAGGGTCCTAACACATACAAGATCACGTGATCACATAACTCCTACACTTAAACAGCTCCACTGGCTACCCATCCAATACCACATTCAATATAAGGTTCTTTTGTTGGTTTTTAAGGCCTTGCATGGCCAAGCACTTACATATCTCACTGATTTACTTCATCCACACTTACCTACTCGTTCACTTCGGTCATCAGATAAGAACATACTTGTTGCCCCCCCTTTCAGGCTTTGTTCTATGTGACAGGGATTTTAGTATATCTGGTCCCAAACTCTAGAACTCCACTCCTGAGAAGCTCCGAGCATGTACTTTGTTTTGGCTGAGCGGGAGTCATCTCTTCCCCTCCTGCGCCACCAACCAGACAAACCGCCAAAGTTTTTTATGTCGTGTTGTGTATCTTCTCTGGTAGTTAAAAGTTTAACTTAGTTTTGTAATTTTTTATTATTATTTTAATCAAACCTAAAAGCAGAGTAGGGGGTAAAGCCCTGTTTTTTTTTGTTTTTTTTTGTTATTCATGACGTTTTCTCCTGGTAACAGTAGAGAGAGAGGCAGGAAAAACATTGTATTTTGATTAGTTTAGTACAGGGGTCTCAAAATCTGGGGGCCGCTGGAGGTAGAGTCTAGGAGCGGCTGGGCCGCATCAAGTATTCCACAAAAAAAGGGTTTCAGGTATTCCAAACAAAAGTACAACTGATCCAAACTTCTCAATCTTTATTAATAACAGTTCAGAACATGAACAATTTTTCAGAACATAGGCTTCTTTTACCTACTCTTTGCTGCCAGAAACCTAAAGATCCAGCTCCCTTCAAAGATCCATTATTCCCAGAATTGTCTTACATCTACACTTCATTTAGTGAAAGTCACAACACCTGTAACCGTGACTTGTTTTGAGTTATGAGATCTGCAGTAGGATGTTGTTTGGTATTTGTATTTGTATAAAGAAGGCTGCTCTATAGAATCCACAATTAATGCCAACTTCAGTGGTTATACAGTTTGAAAGTGTTTTATGGGATGGTCTGTACTAAAATAACACATTACATTCCTAAAAGCTTTAAATGTTCTATCAACATGTTTTTTCTATTATATTTCAATTAAAAACAACTATTGTGAGATTTATATCCACTTGTCCTGTTTGCATTACACAGGAGAGACCCCCCCTGCTGTTAAGAATTTTTTTTTTACTAACACAAGTAACGAAGTAACGTTTACTCTGAGTACGTTTTAAATGAGTTTTCTTTTTTACTTGAGTAGGTTTTTAGACTAGTAATTTTACTCGTATTTCAGTAAAAATTATTTAAAGTAGTAGTACTTTTACTTGAGTACAATATTTTAGTACTCTTTCCACCTCTGCCCAGTACCTGAGTGTTTGGGATATTATTCAGAAAGCCCTTTCTATATATTCTTAGAGGAATTTCACATTCATAAATAAAGTGATCTAGATTTTATTCTTTTTGTTAACATCCTACACATCCTTCTGCTCTACCAAATCTCTCCGCCACTGAGCTAACTCTGGTGTCCATGTTACTTCACCTCTCTTAATTCTTAATATCAAGTGCATTGTCTGTTTTATATATTTTAAATTCTTGCTCTTTTTGATTAAATTGTTCTTGGTAAATTTCGTTTTCTTTTCCGATCGCACCTTTCTGTCCTCTGTACCTTGCACTGGCTGACAGGATATATTTTTCTTCCACTTGGTGTCGCTCTGAATCACGTTTCAGCCAAGTGACGTTGCTAATACGTTGCTAAGTGAAAAAAAAAAAAAAATGCGAAGAGTAAAGAGTTGCGCAACGACTCAGCAAAATAGGTGCATGTGAGAAAACCGTGCGGGCCGCACTAACAATGAACTTTGACGTTATGTCGGGGGCCACAAAATATCGGCCTGCGGGCCGCGAGTCTGAGACCCCTGGTTTAGAGAGATGACGTCACAAGTACAACCAGCCTATATAAGGCGGCACTGTGCATTTCAGCCTCATTTCGATTTGACAGATCAAGAGACTTGTTGCTGTACGACTGTGCGCTACGTTTATTTAAACAGTTTGATTATTCGCTACAACCGTGACATGTACAGCTGTTGAAGACCGACTGCGGTCGTTCCTGAGATGCTGCAGTACTGGGAGAAACGGGAAGAAGGAGCTGAAGGTCCAGCTGAGGGCCGAGAAGGAGGAGAGACAGAGGCTGGAAACCATGTGGGAGGACGAGAGAAAAGATCTGCTGGAGATGATCAATAAAAAGAAGAATCTGAGGATGACCAGTGAGATGGAGAAGAACGATATTATAGCGAAGGACTTGTGTAAGGAGCTCACGTTCAATGCTCAGACTGAAAAACACAGGAATTCCTGAAATCAAATCAGGAGGAGGTGAAGAACATCAGGAGCGACCTGCTGGAGGAACAAAAGCTCAGTCTGATGGAGACAGAGCAACACCGACTGAAAGTGGAAAGTCTGAAAGCTCAGTGGGAGGAGGAGAGAAAAGTGATGAGAGAGGAGAAAGAAGAAATGATGAGAAAGATCAGAGAACTCGAGGAGCTCCGACTGAAGGAGCAAATGCAGCAGAGACTGTTAGGAGAAAGACTCCGGTTAGCTGTGGAAAGATTTGAGAAGGTAGCAGTTCTGTAGATGGAGAAAGAAGGACAAAGACTGGACGGACTGGATGAAACTCAGCCTCAGACAAACATGGCCAAAATAATAATAATTATTATTGTTATTAATGTAATCAGTTGCTGCTTTTGTTCTGTTTACATGAGTTAAATAAATGTTATTTTTTTTATAAATTGTGCTTGTTAAGTGACTTATTTTACAAATAAAATAAAGATTATAGACCTCGCCCCTGGGTTTCTTCCTGGTGCTCCAGTTTCCACTCACAAGTCTAAAGACATGCAGTCAGTTCAATTGGAGCTGCTAAAATTACCGTGTGTGTGTGTGTGTCTGCTCGGTGTTGGACAGGTGTGCCAAGGGTGTTTCCTGTTGTTCAGAATCAAAATAGGCTGTGTTGAATGTCCTTGAAAGTTAGTTAGTGTATTTTAATGTTAAATGTCCTCAGTGTAAAGCGGGTCTCTAGAATTGCACATCCACTTCTCTGCTGCTTAATGGAAGACCAGCCAAACAATGCTGTCATAAAAAACAAAGCATTTAATTTATAAGACTATTAAACGTAAATATTTTTGTTAAGCTGGCAGCATTCTTATGTTAAAAAAAAATCATCTACGTTAATAATGTTGGTTGCAATATTGTGAACATTCAACAAATAAAGACAACCTTTTCTAATTTTGTCCTGTTCTTCTTATGCTCCTAGTACTAGTGGTTTACTCATCTTTTACATTACATTTACATTGCATTTAACAGACACTTTTATTCAATGAGACTTACAATATTACAATAAAGCATTTCACTGCCAGTTTGTACTATCTGTGACTATATATGTGACAGATAAAACCTTGATTTGATTTGAATACTTTGACTTACAGCCTGACAGTTGGGGGGCTTGAACCAGCAACCTTCTGATTATCAGTCCAGTACCTTAACCACTAATACTTTGGGTTTATAAGTGATATATAAACCCAAAGAATTTAGATTACAGAGAACAATTCGTCTGTCTGTATTTTTGTACTGATGTGTGGGTGGTGGCGCAGTGGGTAGCACTGTCTCCTCGCAGCAAGAAGGTCCTGGGTTCGATCCCCAGGTGGGGCGGTCAGAGTCCTTTATGTGTCGAGTTTGCATGTTCTCCCAGTGTCTGTGTAAGTTTCACCCCACAGTTGAAAAACGTACAAGTAAAGGAAATTGGATATACTAAATTATCAGTGACTGTGTTTGACAATAAACTTGTTAACTGGTGTAAGCAGTAACTACCTGTCCTGTCATGAATGTAGCCAAAGTGTGTAAATTATAATGTTAAAATCCTAATAACTAAATAAATTTTACTTGCCACGAAGATAATCTGTTCTGTACAAAAGCAGCAACTGTCTTGAAGGACAAGATTACACAAAACGGTGATATTTTTGCCAAACAAACTCTGAATTCCTAATTTATGTTGAAATAAAAGTTGTCCGGATGGTCAGATGTAAAAAAAACTGGTCTGTTTTAAATAAAAGCTGCTGGAACTCTGGTGTCACTATCCACGGTCTAGTGGGGATTCATCTTATGTTCACACTACACAACTGGATCTCTTGTAATCGGGAGTCTTTCAAGTCGGTGTGGCTTTCACACTACACGACTGATCGGCGATAGGGGGTCACACACTACACCATCTATCACCAACTGGAATCACAGGAGAGCTCCTCTGGTCTCCCAAACTACGTTCAGTCACGAAAACAAACTCGAGAAGTGACAAAAGGTTTAACCCTCCTGTTAGGTTATGGGTCAAATTGACTCATCTTAAGGTTTCAAACTATAAAAAAAAAATACAGTTAAAAGTACTTTTTCAGGATGAAACTTATTTTGCTTGGCTTAATAAGTGAAATCAACATATAAAATAAAAATGGTGTATTTCACATATTTGCAAAAACATGAAAACATTTTATATTAATTGCAGTTTTACAGGACAACGTATGTTAAAGTTTTTAATTCATGTCACATCCTTGTGAGGAACAAAGCAGTGTGTAGGGCCCGAATAGCTCAGTCCGTAGAGCATCAGACTTTTAATCTGAAGGTCCAGAGTTCAAGTCCCTGTTTGGGTGAGTTGTTAAGCACTAATGTCCTGTACAATGTGGTTTATTTAGAAAGTTAAAGGATTTGTACTTAGTGAGATATATCTAACTAAAATATCATGCACTTGATCAGCTTGAAATAACAGCACACTGTATGTGTAACATGTTCTCCACACAGACTAGTTGTACACCCAGCTGTTTCAAACACACTGTAGTAAATAGAGGACAGTTTAAATCTATATTTATGTGCAGCCTAATAATGCACTGAGTTCTAGATATTAATACCTACATATATTTTATGTTGAATTACATGCATCATAATTTCAGTTCTTGCTTCACAGAGCCGCTTTGTTTTTGCACTGCACTAAACAGTTGGTATATCCTGCACTATTTTAGGCCTTACATAATGCAGCATCAAAGCTCTGTTACTACATTACAATTTATAAAGGGTAAAAGAGGGTTATTTTTTATGGGAATTAGCTCAAATGGTAGAGCGCTCACTTAGCATACGAGAGGTAGCGGGATCGATGCCCGCATTCTCCAGTAAAGAAAAATTATGATCATTTAAGGGCATCATGTAATATGAAAGTCGTTGTGTCATTGCTCACTGAAACGCAGCATTAAAAATGATGTCAATCTGTAAGTGTTACAATGACGTTAATGCTCTGTATTCATTCAAATCATTTGTTGAAGACCATTTTTAGTTTTTAAATTGACAAACACGCAATAACTTATAATATATGAAATATATGATATATATATAAGTAGAGGTACTTGACTTGTTGATGTTTTTTTTTTTTTTTCATTTAATCTAGGAAAACGCTTTGTAAAAGATGAACAGCTGAAACTCACGACATTCCCTAAAGTGATGTATTTAAGTCATGGTTTTTATCTAATTCGCTTATGACACTTGTTAACACTTGTTCGCTATCGTTGCGGCTGAAACACATGAATTTCCTAATTAGAACAGACATCATTGTGAATACGGTTGTTTTGACTTGTTCTGACTAACATTAAATTTTCTTCTTGTTATCATCATTATTATTCTAAATTGTTATGTTTATTATTTATTTTTAGTTTTTTTTTTTCCATTTGTTCTTTCAGCTACATGACAGTTAAGCACCCTGGACTCGACCTAGTCCTGCTTGGTAGCTGTGTTTTACTTCGCACTAAACAGCCTATTTTTCTAGTAGAAAAATCCAGGCTGTTCTGTTACCCAAGAAGACCGAGAAAGCAGCCAAGGCCAAGTAAAGTCGCTCTCGTGTTCTAACCAAAAGGCTCTTTTAAGAGCCACCCATTTCCACAGAAAAAGTGCAATTTCCCCAGATAATGTGTAAATAAATGTAATATCGTTTCATAGACTCACACGGTGTAAAACACATGATTTATCACATGGTAAAATTAACAAATCAATATTTACAATATATTTTTTCTCTAGCTATCTTTACATATATCACTATATACTGTATGTATACACAAGTGAAGTTACAGATCACTTGCAGTAGCAAAACCAACAGTGTAGACGATTAAAAGTGGTGCAACAAACGTGTTTGTGTAATACACATGGAACAAAAATAATAATGTTAAAAATAACAATAATAATAAGCAAAATGAACGAAATAATCAATAATATATATTTTGCAAAAGGTATATACTTTAAGTGCGATTGTAGGCTGTGTTTTAAAAGCACAAAGAAATAAAGGAAAGTATTATAAATCCCGCCAACAGCATGGAGGAAATATTATGTTTTCTGAAACGAGGCAGCGGCAGAACGCCGACCAGTCAGCGACATTTGACGTAAGCACGTTCGTCCAATGAGAAAAGTGCGTCATCAAGACGCCCAATGAGCGCAGAGCGGCTCTGGTGTTTAAAAAGAGCGTGTTGGGCGGGCTAACATATTCTGTCCTACAGTTGGTGAAGTGCAGAGTTCCAGACGCGATGGCAAGAACCAAGCAGACCGCTCGTAAGTCCACCGGTGGTAAGGCGCCGAGGAAGCAGCTCGCCACTAAGGCTGCCCGCAAGAGCGCCCCGGCTACTGGCGGTGTGAAGAAACCTCACCGTTACAGGCCAGGTACCGTGGCTCTGCGTGAAATCCGCCGTTATCAGAAGTCCACTGAGCTGCTCATCCGCAAGCTGCCCTTCCAGCGCCTGGTTAGAGAGATCGCTCAGGACTTTAAGACCGATCTGCGCTTCCAGAGTTCTGCCGTCATGGCTCTGCAGGAGGCCAGTGAGGCTTACCTGGTCGGCCTGTTCGAGGACACCAACCTGTGCGCCATCCATGCCAAGAGGGTGACCATCATGCCTAAGGACATCCAGCTGGCTCGCCGTATTCGCGGAGAGCGGGCTTAAACGAACCCACTCCATCCAATTATCCCCAAAGGCTCTTTTAAGAGCCACTTACATGCTTCCACTGAAATGAGCACTTTTCATAACTTTTTTTAATGTATTTAATATTCCATTGTATGTGCGTGTTCCGAGTTATAATTTAGTTATAATTCATCAGTTATAAATATTAGGAAAACCTGGTTAATGTGTTTGTGTGTGTAGAGATGTACTTTACATGTTCTTACAACAATTATAAACAAGGTTACATAAGTACAGCTGATTAAAGATTGACAGGTGGTGTCTTATAACACATGATTAATAATGTTTATAGTGGTGTATGTTTATGGGGCTCTATAAAGCATTGAGTTAGTAAGAGTAATATAGTCGTTATGAGTAGTAGAGTAACAACACAAACATGACGGTAAATAAGAGGGAGCTGTAAAGTGGTTAAAATATTACGCTACTAATGCAAAAAAAAAAAAAAGATTAATAATCAGTAATTATTATTCAGAATAATATAACAATAATAAAATACTATTCTAGGTACTCAACACAGGGTAAATAGAGACATTTTAGTGTAAATAATCATAATTACTCATTTCTTTTATGTATGTATATTTTTATGTATTTTTATGTAATATAAAAAATTGTTAGGAGGATTTAGTGGCGTTGGTGTTGCACGGTGTACACAGTCTGTATTTTACACAGGGATCGTATTAACTGATTGTAGTGTAATCTACAGTATGGCTGTACATTGGTAGAATGTAAACACGCTGGATGAAGGCATAAGGAATGAGCAGAATATTGAATGTTAACCATAAGACTGGTTATTGTAATAATGGTAATAATGTTTTAATGTTTTTTTTTTTAATTAATTTTTTTTTTTTTTACCCCTTTTCTCCCCTTTTAGCGCATCCAATTGTTCAATTAGCATCATGCTTTCTCTCTGTCTATGCCGAACCCTGCCCTGACGGAGGTGATTGAAGCTAACCCGTATCCCCTCCGTAACACGACCAGCAGCCAGATGCATCTTTGCCACCCACACATTGATGAGTTTGGCGCCACCTAGCGTTGCATGCGGAGAGACACACCCTAAGGGCACCCTCTCCCATCCCTGTGCAAGCGCCTCCAATCAGCCGGCAGAGAACGTAATCGCATTCTGACAGAGAGAGACCCACATCCCGTTCTTTGTCCCACCCCCCGCATGAGCAACCGGCCAATCGTTGCTCATATAGCCACTCAGCTTCAAACCGGCAAAGCAAAGCTGGATTCGATACCAGGTATCTGAATCCAGCCCTGGTTGCAGCGCGTCTCTTTTTACCGCTGCGCCACCTGAGCGGCCAATAATGGTAATAAAACAACCGTATTCACAATGATGCCTTTTCTAATTTGGTAATTCATGTGTTTCAGCCGCCACCATAGCTAACAAGTGCTAACAAGTGTCATAAGTGAGTGAGATAAAAACCATGACTGAATTTGATTAAAGGGGAAGGCCACTTCCTGTTCCAGCAGGACTAAACCTCTGTGCACAAAGCAAAATCCACAAACATAAAGAGAAGCTCCAGTGTCCTGCACAGAGGCCTGACCGAAGCTCCACTGCACTGCTGAGGAATTAAAGTTTTGGTAATATGGATTGAGGCTCTCCTGACCAACATCAGCTAGAAGCCATACAAATGCTCTTTTGACAGAATGGGTCCAAATTCCGACAGATTTAGTTCCAAGTCTTGGGAGAAGCGTGTGTGTGTGTAACCCTAACCTTTGCCCTCTGAGTCCCGCAGCGGCGACTCCCATTTCTGACGGGTTTTTGTCACCGTTTGCAGGTTCTCCGGCTGGTACTCACACTCAGGCTGGAACTCATTGTGCTCGCTACCTGATCTGAAGGCATGAGGACCCAGGTGTGGTTCGTCAGCTCCAGGTGCGCCTTGTGTTCCTAGGCAACACAGATGATATCTGTTGAGTCCAATTTAAGCCCAACCTCCTTTTAACTCAAACTTCGATAACCCCAAGTTTTTTCTAACCTAAACTACAATAACCTCAAGTTATTTCTAACCTAAACTTTGATAATCCTAACATGTTTTTAACCCTAATTAGGAAAACCCCAACATGTTTCTAACTCAAACTAATATAACCCCATGTTTCTAACCGTAACTATAATAACCCCAACATGTATCTAACCCAAATTAGGATAACCCCAAGCTAGTTCTAACCCTAAATTAATCCTTTTTTTACTATCAGTCAATGACAATTAGAAGGAGGCAGAGTAAAAACATCAACACCATTTCACTATTTAATTTACTTTCACGAAAACAGGTGGGCATAAAAAGTGTAGGTATTCACATTAACAATACACAAAATCTTATTTTTATAACTTTTGGAACTTAATGACTTTATTTGCTGTTTTTCAGTCCTTTGAAGCAGTCAAGACCAGCTTTGTGATGTCCAAAAAGTACATAAAGCGCTATAAAAAGACCTTGTTGCTTTTGTATTTGAGCTAGTAAAGCTTCACACCTGAATGTTGTACATTGTTCACGTTCTTGTATTTCACGATGTTTAGTACCGTAATGGGGATTTAAATTGTAAACCTTAACCGGCTTTACTTCTGACTTCAGTAAATAAATAGTCTTTGTTAAGGAATTGCAGTTTCTATCTATTGCACTTACAGTTCTGTTTGCGAACACATTACGGTGAAGATGGATACACTCGCACACACCTAAATCATAAACTGAGAGGGAAATACCCCCCCATAAAAAAGAAAAGAAAAGAAAATAAATTAATTACTTAATTTGAGTTCACATACACTGACAAATTTCTAAAACAACACATGGCTCCTACACTTACACAACAGATTCAAGTCTATTTTTTTTAAATAATTCTTTTAAAGCTCAGAAATGGCTTTAACACAGCTAACACTGAAACATAAAATGTCTTCTTTCACTTATTTTTCGCTTTTATTGATACACAGCTTTGACCACTTTCACTTTAATCAAGATGTGTCTGACTTTGAAATATGTTTATGAAACGTTATGCTTTAGCAGAATATGACTTATAACGTCCCATTTCTCACAATACAGTGAAATATACAAACACATTTTTAACACAGATGTCACTTATAAAGACTTTAATCAGTATTGTTCAGCACAGACAAATCCAAACACTGCTTTACACATTTTTTATGTATTTATTTGTTTAATGTATTCATTGTTTATGTATTTATTTAGTTATTCAATCACACCCACTAACACCCACTTTAACAAAACATCTATAGCAGTCCAGGTGACACATATCCAGGGCCAGCTGTAGCCTAGTGGTTAAGGTACTAGGCCAGTGACACATCTGCAAAAACTAGAAAAAAACACTGGCGTTGTCCATTTATATATTACACATTTCAACAAAATTTTACCCTCATGTTTTATTTACCCTACACCTCCTCCTACACTGCTGCAGGTGTTTTAGTTCTTTGTTTTTATCATAACGTGTCTCTAATGTTACTTTCACAAGCACTGAAAGGTTTCTAAAGCTATTTGTTTGTTTCAAATTCAATATTCACTACAACTGTACTGATTTGAACTAATATGATTTTTTGATCATACACTGCTGTATTCTCCCACACCGTCTTTCCGTATTGTACGCGCTTTACATGAGGCCTACTCCGAGCAGCTGCGGTCACAGTGAGCGGTCACTGCTTAACTCCGCCTCATTGTCTTCAACTAGGTCCGGTAGAGGGAAATAACATGCTCGCTGTGAACGCTCGTTCTGCTCTGAAACGCCAGGGACGCACCCTGTACGGATTCGGGGGTTAAACGTTCAGACCTCCACGCTAACACAACTAACTCATATTTTCTACAAAAGAGAAAGTCCTCCTGCTTTATTATTAATATTGTTATTATTAGTAGTAGTACGTTCACTGATGCGTAGATGTGCAAATCACTCGTTTAGCCCCAAAAGCTTGAAAGCATCATTATAAGTAAAAATAACACATTCACTGATGCATTTTTTTTTATCAATTCATTTATGTAGCCTTAAAAGCTTGGAATTATCATTAGTAGTTTTAGTATTACGTTTACTATCAGATCTCTCGTTTAGCCTTCATACGGCGTGTTTGCATACTACCAATGTACAGCCATACTGTAGATTACACTACAATCATTAACACGATCTTTGTGTAAAATACATACATATGTATATATATATATATCATAAAATTTAATAAAATATTGCTATGGATTCTTTTATATTCGGTTTTAAAACATGTATCGACCTCAGATTAAGCGGGAACAGACAACAAAGAACAGATTCTAGTAAATGGGCCAGAAGGGGGCGTGGAACGGTTTGTTGTCTGTCCAATAGAAACCCAGGACTTTGGACCAATCAGAGTTACGTGTTCCATCTTGGCTTACTCAGCATGCAGGGTTAATAAAGCGGGCGTGTAGAGCGTCTACATTCACTTGCAGTTTGTTCTAGAGGAAACAGCAGCATCATGCCCGAACCAGATTCAATTGCAGTTTGTTCTAGAGGAAACAGCAGCATCATGCCTGAACCAGTTCGTGTACAGTGATAACTACTATAACAGAATACGTTTGGAAGTCCTTTTCTAGAATCTTATTTTCCTTTGTATAAGTAGTGTACCTTTAGGTCCTACTTATTGGAGTCTCCCCAACAAACATGGCCCCAATTGGGGCCCAACCTACCCAGGTCGGAAGACACTGGGTAAGGTTGAAATTTGTTGGGGAAGGGGAAGCACCGAATCGTAGCACAGTTGGAGCACATCTCATACGTTCTGAGTGGATAGAAGCTAAAGACATTTACTCTTTTATCACTTTACAAAATCAAAGAGAATATGAGCTGGTTTTCTACACAGAGCATATGTTGAAAAAGTTTTGCCAGCTATTCAATGCTTGGATTGGGGAAGGCTTTTGGAAAAACTGGAATATCACAAGCTCAGCTCCCCAAGATATTGTCCATATTATCATCAAGTTCTGGACTGGACGAATCGCCGATGAAGACGTAAATTGCTATATCAGAAGATACTGTGAGATTCTACAACCTCCGGATAAGCCAGTGGATCAGTTCGGAATATGGTATGGAGTAAGAAGATATAAAGTCAGACTAAGAACGAACGAGAATGGAGAGATCCAGCAACTGCCCAACACTATAGCTATGGGTCCTTATGTAGGAAAGATTTCATACCCTGGACAAATTCAACGATGCTACATATGTAACTCCGCTCAACATCAAGTAAAGGACTGTGATAAGACCAAATGTTGGAAATGTGGACAGTTTGGACATAAAGCTAAAGATTGTGTAGATGTGGAACAGTGTGGACTGTGTGGACAAAGCGGTCACTCGTATTTCACGTGTCCTAAATCTTTCAGCAACCTTTTAAAGAAGGAAAGAAAACAAGCACAACCAAATCTACAAGATCCAGAACAAACTACACCTGAAACAAAAGATCCAGCTTGTGATAAACCTGACAACAACGACCAGCCACAACAAGAACAAGCGAATAAAGAATCCAACAGCAGTGAGGAAGAGTCATCCGGTTCAACAAGCAGCGATGAAGCGGATAGCAGTGATGAGGAAGACGACAGCGACAGCGAAAGCAGTGAGGCGACGGATATCGACATTACACCGGCACAAAGACAAGCGGATAACATCGAACAAACAACTACAACAGAACAATTAAAGAGAACTAATGAAAAAACGGAGGATATGGAAACAAATACTGAAACCAACACGGACAAATCACCGAACTTGGAGAGAAGATCGAACACTCAACAACCTGAGATCAAAACTGGAAAACGTATAAGATCCCCAACAGAGACAACAACCAAGAGACCAAAAGATAAGTGAGATGTTCACCCACTTATTTAATGTTTGGGGGGATTAATGTTATAACCTATAATGTAAGAGGAATACAAACGGAAAAAAATAGAACGGAAAAATTAGATAAGTTAAAACGGTTAAAGGCAGATATTTTATTTCTCCAGGAATTAAGATTAAAAACTCATGATGACATAAAAAACGTACAGCAAACATGGAACATAGGTGAATCTGTAATCTCTATAGGCGATGATTCAGCGGATGGTATTGGAATATTTTTTAAAACAAAACAGATAAATATTATTAAGAGAAGAGATTTAATACCAGGTCGACTTTTAGTGATAGATTGCATTTTAGAAAATCAAAAAATTAGGTTAATAAATATATACACAGCACAAGACAGTTTTAAAAAAATACAGCTATTTCAAAAAATGAGAGAATTGTTGCTTTGCAGTCATAACATTATCTTAGCGGGAGACTTCAATGTCATAACAGATAAAGAAGACAGAGTTGATGGATTACCTTTTAAGCTAACCAGAGCAGCAAAAGTATTAAAAGAAATATGTGATGAATGTGGAATGAAAGATGTTTTTAGGGCTTTACACCCTCATAAATTGGGTTTCACAAGATTTGATAGCAAGGCAAAAACGAGAATAGACAGAGTATATGTATCAAACCAAATAAAAGTTGAACAATATAAAACAGAATTGATAATAAATTCAGATCATTTAGCCGTAAATTGTAAAATTCTTTTAAATGCAAAAATTAGAAAAAACTATTGGAAATTAAATTTGAAATGTCTGAAAAATGAACCACTCGTAGATGAATTAAAAAAGGAGGTAAATATATGTAAAGATCTAGATGTTATCTCTAAATCGTATTTTGAATTGTGGCAAATCTTAAAAAATAGGCTTAAAAATATGCTGATTAGGAAATGTAAAGAACTAAATCAAAAAAGAAACCAGACATATGATGAATTACTTACAAATTATATAAAGAACAAAACAAAAATGAATAAAACGCCACAAGATTTAACAGAAATAGATGAACTTAAAGAAAAAATTGATAAACTGAACTGCGATTACCGCAACAGCTTAAAAGTAATGTGTGGCTATGAAGGGCCTGAGAATACTGATTGTAATATACATAATCTTATTAAGAAATATAAAGAACGTAAAGAAACAAAAAATGTTAAAGGAATACGGACAGGAAATAACTCAATAGTAACCAATGGAAAAGAAATAGCTGATGAAATTGTTAAATCATTTAAAGAAATGTATAAAAAAACAAGCACTAATGAGAGTGATGTAAATAATTTCTTAGGAGAAACGATCCAAGGTATAAATGTAAGCTTTAAGGAAATTGTTGGGAAAATCACCAAAGAAGAAGTTAGTAAAGCTATCGCTTCGTTAAACAAAGGAAAATCTCCAGGTTCCGACGGCTTTCCTGCTGAATTTTATTTGTTATTGTCTGATGATTTGTCTGATTTACTTACATCAGTTTTTAACCATGGAATAGAAACAATGGACATGTACGATAGTTTTTATGAAGGTATAGTAACATTAATCTTTAAAAAAGGTGATGAATATGATTTAAGTAATTGGAGACAAATAACTCTAATGAATGTGGAATATAAAATCTTTGCAAAAATTTTAATGAACAGGTTGCAGGTAATTTTAAATTCTATTATCGAACAAGAGCAAACATGTGCAATTAAAGGGAGAAACATGTGGGATAACTTATGTATTATTAGAGAAATTATTACATGCAAAGGCCTTAATGTACCTGGGTTTTTCATGATTGCATTGGACCAAAAAAGAGCATTCGACTTTCTATCAAGAGACTATCTGTGGAGAGTATTGCAATGGTATGGGTTTCCTGATGAATTTATAAATATGGTTAAACTGTTATATAAAGAATCAAAAGTAAGAGTAAATGTGAATGGGAACCTGACTGAAAGTTTTGATATATACACGGGAGTTAAGCAAGGATGTCCACTAAGTGCAGCTTTATATGTGATAGCGATTAGCCCTCTGCTGTTCAAAATTAAAAAAGATAAAATGTTATCAGGGGTTCAGGTTAACAATCAAATGAACAGATGTATAATATCAGCTTACGCAGATGACATAACTTTGTTCATAAAAAACCAAAGAGAATTAGATAGAATCAATGATCACTTTTTAAATTATGAGAAAGTATCTGGAGCAGTTTTGAATCAAAATAAAACAGAAGCAGTATGGATTGGTGACCCAAAGAGTAAACCAAGTCTTAGTATACAAGTAAAAGATGAAATCACAGTACTTGGTATACAAATAAGCAATGAAAATGCATTAGATAAAAATTGGAATAAGAAAATATTAGAAATTACTGAAGAGTCCAACAAATTAATGAATTGGAAAACAAGTTATGAAGCTAAAATAAATTTAATTAATGTCTTTATATTAGCAAAATTATTGTTTCTATCCATTGTATTCCCACCAACGCAAAATATAATAACAAAATTGAACAAAACTTGTATCAGAACAATATGGGGTAGAAACTTCGAAATAGTTAAAAGAGAATTCCTATATAAAGCTAAAAAGAATGGAGGACTAGAAGCAACTAATTTTGGAATAAAGCTTAAAATTAATTATTGCAAACATATTAGTTTAAGCTTAGCTCGAAAAGCAGCTTGGTTAGGGAATACTGATGAATGGGCCAAACTAAGAGGGAAGAAAAGGAAAGATGTCCCCTATTATAAACTCTTATATGGCGACTTTGTCGAAAAATATAGACTTTTGGAAATAAATTGGGTCACGCAGTCCAATAAAATAATTCATAAAGAAATTGCGAATTACATTTATAATGGTATGATACAGTTTAAAGACTGCACAAAAGAGGAAAATGAAAATCTTATAGATTTATTACAAAATAAAATAATATCTAGAAAAATGAAAGATACAATGTGGTTGTCAGCCTTAGGTAGATTACCGGTGAGAGCAGTAGTAAAGTGGAGTTGTTTTGTTAAAACTAACTTATGTCCAATGCCAAATTGCAACGAAAACGAAACAGTTGGGCATTTACTAGTAGACTGTCAACGCTCCAGAGAAATTTGGAATTGTATTAAGGACTTGGGATTAGATATAGAACTGTCTAGGAAAAACGTCATTTATGGTGGCTTTAACCTTGATAAACTATGTGGAAAAAGACTATTGTATTGGATTGTGATTGCTGTAGTGGTGAATCAAATATGGAAAACTCTATGTAAAATGACAACTGAAAATGTGTATATTGATTGTGAAGATGTAGTTAAACAATGTATGGCCAAATTAAAATGCATGAAAAAATGTAAAATGAAATCTAAACGCATGACAATTCCATGGGACCTTTTTAATGGACTTTAGACAAATAGTGATCGAGTTTAATTAATTCTAAAAGAAAATGTAAATATTTGTATTATTACATGAAATGTATCAATTAATGTAATATTACTGTACGTGTATGATGTAAATGATATTTGTAATGTGATATAAATTTGTACAATAAAGTTTATTTAAAAACCCTAAGGCCGCGCCCAAGAAGGGCTCCAAGAAAACCGTCCCCAAGACCGCCGGCAAAGGAGGCAAGAAGCGCAGAAAGGCCAGGAAGGAGAGCTACGCTATCTACGTGTACAAGGTCATGAAACAGGTCCACCCTGATACCGGGATCTCCTCCAAGGCTATGGGCATCATGAACTCCTTCGTCAACGACATTTTCGAGCGTATCGCTGGTGAGTCCTCTCGTCTGGCTCACTACAACAAGCGCTCCACCATTACCTCCAGGGAGATCCAGACCGCCGTGCGCCTGCTGCTTCCCGGTGAGCTGGCCAAGCACGCCGTGTCCGAGGGTACCAAGGCCGTCACCAAGTACACCAGCTCCAAGTAAAGCGTCTTAGTCGCTCTGGCAAACCAACAGTTCTTTTAAGAGCCACCCATCTTATCAAGTTAAGAGAATTTTCTTCTTTTTAAGTATTATGTCTGAATATGTTATACCCACTTTATCTAGGTAGCCTCACATGTTTGTAATATCTTACCTTTTATTTATATATAGTACTATTGTTGGGCCCTGACTGCCACTATGTGGTGAGTTTAGGATAACATACATAATAAAATCTCACTGTACTAAGATAGTGTGACGCACTCGGAGCTGTAGAGAGAGTTGCGACACTCCTTGATCTCGCCGCCACGCGGTCACGTGGTTCATGTGCCCCTTCAATAGTTCCAGATAGATCCGCGCTGTCATGTTCTCATGTGGGACCGGCAGCAGTGAATGAAATTAAACGGTAAATAATAATGTGTACAATTTCTGGGTATTTTCAACTGCCTGAAGATTGATGTTTCTAAAGACTTTTTAATAGGTCATTCTTGTTAACACACAGTACATTATATTAGCACACAATACATAATGCAATGACATTAAGTAGTAGAGACAATATACAGTACAGAGATTAAAGAGGTTTTTTTTGCATAGGAGTTGTGTTTTTTTTGCATACACTAATCTCCCTTCACTTTCCTGAGGATTCATAGCAATACTTTTGGCTAAACACTAAACCATGTGGCTGGATTCATAAGGTTTACCTGCACTGAATGAACAGCTTCATAAACACACTACCGTACCAGAAACATTATAGTGCAGGTACAGGAAATAGTATTAATTCATCTCTTATTTCATGAGTGATTAATAATAGATTCCTACATGTAATACATGAATGAATTAAAAAAATACTCTTTACCTCCACTTGAGTAAAAGTACCGAAGTATTTACCTTCAAATGTATGAAGGTAAAAGTAACATGATTTATTATGGCTCTAATGTTTCATTATCATTTCTGTAAAAAGACTCTTGATGAATCAACTCATTTTGGGTGAAAAGACTCGTGTCAATTATTAATCTGACACTAATGTTTATTAAAATTATCATAAGAACAAAACACTGATTGGTGTGATCGCTTCACGCTTCCTTTATTTTGACAATGTTATGTTTTTATTCACACATAAACCAAAAGGAATCACAGATTGTTCAGAATGTAGTGGAGAAAAAAGTAAGACATTTGACTACCAAATGTGGTGGCGTTAACGTAAAAACTCACCCAACTAGTTACATTTACTTAGTTACTGTCCACCACTGCTAATGTATGCCTTAATGCAGGAGCAATATATTAATTATTTTAGTAATTAAGGGACAAGTGTCATCAGTTATTCATGAGATTCATACAGGTCATCAGGATGACCATCACAAATATTACCTCATGTCATGTTCAGAATCAGATTTATTGGCCAGGTATGTGGATACACACAAGGAATTTGTTTCCGGCTGATGGTATCTCTCTAGTAATGGTACGATACAGTGTACAAGCAACGTATACATTAAACACAATTATCCAAACTATAAGATTATATACACACAATATACAGATATGTAATTTAGCAGCATCTGACATATTTACAAAACAGTAAAGTGCACAACATGTAGGATGAGTACTACAGTGTAGTCAATTTGGCAGCAGATGAATATTTTTACGCTTCCGTGTTATGTATTATCAGTCATTTATTTATTTAGTAGGGAGATCGCCTGTGGGAAGAAACTGCTTTTAAATCTGGTGGTTTTAATGTGGATGGATCTATAGCGCCTGCCGGAGGTAAGGGATTGGATAAAGTAATGTCCAGGGTGTGAGGAGTCAGTGATAATTTTCTCTGCCCGTTTCTTGGTTCTTGAAGTATACAAGTCCTGGAGAGAGGGGAGAGGAGCACCAATGATTTTTTCAGCTGACTTCACCTGTCGCTGCAGTCTGTTCCTTTGTTGTGTTGTGGCTGCACCAAACCAGACTGTGATGGAAGTGCACAGAACTGATTCGATGGCCGTAGTGTAGAATTGTCTTAGCAGCTCCTGTGGCAGTCCCAGCTTTCGCATTTTCCGCAGAAAGAACATTCTCTGTTGGGTTTTCTTGATGGTGGAGTTGATGTTATACTCCCACTTCAGGTCCTGGGAAATAATAGTGCCCAAAAACTTGAAGGACTCCACAGTTGAAACAGGACTGCCTAAAATTGTGAGTGGGAGCCGTGCTGGTGAGTGTTTTCTGAAGTCCACTGTCATCTCTACAGTCTTGAGCGTGTTAAGCTCCAGGTTGTTCTGACTGCACCAGTGCACCAGCTGGTCGACCTCTCGCCGGTAAGCAGATTCATCTCCATCGCAAATCAGACCAATGATTGTAGTATCATCTGCAAACTTCAAGAATTTCACAGATGGGTCACTGGAGATGCAGTCATTGGTGTAGAGTGAAAAGAGCAGTGGTGAGATAACACATGTGAAGCATGGGGGTGGATCAGTAATGGTTTGGGCTGCCATTTCATGGCATTCCCTTGGCCCAATACTTGTGCTAGATGGGCGCGTCACTGCCAAGGACTACCGAACCATTCTGGAGGACCATGTGCATCCAATGGTTAAAACATTGTATCCTGAAGGCGGTGCCGTGTATCAGGATGACAATGCACCAATACACACAGCAAGACTGGTGAAAGATTGGTTTGATGAACATGAAAGTGAAGTTGAACATCTCTCATGGCCTGCACAGTCACCAGATCTAAATATTATTGAGCCACTTTGGGGTGTTTTGGAGAAGCGAGTCAGGAAACGTTTTCCTCTACCAGCATCACGTAGTGACCTGGCCACTATTCTGCAAGAAGAATGGCTTAAAATCCTTCTGACCACTGTGCAGGACTTGTATATGTCATTTCCAAGACGAATTGACGCTGTATTGGCCGCAAAAGGAGGCCCTACACCATACTAATAAATTATTGTGGTCTAAAACCAGGTGTTTTAGTTTCATTTTCCAACCCCTGTATATATATATATATATATATATATATATATATATAAAAATAACCATAACAATAACAATGTTTTATCTCTTTCTACTTTATTCAAAGGGGAAAAAAAGAAAATATAAATTAAAACAATAAAAAGTAATAAAATGAAACATGTATATATGTAACACTTTCTCTTTGTGGGTTAATTCAGACTGTTCCTCTGTTCGGGTGTATCAGTCCGTGTCTCTCAGACTGTTGCAGGTAGATACATACTGTGCTGCTACAGTGCTTCTCTCCTTCTCCTCTCCTAACATGATGCTCAGTTTCTGACTGCTGTTGTTTGTGTAGTATGTAGATTCAGATTTGAGTAGCTCTATAAGCATGACAGTAGAAAACAATATTGCCAAATGGTCGGTGTTTTCCTTAGGACTTATAAAATCATTCTACAGAAATCAGCATGCAGGGTTTCTGTTGGATGTTTGTCCCATTTAACAGAACTGTGAAATTTCAGTGGACCCCATACACATTCACTGCCATGCTGAAACTCCCTGATGCAGTAATGAGTACAGCCGTGGCCTAGTGGTTAGGGTACTGGACTAGTAATCAGAAGGTTGCTGGTTCAAGCCCCACCACTGCCAGGTTGCTGCTGTTGGGCCCTTGAGCAAGGCTGTTCAATTGCTCAGCTTTGGATAAACGCATCTGCTAAATGCGGAAAATGTAAATGTAATGATGAGACCAAGGTAAGTGTACTGCATTGTGTGCTCCAGGGCAGTGCTGACCATGGTAAACTGGTGCCATGTGTTCCTGACATCTAGGATTGTTTTTGGAACACCATCATTTTTGTTTTCTTCAGATTTACTGCTAGGGCCCAGTTCTGGCCGTACTGCTCCAACAGGTCTAGGTGCAGCTGCATAGAGTAGAAATTTTACTTCCCCGTCCTGCAGAGTGAGTCCGGGGGCTGCAGACTAAATCATTTATGTAGATATTAAACAGTGTTGGACTCTGTGTTGCAGTCCTGCAATTCTGTGTTGTGTATTGTGTATGTTTGTCACCGGTTCTTACAGCACTTTTGTTTCTTAGTAGTATCTGTGTGTGTTTGAGTAAAATGTATGTACACACACACATACATAAAAAAATACATACATAAAAGAAAACACATATACAGTTGTATGGCAGTTGTATGGCATGTGTAGGGCAGTTGTAGCCTAGCGGTTAAGGTACTGGACCAGTAATCAGAAGGTTGCCGGTTCAAGCCCCACCACTGCCAGGTTGCCACTGTTGGGCCCTTGAGCAAGGCCCTTAACCCTCGATTGCTTAGATTGTATACTGTCACAGTACTGTAAGTCGCTTTGGATAAAAGCGTCTGCTAAATGCTGAAAATTTAAATGTATGAACGTAACAGCTACAGCCACGCTCCACTAATTGTCTATTGGTTTTCCAGAACATTATAAGTAACTAGTTACATTATATGTTACTACTACCATCACCAATAATACTATTATTACGACAACAACTATAATATTAAAAACTAATTGATTATTATGAGTAATTATGATTATTTACAGTTAATATTTTACAATATGTCTGTCCTAAGATGCCTGTAAGTACCCTGTGTTGAGTACCTAGAATAGTGTTTTATTATTGATATTGATACATTATTCTGAATAATAATTACTGATTATTATTCCTCTTTTTTTGCAAGCTGCAATTTACTGCTCCCTCTTCTTTACTGGCATGTTTTTGTTCTGTTACTCTGTTTAATGCGAAGTAAAACACAGCTACCAAGCAGGACTAGGTCGAGTCCAGGGTGCTTAACTGTCATGTAGCAGAAATGAAAGAAAAAAATAAACATAACAATTTAGAATAATAATGGTGATAATAAGAAGAATATTTTAATAAACTAACATTCATTTAAGTTATTCCTACATATTTGTGCTGTAAGATCTACAGAACATCCCCGTGTCAGTTTTAAGTTCACATATACTGACACATTTCTAAAACAACACATGGCTCCAACATTCACATTCTACTGATCTTTCTAACACTCACAAAACAGATTCAAGTCTATTTTAGTTATTTATCTGATACATCTCTTTTATAAAGTTGCACTTTTTAATGTTTACCTTAGAAATGGCTTTAACACAGCTAACACCGACACATAAAATGTCTTATTTCACTTATTTGGCTTTTATTGATACACAGCTAAGACCACTTTCACTTTAACCAAGATGTGTCTGACTTTGAAATATGTTTATGAAACGTTATGCTTTAGCAGAATATGACTTATAACGTCCCATTTCTCACAATACAGTGAAATATACAAACACATTTTTAACACAGATGTCACTTATAAAGACTTTATAAGTCAGTATTGTTCAGCACAGAAGAATCTGAAAACTTATTTACTCCATTTTTATTTATTTACTTAATGTATTCATTGTTTATTTAGTTAATCACTCATTCATGACTAACACCCACTTTAACAAAACATTAATGGCTCTAGCAGTCCAGGTGAGACATATCCACCTATTTTACTTACATTTTTTACTCTCTCACTCACACACACACCTGCAAAAGCTAGCAACAAACACAAGCGTTGTCCATTTATATATTACACATTCCAACACAATTTTACCTTCATGTTTTATTCACCCTACACCTCGTCCTACACCGCTGCAGGTGTTTTAGATGTATTTTTTTATCCTAACGTGTCTCTAATGCTACTTTCACAAGCACTGAAAGGTTTTTAAAGCTATTTGTTTGTTTTATTTCAATTTCACTACAAATTTACTGATTTGACTTATGACTTTTGATCATACACTGCTCTATTCTCCCACTCTGTCTTATATCCTAGTATGGGTTATTTTTTGGGCTACATTGTCATGTCTCTAATGGCTATTTGTCCCACCTAATTGTACAATATTAAAATATTTGACAAAAACGGCGATTATAGTACATTGTAATAAGGTTTAGGGTTGCATAGAAGCCCTGTTGAATTTCTTTTTTTAACATGTTTATAACAAAAAAAACAAAACATCAAATCGATTGTGGACCAATTTACTGAGGAAAAACTACAGTGGCCAAGAAGTGCAAAACAAATTAACATTTTAGAAAACAAATTTACAACAAGGTATATATAAATCCATATATATATATATATGTCAGAATGCATATAAATGGAGCCACTTAATGCTGTTTAATGATAATAGTTGACCATTACACTCTCAGCTTAAACAAAACTTCAATCCTAACAATAATAACAGGACGATATTTTAAGTGTATCCAGAGCGGTAGAGAGAACAGAGTGGTGACGCTCCCGTAGAGAACAGTTGTAATGTTTTTTGTTTTTTTACTACTTTTACTGGAGTAATATTTTACCGTGGATATCTCTACTTTATCTCAACTACATGGACTTTAACTCGACTACATTCTGTACCTTCTCCACCACTAACATTAGACAAAATGAACTTGTGCATATTCACAATGAATTCATTAATGTATTACATGTAGGAATCAAGGTTATAATAGTTTTGGATTTTTCATTATAGTTTAGTCTTATTTCATTGTGACTTTTTTCTCTCTAATTTAGTTAGTTTTAATACGTTTTTATAGTGGGTTTGCTAGTTCTTTTTAATTTTTATTATTTTTTTAATGCTTAGTTTTAGTTTAGTTTTTATTAGTTCTAGTATTTGTTTTAGTTTTTTTATACTTTGGGTCATTCTTCAGGTGCAGGATTCAAAAAGGTCAGAGTAAGTATTGTGTAATAAAAACTCAACAAAAGATACCATTTAAAAATGTTTTTCAAATACTGTTGAACCACCAACTGTCCACAAAAACTGTTACAGTCCACAAGATATCAGCCGTAAGTGCAAAATGTGTATAATACTGCTGCTGAAATGTAGTTGTTGACAGTTACCATCTTTCAGCCAGTTATTTAAAATGAGCTGGTAAAACATGAACTGGTAAAAGTGAGGATCTTTACCTGTTCATAACCCTGCCACTGAAAACAGGCGCTCATAATATAAATTATTTCTAGATGCAAAACCAGTGGTGTAACTAGGAGCTCAAGGGCCCCAGCGCAAAAAAGAAATGTTGGGCCCCCTCAACAAATTGCATCTGCTGACAGCTGGTCAGAATAAATTAAAAGTCACTCAGAAGTTACACTTCAAGTCCAAATTCCTGCCTCTGGTATTTTTACTGCACAGTTTTAGTTATTTTAATTTTACTTATCAAAAATATTGTAATATAATAATAAGGACCTGGCGAGTGCAGCCAATGGTAGTGAGGTGAGAGGTTAATGTTGTGGAGGCCCCCCTGCCATGGGCCCCGGTGCACCTTCTGTATCTGCCGTAGATTTTCCTGCCCTTGTAATTCACACAAGAACTATTTTTCCTTAAAAATGTTTCCTCTTACCTGTCATGTAATGTGAATTACACATCTAGTGTCTGGCCCTTTAAGAATGTTAAGTGTACTATAGTGCGCAGGGAGCGAGTGTGTAGGGAAGCTATCAGAAGTTCTGTTCATCAGAGTTCTGCTTCATGCACTTTTAAGGAACAAAAATTACCACAAAGACGCAAATTTACGTGACACCAACAGCTCAATAAAAATAGTTTGATTAAAAAATTTATCTCGATTTTTTTTTTTTAATCGCGATTAAAAATGTTAACGCTTTAATCGCGTTAATTACCGCGATTAACGACAGCCCTAATAATAATATAAACTAATTCATGAGACACACATCAGGGAGCTCAATCTGAGAACATCAACTTAACTTTTGCTGTGGTCATTTTGCAGGCTAGCGTGGAGAGCAGAAACGGAATGTAAACATGAAGTGCCGTCAGGGAGCCCAATCCACCCAATCTCAATCCGCTCCCTACTCACTCCCCCTCTCCACTCCGCCTCCGTTTGCGCGTTCACGTGGAGGGTCCCTCTGTAGTGGAGTGTTAGTGAGGAGGGAGCGGATTGGGAAAGACCGCATGAGGTACCGTACGGTGCCGGCAGCTAACGTAAAACTGCTCGAGTGGAAAACATCGATTTCATATCAGTTCACAATGCTCATAAATAAAATGATGAACACGAAAACGAAGGCTATTCTATCTATAATATTAGTACGTTCTCGTTAGTTTTGTAAACGCCTAATACAGTTACAGTTAGTTATCGTTTTTTTTTTTTTTTTTTAACAGCACCGGGTTTGTTTGGCGAGATCAAGGAGTGTAGCAACTCTCTCTCTACGGCTCTGAGTGTATTATATTAACTTTAAGAGTACAGTAACATTTTATTGTGTGTAATCTCCTAAACTCACCACATAGTGACAGTCGTGGACAACTCGTGAAAAACAGCAGTGCCCAAAAATAGTAATATATTAATAAATAAATAAAAAAAATCAAGTATTATAAACATGTGAGGTTATCTAGATAAAGTGTGTATGACATATTCAGATCTAATATTTAAAAAGAAGAAAATTCTCTTAACTTGATAAGATGGGTGGCTCTTAAAAGAGCCGTTGGTTTGCCAGAGCGACTAAGGCGCTTTACTTGGAGCTGGTGTACTTGGTGACGGCCTTGGTACCCTCGGACACGGCGTGCTTGGCCAGCTCACCGGGAAGCAGCAGGCGCACGGCGGTCTGGATCTCCCTGGAGGTAATGGTGGAGCGCTTGTTGTAGTGAGCCAGACGAGAGGACTCACCAGCGATACGCTCGAAAATGTCGTTGACGAAGGAGTTCATGATGCCCATAGCCTTGGAGGAGATCCCGGTATCAGGGTGGACCTGTTTCATGACCTTGTACACGTAGATAGCGTAGCTCTCCTTCCTGGACTTTCTGCGCTTCTTGCCACCTTTGACGGCGGTTTTGGGGACGGTTTTCTTGGAGCCCTTCTTGGGCGCGGCCTTCGCTGGTTCGGGCATGATGTTGCTGTTTCCTCTAGAGCAAACTGCAAGTGAATGTAGACGCTCTACACGCCCGCTTTATTAACCCTGCATGCTGAGTAAGCCAAGTTGAAACACGTAACTCTGATTGGTCCAAGGTCCTGGGTTTCTATTGGACAGACAACATACCGTTCCACGCCCCCTTCTGCCCCATTCGCTAGAATCTGTTCTTTGTTGTCTTTTCCCGCTTAATCTGAGGTCGATACATGTTTTAAAACCGAATATAAAAGAATAAATAGCAATATTGTTTTACATTTTATATAATATTTATAAGATAGATAGATAGAAAGATATAGTAATTATTTTTTGTTTGTTTTTAACCGAAGAATTCGGTAAAACAATGTTTTACTGTATTTTACACAGAGATCGTGTTAATGATTGTAGTATAATCTACAGTATGGCTGTACATTGATAGTATGCAAACACGCCGTATGAAGGCTAAACGAGAGATCTGATAGTAAACGTAATACTAAAACTACTAATGATAATTCAACACTTTTAGGGCTACCTAAGTGAATGGGGGCTAAACGAGTGATTTGCAAATCTACAAACGCATCAGTGAACGTGCTACTACTAAACACTAATAATAATAATAATAATAAACGAGAAGGAAATTCTCTTTTGTAGAAAATATGGGTGGCTCTTAAAAGAGCCGTTGTGTTAGCGTGGAGGTCTGAACGTTTAACCGCCGAATCCGTACAGGGTTCGTCCCTGGCGTTTCAGAGCGTACACCACGTCCATTGCGGTGACGGTCTTTCTCTTGGCGTGCTCGGTGTAGGTGACGGCATCACGGATGACGTTCTCAAGGAACACCTTGAGCACACCGCGGGTCTCCTCGTAGATCAAGCCGGAAATACGCTTCACACCGCCACGGCGAGCCAAACGGCGGATGGCGGGTTTAGTAATACCCTGGATGTTATCACGGAGAACTTTGCGGTGACGCTTAGCGCCTCCTTTTCCAAGACCTTTACCGCCCTTTCTTTTTTTTTTATTTATAAAATCACCATAAATTAATTTATAATAAGGAACTAAAGCTCTAGAGCGGCCTTTTTTCTGTTTCCAATTTGTGATGTTTCCAATCCAATCAGCTTGTCTGTAAATGCCATTTGCAATAATTTTACATACAAAAATTTTTGTTTTAATGGAAAGATCAATTGCTCCTAGACCACCCATTTTTTTCTGTTTATATAAAAGTTCACGCTTAGTTACTTCACGTGTTGAATTCCAAATAAAATTACAACATAATTTATTAATATTTTTAAGCCATTTATCTGTGGGAGGGAAAATACAGGATAAAAATATTATTTTTGATAAGATAAAGGTTTTAACTATATTTATTCTTGTTTTATAACTTAAATTAAAATTTTTCCATTTACCAAATTCTTTAAAAATTTGTTCTTTTTCTTTCCAGTTATAATCTACACAGCCATTATTATCAAAATATATACCTAGGACTTTAAGATGTTGAGTCTCAGGTACATCAATTTGAAATTTTTTATTAATGTCTCCAATCCACACACATTCTGATTTTAAAACATTCAACCTAACACCCACTTTAACATAACATTAATGACTCTAACAGTCCAGGTGAGACATATCCACCTATTTTACTTACATTTTTTACTCTCTCTCTCTCACACACACACACACACCTGCAAAAGCTAGCAACAAACACAAGCGTTGTCCATTTATATATTACACATTCCTACACAATTTTACTCTCATGTTTTATTCACCGTATACACCTCCTTATGGGCGGCACGGTGGCTTAGTGGGTATAGCACTGTCGCCTCACAGCAAGAAGGTCCTGGGTTCGAACCCCAGGTGGGGCGGTCCGGGTCTTTTCTGTGTGGAGTTTGCATGTTCTCCCCGTGTCTGCGTGGGTTTACTCCGGGTGCTCCGGTTTCCTCCCACAGTCCAAAGACATGCAAGTGAGGTGAATTGAAGATACTAAATTGTCAAAAAACACTGTGCTTGATATAAAAACTTGTGAACTGATAAACCTTGTGTAATGAATAACTACCGTTCCTGTCATGAATGTAACCAATGTGTAAAAACATGATGTTAAAATCCTAATAAACAAACAAACAAACAATACACCTCCTTATAGTACATTGTAATAGGGTTTAGGGTTGCATAGAAGCCCTGTTGAATTTCTTTTTTAACATGTTTAAAACTGCAAAATTATTAAAATTAAACTTTAGTTACAGAAAAAATCATGTGTAATACATCAAATCGATTGTGGACCGATTTACTGAGGAAAAACTACAGTGGCCAAGAAGTGCAAAACAAATTAACATTTTAGAAAACAAAATTACAAAAAAAAAAAAAAAATTTACAAGAGCTGAAACACTTTTACCAATGCCGAAACAAATTTACAAACGGCCGATCTGATGGAAAGGGTAAGTACAATACACAGGAAGTGCTTGTTGCTTACCTGCTGCCAATCAAACTGTTTTGCAGGGATGAAGTGAACAGAGTTTGTGATGGTAACACTAAACAATAGTGATGTGCAGATGAAGCCTCATTAAAGCTTTTGAAGTTTTTCCTGATTGTGCTGAAAATAGCTGAGTGGGGGAGGAGGGGGGTGGTTAGGGTTGCACCTATAAAAAATATAACGTGTCTTACACCGTCATGAGAACATTATCAAATTGTTTAATTTAGGGTGTTTAACAAATATTATTTTCATTCTTAATAATAATAAGTCAGAACCATATTTTAGACAAAACAAGGCACTCAGCCCACTGCGCTACTCATACAGCGGTGTATTAAACAGGTTGTTATGCTGATAAACCTGCTCACACACATCGTTACTAAGAATTAAAGCGAATACTTAATATAATAACCAAACGCTTTCTAATTTCCACGGTAGCAGCAGTATCTTTCTGTTTCATACAAAGCTCGTCCTGTATCAGTTCAATATGGAATCAGTCCCGCACATTCTTGCTGGTTTAATACAAGCTCCAATACACACGTTATACGGTAGATAGAGATGCACAGGCCACGTCTAAATGTCTGCACAAACAATCTAAGGACTTCCTGCAAGAAAAACTAAAGCAGGTCAACTGGATAAAATGATTTCCACAAAATAGACAAAACATTGTTTAGCGTTACCATCACAAACTCCGTTCACTTTACCTCCAAGAAAGTTTGATTGACAGCAGGTAAGCAACAAGCACTTCCTGTGTATTGTACCTACCATTTCCGTCAGATCAGCTGTTTGTACATTTGTCTCGGCATTGGTAAAAGTGTTTCAGCTCTTGTAAATTTGTTTTTGTTTTTTTGTAATTTTGTTTTCTAAAATGTTAATTTGTTTTGCACTTCTCGGCCACCGTACAAGGTACTAAACTAATCAAAATACAATGTTTTTCCTGCCTCTCTCTCTACTGTTACCAGGAGAAAACGTCATGAATAAAATAAAAAAATAAAAAACAGGGCTTTACCCCCTACTCTGCTTTTAGGTTTGATTAAAATAATAATAAAAAATTACATACAGTGTATCACAAAAGTGAGTACACCCCTCACATTTCTGCAAATATTTCATTATATCTTTTCATGGGACAACACTATAGACATGAAACTTGGATATAACTTAGAGTAGTCAGTGTACAGCTTGTATAGCAGTGTAGATTTACTGTCTTCTGAAAATAACTCAACACACAGCCATTAATGTCTAAATGGCTGGCAACATAAGTGAGTACACCCCACAGTGAACATGTCCAAATTGTGCCCAAATGTGTCGTTGTCCCTCCCTGGTGTCATGTGTCAAGGTCCCAGGTGTAAATGGGGAGCAGGGCTGTTAAATTTGGTGTTTTGGGTAAAATTATCTCATACTGGCCACTGGATATTTAACATGGCACCTCATGGCAAAGAACTCTCTGAGGATGTGAGAAATAGAATTGTTGCTCTCCACAAAGATGGCCTGGGCTATAAGAAGATTGCTAACACCCTGAAACTGAGCTACAGCATGGTGGCCAAGGTCATACAGCGGTTTTCCAAGACATGTTCCACTCTGAACAGGCTTCGCCAGGGTCGACCAAAGAAGTTGAGTTCACGTGTTCGGCGTCATATCCAGAGGTTGGCTTAAAAAAATAGACACATGAGTGCTGCCAGCATTGCTGCAGAGGTTGAAGACGTGGGAGGTCAGCCTGTCAGTGCTCAGACCATACGCCGCACACTGCATCAACTCGGTCTGCATGGCCGTCATCCCAGAAGGAAGCTGACGCACAAGAAAGCCCGCAAACAGTTTGCTGAAGACAAGCAGTCCAAGAACATGGATTACTAGAATGCCCTGTGGTTTGACGAGACCAAGATAAACTTGTTTGGCTCAGATGGTGTCCAGCATGTGTGGCGGCGCCCTGGTGAGAAGTACCAAGACAACTGTATCTTGCCTACAGTCAAGCATGGTGGTGGTAGCATCATGGTCTTGGGCTGCATGAGTGTTGCTGGCACTGGGGAGCTGCAGTTCATTGAGGGAAACATGAATTCCAACATGTACTGTGACATTCAGAAAAAGAGCATGATCACCTTCCTTCGAAAACTGGGCCTCATGGCAGTTTTCCAACAGGATAACGACCCCAAACACAACCTCCAAGATGACAACTGCCTTGCTGAGGAAGCTGAAGGTAAAGGTGATGGACTAAACCCAATTGAGCACCTATGGCGCATCCTCAAGTGGATGGTGGAGGAGTTCAAGGTGTCTAACATCCACCAGCTCCGTGATGTCATCATGGAGGAGTGGAAGAGGATTCCAGTAGCAACCTGTGCAGCTCTGGTGAATTCCATGCCCAGGAGGGTTAAGGCAGTGCTGGATAATAATGGTGGTCACACAAAATATTGACACTTTGGGCACAATTTGGACATGTTCACTGTGGGGTGTACTCACTTATGTTGCAGCTATTTAGACATTAATGGCTGTGTGTTGAGTTATTTTCAGAAGACAGTAAATCTACACTGCTATACAAGCTGTACACTGACTACTCTAAGTTATATCCAAGTTTTATTTCTATAGTGTTGTCCCATGAAAAGATATAATAAAATATTTGCAGAAATGTGAGGGGTGTACTCACTTTTGTGATACACTGTAACTAAGTTAAACTTTTAACTACCAGAGAAGATACACAACACAACAAAAAAACTTTGGCGGTTTGTCTGGTTGGTGGCGCAGGAGGGGAAGAGATGACTCCCGCTCAGCCAAAACAAAGTACATGCTCGGAGTTTGGGACCAGATTTACTAAAAGCCCTGTCACACAGAACAAAGCCTGGAAGGGGGGACAACAAGTACGTTCTTATCTGATGACCGAAGTGAACGAGTAGGTGAGTATGGATGAAGTAAATCAGTGAGATATGTAAGTGCTTGGCCATTCAAGGCTTTACAAACCAACAATAGAACCTTATATTGAATGTGGTATTGGATGGGTAGCCAGTGGAGCTGTTTAAGTGAAGGAGTTATGTGATCACGTGATCTTATGTGTTAGGACCCTGAATTTTGTACATGCAGGGAGCCCATAAAGAACAGTATTACAATAGTCCATTACAATAGTTTCAGTTGAAGAGAATGAAATAAAGGAGTGCAGTCTAGAGATGTTCTTAAAGTGAAAATACGCAGTTTTAGCAACATTTTTTATGTGAGATTCAAAAGAAAGAGTGGAGTCTAGAATGACACCAAGATTGTGGACGTGAGACAGGAAAGAATTGGTAAAATCTGGGAATTTTAACATATTATATTTTACAATTCTCCAAAAGTGCCACCAGAGGGCGGCAACACAAATCTTTTTTTTAATCATAGGTTACAGGATCTCGTTTTACTATAATGTTACGACCCCTTTTGATGGTAAAGGGGTATTGATGGGGTCAGTATCTAAAAAAAAAAAACCTTTCGTGAAGTACCAGAGTAGCAGAGAGCGAACAGACCAAGATACAAACTCTGGATTGGACTTTTTACTGGAAAAAATGAGAAAAACAATTCACAAAACAGATATTTATGGTACAATCTATAAATAAAATATATACAATATAAATTTACATAATAAAGAAAAAAAAACATTAGGCTTTGGGCTTAGGTGCTAAAGCAAATAAAAAAAATAAAACATAAATCCCCTAACAAACTAAAGGCAAAACAAAACCTAGCGACAGTAGGATTACCTGTCTTAACATAAATACATGGCGTGGCACACACCTCTTACCTAATGTATTTAGACAGATGGCTTCCTACGTGTAGCAATATGTATGGGCGCGCCCTTACTTACCTGCCCAGGCCCTGAAATACAGCCACCTGACTGTACGTAGTGACGGTACATTTCATTTAGCTGAAACACTGAGCATGAGGCACAAAAACATACACAAATACAACTTTTAGGGTTAGACTTTCTTTACAATTTCTAGCAACGGCATGAGGAAACACAAAACAATCCGTATGTACTTCAACTAAATTAACACAATAACCGGTGATAATCGGCACTCGCACAATAGTCAACAAAACAAGTTACTTGATTGTCACCACGTCAATGGAGATTGCTACCAGGATGAGTATTTGTTTTCGACTGAAAATCTTTTTTGACTAATCCTCACGTCGCTTATATGACTTAAACAATTTATCAGTTCCCGCCTCAGCGTTGTCCTGCTTTGCGGATCATCAGGCATGACAATCTCTAAAAGCGGCTCATGCATTTGGACAGAGAGAGTGTTAATCACCATGGAGCATAAACATTTAACAATAAAATAAACCCATATGTGCACAAAGATTCTTTTTTTTTTTACCAAGATTTTATATGACCATTTCATATTGATATTTTACAATTCTCCAAAAGTGCCACAAGAGGGCGACATCACAAGGATTTTATTAACATGGGCACAAGACTGAGCTCCACGTGGACCAAACCATGAAGGTGCTTGTGATCCATAATCCCATTGCTGAGAATGAGTTGGTAGACATGTCTATTCTGATAGAGGACAACCATGTACTGAACGGATGTGGAAACCGAGCCCGGGCATGCATGCTGGTAATGAGATTGATTTATGGCCTCAACCTTGAGTATCCTGTGAATCTGAAATATATATTTGAAGTATTACAGAAACTTAATCTGGAACTTGATGGAGGAAAAGCTGTACAAGAGGGTTTACAGTCTCAAGAGGAAGTTAATGGAGTAAAAGTATTTCTAAGGTAACTTGTTACATGTTGATCTTTTTTATTATTTATTGATTTATTAAAATTTTAACATCATGTTAACACTTTGTTTACATTCATAACAGAATCAGTAGTTACTCGTTACACAAGATTAATCAGTTCACAAGTTTAATATCAAACACAGTCACAGACTGAAATGAATTTGAATTGTTCAGTAAACTATACAAAGTACAGAGGATCTTTTGTGCTTAATTTCTTTATTTTATTAAAACATGATTAATTCTACAATATAAATACTGAACCTGTGTAGGACAATATTTTTAAGTAAAGCTAAACTTTCCTGAATAAGTAATGGCTAATAAGTCATATAGATTAATTAATAGATATAATCATTAAATAGATTAATATTATCTACTAGCAATTGAAGAATAAATACTACACACTTTTTGTAAATAATTATTTGTGTAATAAAATAAGATGTATTAAGTAGATTTTATTTACTTTCTATAAGTATTTCAGAGATGTTCAATCTGAGTAAAATCTACCCAAACAAAATGAGTGTAAATTGTTACCTCACATGTTTTGAGTAGATTCTATAGGTAGTGTTTTAGTGTAGGTAAGCTGATCAAACCAGGTGGTGCATGCACACACACACACAAACACACAAACACACCTCTTAAGTTCTAAACAGATTTTTGTAATTGCACAAAGGTTCCAGGTTTGATTATTGCAATGTCTTAAAAAGTTAAAATTAAGGAGCTACATATATGTGTGTGTGTGTGTGTGTGTGTGTGTTTATGTATAAAACAGGGGGGAGGAGTCTAAACAGGACTGAAAGTGTGTGTGTGTGTGTGTGTGTGTGTTTATGTATAAAACAGGGGGAGGAGTCTAAACAGGACTGAAAGGTGCAGAGCTGTAGAACACGATGATGTCACAGACAGGATGACATCACACGTACAGCCCCTATATAACCACACACTTGGTGGTTCCTGCGCTCCTGCTGCCCGGCCCGGCGGAGACACAGGCTGAGGGAGCTGGAGGCCGAGCTGAGGGCCGAGCGGCTGGCGACGGAGAGACTGCGGGCCAGGCAGGGTTGGGACAGAAAGGGTCTGCTGGAGGAAGTGGACCATCAGATAAGGATGAGGATGCTCTCCGAGTCAGTGAGGAAGAGGCACCTGCTGATCTCTGTGTGGAAGGAGCACCTCTGTGAGACCCAGCTCCAGCAGTACAAGGAGAACGTGACGTCCACGGCCGAGGAGACGGAGAGAGCCAGACGCAACCTGCAGGACATGCGGAGCCTCCGACTGATGGAAGAAGAGCAACACAGACTGGAGGAGTAAAGTATGAAAGTGTGCTGGGAGGAGGAGAGAAGCACCATGAGGCAGGAGAACGAGGAGCTGATGAGAAGAGTCGGAGAACTAGAAGAGCTCCGACAAAAAGACAGAGAGCAGCAAAGACTGCTAGAAAAACGACTCCTGCTAGCTGTGGAGAAAGCCGAGGAGCTAGCGGCCGTGCGGACGGAGAGAGAGGAGCAAAGATCGGACGCATAGGGTGAACTGGGATCGTGCAAACTGGGAGGAGAAAAAGAACTTCAAAAAGTAACTGGTTTTTCCTCATCATTTCTCAAGATGAAGATTTAACGAGCGTTTATTCCGTTTCAGTCACTAAATAAATGTGTTTTCTTCAACAGATCAAACAACAGAAGAAAGAAAGAAAGAAAGAAAGAAAGAAAGAAAGAAAGAAAGAAAGAAAGAAAGAAAGAAAGAAAGAAAGAAAGAAAGAAAGAAAGAAAGAAAGAAAGAAAGAAAGAAAGAAAGAAAGAAAGAAAGAAAGAAAGAAAGAAAGAAAGAAACCCCTCAGCAATTAATTACGCCTCATCATATCACAGGAAGAAGGTCCCGGGTGGCCTGGGAATCAAACCCAGCTAAATTTCAGCAGCTTAACCCTTAGATGCATGAGTGACTGGACCCTACACTCTATAAGTGGGTAAAAATAAGTAATAAGTGGGTCAAAAATGACCTGTGATACAATCAATGTGTTTTTATGCCACATTTGTCATTTTGATTAAAAATAATCATTTATATTATATTTAGTATTATATTCTGGTCCAAAAAAAGAATGATTTCATGTTTGAAATATTTGTACTTTTCACTTTTTAAGCATTTTTAAAACATTTTGAAAATTGGAAAAGAAAATTACATCCATCCATCCATCCATCCATCATGTTAGCTAGTTTAATTAGCTAGCTAGTGTTAATTTGTTGATACATGATAATTACAGATCATCTTTCACACAGTACTCATGAATGACACGCACCCACACATTTCTAAGGTAAAAAAAAAATGAAGATAATATTTACATGTATCTTGCTGTGTCTCCATAATCTTCTTAAGGGGAGACACTTGTTATATAGTCTGTGTGATCTACAAAATATATATTCCTGACAGTCACAGTTGATAAGAAACAAAGGTTCCCATGAAATTCTATAGGAAATGAATGCGGGTCATTTTTGACCCACTTATGGAAGTTTGGGGTAGTAATACAAAAAGGTAAGTTAAACATGTAGGTAACGTGATATCAAAAACATGTTTTTTGAGGAATAGCTGAAATATGAAATGATAACAACTTTTTCATTAAAACAACCTCACCGGGTTTTTTTGACCCACTTATGCATCTGAGGGTTAAACTATTCCTCCGAGTGGCGTTCAGAGAAGCGGAGAGAGCGTATGGCAGAATCAGGCCGTCCAACCAAACCGTATGAGCAAGTCACGAGGACATCAATCAGCTGAAGGTGTCCAGATGTTACAGCCGACTTTGAAAGCCGCACACACACACACACACACACACGTCTGTATGGCTGAGAAACGTGTCATTACCCAACAACACTGAGACGTATCAGACAAGTAGTGCCGGCTGAAGTGGAATAAAGCTTCAAAAATAAAATTGATAAATAAAACAATTTTTAAAAAAAACACAGGGATAAAGGCAGATTTTTGTCTAGAATCAAAAGCCTTAGTGATTTTTTGTCTCGGAATCGACACTTGAAATGACTCTTTGGCTCCCCCTCTATGCTGGTAGTTCAAAGGAGTCGTTTGGCTTGAGTGAACAGTTTGGTTCTGAATCGACACTGAGAGAGAGAGAGAGAGAGAGAGAGAGAATTGAATTTTACAAAAACCTTTATTCAAACATTAAAAAAACATCAGGTTGATTACATAAAAACTAAAACAAAACATAAAAACACATTTTCAACACCTGACCATTAGCTCCATGGGCTAGCAAAGATCAACTCACTCTCTACCACACTGCATAGGACATCATTATAACACCATTCAGACTCAAACACCTCAGTATTGTTCATGTTCTTGTAAAACCCAAACTCAAAAACAATTCTGGATCTTACCAGAGCCATGAACAACTGTAAAACATTCTGACCAAATTTGCCTTCTATCTTGTTTTTCCTTGAATTATAAATAGCAAGTTTTGCTTGGCCTACAATAAAATTAAGCAATTGCCATTTAAATCGAGTTTTTGACTGTAGCCAGCTCCAAAAATGAATGCAAGTGAATTAAAAACCTCCCCACATTTCAAAAACAGAACAGACAGGGTATTAAAAAGAGAGTTCAATCTCTGACATTCCATAAAACAGTGAAATATCGTTTCTCTAATTCCACAAAAAACACATACATCACTTACGCCTGGATTAATAACATTCACAAAAGAGTTAACAGCAATAACCCCATGTAATATTCTCCACTGGAGGTCCCCAGATCTTTTTGTGAGTGGCGGCTTGTACAGAACCCTCCAGACAGGTCGTCTGTCCATTTCCCCACCAAACTTGTCCCTCCACACTGTGTCCGGCCTGCCATCCAAAACGGACTTATTAAAAGCCTTAACCAAGCACCTGTATAAAATCTTGCCTGACACAGTGTGAAGGTCCAAGTCCCGTAGGTCAGAAATATCTAACAAAGGACCCGAGCCTTCGCCTAAGGCCGGTGTCAGTCCAGTTTCTGGGAAAGGATCTTCCCCGTTGGGCACTGCCCTGCCACTCCCATAGTCCTTTAACAAAGCCATTTCTTCTTGTGAAAGCCTTTGTGTCCACAGCTCAAGTATGGTCCTGGTGTGGCGCAAGGACCTCTGTTTCAACACTGAGGACACAGCGTGCACATCATTCAGGTTTGATCCTGCCACAGTCACTAAATTCTGTAGTAACATAGTCCCAGATGCACAAAGTCTCTGAGTAAGCCCAGGTACTCCATCACCTGACACATCCAGTCGAGCTCCTTTAATTAAAGGTTCTTTCAGCAACCAGAAAAGTGAGGTGGTCAGTCGACGACTCTCAAAAAATCCCCATATTTTAAAAAGTCCACGGTAAAAAAGTGGTAATCCATTTAAATGCAATTGTTTGTAATCCATTAAAAACAAAGCAATGTCCAGTCCCAGGCCATCCACCCTGTGCAGAATAGAACAAGTGACCCTTCGCCACACCAGATCAGCAGGCCCAGTCAGGAAATCCTGCACAAACTGCATACGAAAAGTTGCCAGTCTACTCGCAAGATGCACTAGGCCTTGTCCTCCCTCTTCCTTTGGGAGAAAGAGCACAGCTTGAGGAACCCAATGAAGCCGGTCCCAAAAAAAATCCACTAATATGGTTTGCAGCCGCGACAGTAGTTCAACTGGGGGATCAACACAGGACAGCCGGTGCCACAGTACTGAAGCCACCAAATTGTTGACAACTAGTACTCTCCCCCTAAAGGATAGCTGTCCGTGAATCCATTTCCACCGTGCTAAACGACCAGCCATTTTCTCCACCACACCATCCCAGTTTTTAAGCTGTGTGACTTCATCCCCAAGATACACACCCAGATACTTTATCCCCCCAGTCTTCCATAACAGACCACCAGGTAAAACTGGCAACCCTTTTGCCCAGTGACCCACTGCTAAAGCCTCACTTTTTCCCCAGTTGACCCTTGCCGATGAAATAAGTTCAAAGTCCCGTACAATGGCAACCAATCTATCAACATCTTGCTGTCCATTTACCATAATCATCACATCATCTGCATAAGCAGATAGGTGATGCCGATACAAATCACTTTTACTTAGAACTACCCCTTCACTCTGTGTGCGAATTTTATTCAGCATTGGTTCAATGGCAAGAGAGTATAACATGCCTGACAAGGCACATCCTTGACGTTTACCACGACCAGCCTGAAATGGAGCACTTAAGCCCCCATTAATTTTCAGCAAACTTTCAATATTCTGGTACATTACCTTAACCAAGCCCATGAAAACTGGGCCAAAGCCAAAAGCTTCAAGAGTATGCCAAAGATACTGATGTTCAATTCTATCAAATGCCTTCTCTTGATCGATAGAAATGAGACCTAAGTCAAACCCCAAAATCTTAGAGATTTCCAAAGCACCTCTAATTAGGTGAATGTTGTCTCTAATGGACCTACCAGGCACACAGTAGGTCTGGTCTAGATGAATGACCTGCCCCATCACATTTTTCAGTCTATTAGCCAGAGTCTTGGAAAACACTTTCAGATCAGTGCAAAGGAGACTCACTGGCCTCCAGTTCTTTATGTCTTGCAGGTTACCCGCCTTAGGCAGAAGGGTGACAACAGCCCTCCTGCAACTTAATGGCAGGGAACCATCATCCAAACTCTCATTGAGAACAGCTAGCAGATCGGTCCCCAGCTCTGTCCAAAAGGCCTTATAAAATTCCACAGGAAGGCCGTCGATACCTGGGACAGTACCACCCTTCATGTCCTGCAGGGCAGCATACAGCTCCTTCTTGCACAGAGGCCGTTCCAGCTCTGCACATGAGCGCTCAGAAACCCTAGGTAAACCTGAATAAAAACCAGAGGCCAGTTCTCCATGATCCACATGCTCACCTCTGTACAATTCGCTGTAGAACCGTACAGCTCTCTTCCTTATCTCAGCGGGCTCTGTCAACTCTAGTCCTTCCTCAGAGCGCAGAGAGTGAATGATACGACTCTGACCATTCTTTTTTTCCAGACTGAAGAAAAACTTGGATGGGGCATCCATCTGTGTCAAGCTCTGATAACGCGATCGGACCAGAGCCCCCTGTGCCCTGATGCCCAAAAGATCTCTAAGAGCAGAAGTTTTTGATCTAAGAGTTGTGACATGACTTTGGTCTCTAGTTGTATCTATAAGGCATTGCAACTGAACTATCTCATGTTCTAATGTTTTCATTGATTTGGCAATATACTGTGACATATTGAAAGTATACTGTTTACAAAGTTGCTGTATTTCAACCTTGCCATAATCCCACCACTCACGCAGGTTACAGAACTGACCCTTCCTTATTTTGAAAGCATTCCAAAAAACTGAAAAAACACGTTTAAAATTCATGTCACTTAACAGGGAGGTATTAAAATGCCAGTAAGCACTTTTAGGCCTAATGTTAGCAATAAAAGCCGAACATAAAATCAAGCTATGGTCAGAAAACCCAACAGGTGCAATCATACAACCCTTAACAATGCTAAGCTGGTGCTTAAAACAATAAATCCGATCCAATCTAGCCAGTGACATAAAACCATCCCTTGCATGGGCCCATGTGTATTGTCTTGTATTCTGATTAAAACACCTCCATACATCATATAACTCACGAGCTCTAATTAGCTCACAAAGGGTACGCTGAGATGCAGCATGTGGTTCAGTGTGATTACGGTCCATGGTGTCATCTTCAGTACAATTAAAATCACCCCCCACAAACAGGTAGTCATCAGTGCTGCAGTTCTGCAGAGCTGTACTAACAGTATGTAAGAAGGCCACCCTGTCAACACCAGTCGTGGGAGCATAAACGTTAAAAATAACTTTAAAATGTTCAAGTTGTGCTCGTACAATCATGCACCTGCCATTCATCACCTGCTCAATATCACAAGATGTTGTCCTGAGATTTTTAGAGAAGAGAACAGCCACCCCACCTCTGGTAGAACTCAAATGACTGAGGAGAACTTCACCTTCCCATTCCTTTTTCCATTCAACTTCATTTTCATCATCACTGTGTGTTTCTTGGACTAGCATGATGTCAATCCCCTTCTGTCTGATCAATTCATATAACAAAGCTCTTTTATAGCTGTTCCGTGCCCCATTTAGATTTAAAGAGCCCACCCTTATCCTGCTCATGAGTGAAGAAAAGAGGAACAGTAGAGTGAAAAACAAAAAAAAGCTAAAGCTAAGAGGTTTCATAACCATCTTCATTCTTCAGTCCTAATTTCAATTTTGGAACAATTTTTTTTAATCGATAAATTTCCTGCACAGTAAACTGGTCCTCCCCTTCATTTCTCATAAGAGCCCGGACAGAGTCTATGAATAATTTCCTGTCAGGAAAGAACTCCTCAACAACTACACCTTTCATGTTTTTTGTTTTTGTCAAAAAAGACCTAATCTTGTCGAACATGTATGCACTTCGACAGCTCCTCTGACTTTTAACATCAGACAGATCACTGTCAGTGTCATCAGGGGTACCAGAACCAAGAACCTCCTTCTGCTGCTCACTCTTCTGCCCACCTGCCTTCTGTGTTTTCCCTTTCTTTTCCCCATCTTTAGTCCACTTTGTTTTCAATTTTCGCTTTCCAGAAGGAACTCTGAAAAGTGTCTCCTCTACCACGGAGTCAGTCTCCATGTCCTCCCCATCCAAACTATATTCTGCAGTATTAATAGCTGCAGCACCACCTTCAGCTACAATAGTAGCTGAGTCCCCTTGAGACCCTGAGCCTTCCTGCACATCATTTTTACTGTCCACACCAATGTCCCCAGCGCCACCAGGCCCAGCCACAGCATCATCCTCCCCAACCTGAGTCTGTGTGCCTGAGACAGTGTTCTCACCCACACTTTCAACCCTGTCCCCTGCTGCACTAGACCCAACATTCTCCCCATGTTCCCCAGTTCCAGCACTCCCAGGTCCATCGTCTGCACCACCCGTGTGGTTTACACCTCCCCCGTCAGGTGCAGAATCTGAGGCCTGTGATGTACCTTCACTTGCCTCAAAAGGACACGAACGCCTCAAATGCCCCTCTTGCCCACACCCAAAACACTTCATGTTGTCAGAAGTGGCAAAAACAACATAATCAAAACCATCAATTTTGAATTTGCAAGCAATGTTCAGATCTTCAACGCCACTCTTCAAAACCATGTATACCTGCCGTCTATAACAGACAACATGCCGTGAACGTTGACTTCTCCCACCGTAGTGGATCATTTTTATGGTAGACATAACTTGACCATAACGTGAGAGTTCTACAATCAGTGCTTCATCAGACATGAATGGTGGAACATTTGAAATAGTTATTCTTTTAGCAGGTCTAACGAGGGGCATTACAGGTGTAAACGTGTCCTTAATCACAACACCGGTCTGTACCACAGAGTTTACTTTCTCTACACTGTCCAGAAAAATAACAACTGCACCGTTCATCCTAGATGCAGCCAAAACACTGCTACAGTCAACTACATCTCCCACAGCCAAAACACAGTCCTCCACTGAGCACCTCATCTCAGGTGCAAGTCTAATCCCATGACGGCGAGTGAGCTTCTCCAACTTAGCTTTATCCACCGCCGCCATGGCGACCGGCAAAAAACGCCGGCACCCGGCGAGTATAAACACCCCCCCCCCCCCCCCCTTCTAACTACAACCGCACACCGTCACTAATACTGAAACAACTTAATACACAATCTAGCACAGCACAGAAAGAATACAAAAGTTAGAAACTCACTCAAACTGCAGCAGTAGAGAACGCTCACACTCAGCTCCACTCACTCACGCACGCACACACGCGCTCACTCACTTCCGCTCAGAGAGAGAGAGAGAGAGAGAGAGAGAGAGAGAGAGAGAGAGAGAGAGAGAGAGAGAGAGACATACATTGCACTGTATGGTAGTGAGGTGTGGGGGCCCCTAACTCAAAATGATTTTTCTAAGTGGGACAAGCACACAATTGAAACTCTGCACACATAGTTCTGCAGAAATCTTCTCAGTGTGCAGAGGAAGACCCCCAACACGGCCTGCAGGGCAGAATATTAGTGGACAATACCCACTAATATTCTGCATTCAGAAAAGAGCTCTAAACTTCTGGAAACATATCAAATCCAGTGTCCCCCACTCACTCCATTATAAAGCACTGACATGCCAAGAGCTGAACATGGAAAGGAGTCCCCTAACCCAGCTGGTCTCAGTGACCTAAAACACACTAACATCACACACACCAATCAGCCTCACCACACACTCGCCCAAAACATTAGACCCAACCAAATTATGACCAAACAAAAACAAAATTACATCAAATACTGGACTGAGACAATACAACAACAACACAGACTCCAGTGCTATTCAGCCCTGAACCGAGATTACTCTCTGGCTGCTTACCTGATAGAAATGAAAGAGAAAAAACTAAGGAAGGTTTTGACGATGTACAGACTGTGAGCACAGCCTGGCCGTCGAAACCGGGCGGCACAGACAGAGCTGGACACCCAGAGAGGCCAGGCTGTGCTCTCACTGTGAGCTGGCAGTGGTGGAGACAGAGCTGCACTTCCTAAAAGAGTACCTGAAGTACATCTCTATCAGGAGTCTATACTATAGGAAGATCAGCAGCATCTCCCCTGAGTTCCTACACTGAGGAACTCACACAAACTGCCCTACATACTGGGAGAGAAGAGCGGACTGATCACACATGCTGCACAATTTGTAGAAGCGTGTCACAATCTGAGGGACAACCAGTGAGGCTGATCACAAAGTATTATTGATTATTATTGATATTACATTGGGTTTTATTTTTATTTATTTATTTTTTTTCATTTTACCATATCATGTTATTTTTTTACAGTTCTCCAAAAGTGCCACAAACGGTCACAAGATCTCATATTTACGGTGGCCGAGAAGTGCAAAACAAATTAACATTTTAGAAAACAAAATTACAAAAAAACAAAAACAAATTTACAAGAGCTGAAACATTTTTACCAATGCCGAGACAAATTTACAAACGGCCGATCTGACGGAAATGGTAGGTACAATACACAGGAAGTGCTTGTTGCTTACCTGCTGCCAATCAAACTGTTTCTCGGGGGTAAAGTGAACGGAGTTTGTGATGGTAACGCTAAACAATGTTTTGTCTATTTTGTGGAAATCATTTTATCCAGTTGACCTGCTTTTGTTTTTCTTGTAGGAAGTTTTTGGATTGTTTGTGCAGATGTTTAGACGTGGCCTGTGCATCTCTATCTACCGTCCACTCTTCTAAACATCTAAGGAATTCAACAAGAAAAATAAAAGCTGCCAACTGGCTGACATAATTAACACAAAATGGACAGAACATTGTTTATTAGGGACGGAACATTTGATACCGAGACTTTGAAGCTTGTTTCACTTTTGTAACACTGGACTCAGTGTATCGGAGCTTGTATTAAACCAGCAGGAATGTGCGGGACTGATTCAAAGCTTTGGTGGTTTTATCTCACTGACTATATAAGAGACAGTCAAACTACACTCTAATAAGTAATGTGTCATTTTTTCTACACAACTACTAGGGCTGCACGATATATCAGTTCAGCATCATCATCGCGATGTGTGCATGCGCAATAGTCACATTGCAGGACGTGCGATGTCATTTAATGCAAATTAAATCAAATACGTCATGCTTCAACTTTTTTGCTGCTTGACACAAAACTAAAATTCACACCGTTCTCATTTTCCATGACGTATCTACACCAGTATGTTTGAAATCCTAGTGAGCCGCCTCGCTGTCTTACTGCCTACAAATGCAGCTGCCTCAGTAGAGAGGATTCTAATAAGTCATTAACTTTTATAAGGCAGGTTATTTGAACGCGCTACTTAGCGATTCCATCGGGTTTCGCGTTTAGCATTTAGCATCTTGCCATTAAAACCAATAGAATGATGTGGGACGGCGCTAACATGTCAATATAACATCTCGATTCGCGTACAGATAACTGTTACATTTGCTGACAAGCCCAAACTTGCAAATAAAAACACTCGTTAAAAATCAATAATTATTTATTTACGTTTGAAAATAACTTTGTCCGCACCGTCAGCCATGTTTACTTTTCTGTGAGAGAAGAGATGCCGCAATGAATTCTGGGATTGCCTTCATCACTAAGAACACGACGGATGCTCACTCGTTCTTGAGTCAAAATAACATTGAAATATTAAGATGCCTCAGTAGTGAACTTAGTAAGGCATCTCGGATTTGGAACAGGTGTATAGCTGCTCTTTTGTTTGTATAGTTTTTTTTTTTAAATAATGGACAACTACTGTGTCCTGTGGTCTGTAACATGTTTTGTGTCATTTCTGGCCACTTTTTACACAGACATGTAAAGTAACTCCAATAGTTAGTCTACACATTTATGTGTAGAACTGTGAGAAAATACATTGTTTAAAAATATATATTTATTCAATTTTAATTACATTTGTTGGATAAAATAATGGCATTTCTGACTAGAAACATAGATTTTTTTTCCCATGAAAGATTAAAAATAAATTAATAAATAAAAATATGCGTTAACCAATCACATTTCTCCTATCAAGTATATCTGTGTTTCATGGTTGATTCCCTCTTTTTGGACCATGCAAGGAAAGGAGCAGGACTCATCCTTATTGGTAAGTTGCAAAAGCAGTGGGGTTTTAAAATAGTCTAGTATTGAGTATGTTTTATTAATCTTTATTTAGTTCATGTTTATCAGTGTTTTGTTGTGTGTTTTATGAAGTCAAGCAAAGCTATAAAAAGTAGGTTTTAACCCTGTGACCTGTTTTAACTTACAATAGACTTACAATTGACTTAGTTAAGTAAAAAGGAGGCACTGAATTACATTAATATAAACCTAAGTTTGCTTTTCTGTTCCTATTCAGTAATAAATGTTCCGTTAAACCTGACTAGTCTTTCTTTTTATTGGTATTATTTATCGTTAGCTAACTGGCGTTTCGGAAGAATCGGTTCTTTAAATCGAATCGTTAGCAACATTGCTTATTGTTATTAGCATTAAAGCTGGTAGTGGTGGATATATTTAGGGTAATGCACAACTCTTCCAAAATTCATCATCCGATTTACTTTATTCTGGTAAATTAAACATTTTAGCTTGTATGCTGTAACTGTAGTTTTCAGGTGACTTGTTTAATAATTTGTTAAACAGCCTATGTGAATAATTACAGACATGACAAATTTGGAGGAATATTAGTTGTGTTCTGATTACTTATTTGGTTGGTTGACTAATCAGAATGTTATTCAAAATATTAAATGTTGTAAATGTCTTATTCAGTTAATATTTTGTATTGTGATTACACAAGACTCTCAGAGAGAAACACAGTACCTTGTAATGATATTTTTTGTCTTTCTTTTAGGACAGAGAAACAGAGGTTTTACGAATTTTTGCAACCATCTTTAATAATGGAAAGAAGTTCAAGCAAGATATATTTTGTACCTTTACTGTTAAACTGTTTGTAATCTTGTTTTAATTTATTACTTGTCACAAAAAAGAATGTTATTTAAACATTTGTAATATTATACAGTACAATAAAATGGCTACGTTTGTATTAGTCTTTATTTTACCCATTTTCTTGATTACACATAATCAACACACATTGTGTAAGAACAACACATTGTGTGTGTTAATTATCCTAACACGGTGGGTGTGCAAAAACAGGATGATACATTTACTGTGTTTAAATCAACATATAGTATGTGTCGTCCCTGAGCACACTCCTCACATGTGTTGAAATTCCACACAGTGTGTGTCGTTTTTAACACATTTCTTTTTAGAGTGCAGGGTTACCAACCGCCCCGTAAAATACAGAATCGTTCTTTATTTGGAGACTAAACGCCACGTTCCGTATTGAACTGATACAGGACGAGCTTTGTATGAAACAGAAAGATACTGCTGCTACCGTGGGAATTAGAAAGCGTTTGGTTATTATATTAAGTAGTATTCGCTTTAATTCTTAGTAACGGTGTGTGTGCGCAGGTTTATCAGCATAACAACCTGTTTAATACACCGCTGTATGAGTAGCGCAGTGGGCAGAGTGCCTTGTTTTGTCTAAAATATGGTTCTGACTTATTATTATAAAGAATGAAAATAATATTTGTTAAACACCCTAAATAAAACATTTTGATAATGTTCTCATGAACACGTGAACATGAAGACACGTTATATTTTTTATAGGTGCAACCTTAACCACCCCCCTCCTCCCCCACTCAGGTATTTTCAGCACAATCAGGAAAAACTTCAAAAGCTTTAATGAGGCTTCATCTGCACATCACTATTGTTTAGTGTTACCATCACAAACTCCGTTCACTTCATCCCTGCAAAACAGTTTGATTGGCAGCAGGTAAGCAACAAGCACTTCCTGTGTATTGTATACCCTTTCCATCAGATCAGCCGTTTGTAAATTTGTTTCGGCATTGGTAAAAGTGTTTAAGCTCTTGTAAATTTGTTTTTGTTGTTCATTTGTTTTGCACTTCTTGGCCACTGTAGTTTTTCCTCAGTAAATCGATCCACAATCGATTTGATGATTTTTTTTGTAACTAAAGTTTAATTTTAATAATTTTGCAGTTTTAAACATGTTAAAAAAAGAAATTCAACAGGGCTTCTATGCAACCCTAAACCCTATTACAATGTACTATAATCGCCATATTTGTCGCATTTTTTAATATTGTACAATTAGGTGAGACAAACAGCAATTAGAGACATGACAATGTAGCCAAAAAATAACCCATACTAGGAAATAAGACAGAGTAGGAGAACAGAGCAGTGAATGATAAAAAATTCATATTAGGTCAAACCAGTAAAATTGTAGTGAAATTGAAATAAAACAAACAAATAGCTTTAGAAACCTTTCAGTGCTTGTGAAAGTAGCATTAGAGACATGTTAGGATAAAAAAAATACTAAAACACCTGCAGCGGTGTAGGAGGAGGTGTAGGGTGAATAAAACATGAGGGTAAAATTGTGTTTAGGAATGTGTATTATATAAATGGACAACGCTTGTGTTTGTTGCTAGCTTTTGCAGGTGTGTGTGTGAGAGAGAGAGTAAAAAATGTAAGTAAAATAGGTGGATATGTCTCACCTGGACTGCTAGAGCCATTAATGTTATGTTAAATTTGGTGTTAGGGTCATGAATGAGTGATTAACTAAATAAACAATGAATACATTAAACAAATAAATAAATAAAAATTGTTTTAAAAAAGTTTTCAGATTCTTCTGTGCTGAACAATACTGATTTATAAAGTCTTTATAAGTGACATCTGTGTTAAAAATGTGTTTGTATATTTCACTATATTGTGAGAAATGGGACGTTATAAGTCATATTCTGCTAAAGCATAACGTTTTATAAACATATTTCAAAGTCAGACACATCTTGATTAAAGTGAAAGTGATCTCAGCTGTGTATCAATAAAAGCCAAATAAGTGAAAGAAGACATTTTATGTGTCGGTGTCAGCTGTGTTAAAGCCATTTCTGAGTTAAACATTAAAAAGTGCATCTTTATAAAAGAGATGTATCAGATAAATAACTAAAATAGACTTGAATCTGTTTTGTGAGTGTTAGAAAGATCAGTAGAATGTGGATGTTGGAGCCATGTGTTGTTTTAGAAATGTGTCAGTATATGTGAACTTAAAGCTGACACGGGGATGTTCTGTAGATCTTACAGCACAAATATGTAGGAATAACTGAAATAAATGTTAGTGTATTAAAATATTCTTCTTATTATCATCATTATTATTCTAAACTGTTATATTTACCTTTTTTTTCCCATTTGTTCTTTCAGCTACATGACAGTTAAGCACCCTGGACTCGACCTAGTCCTGCTTGGTAGCTGTGTTTTACTTCGCACTAAACAGCCTATTTTTCTAGTAGAAAAGGAAGCTCACATCCGCTTATAAATGCATGTGGAAAACACCAAGGTTTGGTTTGCTCTTTTCAGCCTGTGTCTACAAGAAGATCGGGTTTCCTCAGCATATTTTTACGTGTAATAAGATGTGAAATGTGCGCTGCGTCGCTTTACGCATCAGGAGCGGTGTGCTGTTTTAGCAGAACACAAGGAAACAGAGCCCCAGACAGCACAAATACGTCGCTGCTACGTCGCTGCTCCCTACTTAGAATGGTTGGCGTTACATAGTATTTATGTCGTTTGCACATTGGCACTACGTAGCTTTGATGAAAAAGCGCCCTTAAAACGACGCTGATCTGGTGTATCCGCGACGTATTTTCCGACATACCTACGTCCAGCTTCCCCTTCTACGACTTTCATCCGATGTCTCCGCGATGTATTTTCCAAACTCCCTTTCGGCGACATGAATTCTGTACTACTTGTTTTATTGTTTTATTTTTATTTTGTGTTTTGTCTTTTAGCAAAACTGAGTTCAAATTATGAAAGGTTTAACAATAAACTTTTATTAGGAATTAAAAATTTTAAAAAATTGCAAAATTATGTAAAACATTTGATATAAAATGTTTCTTATTTTAACATACACATATAAATATATAATAACTTACATACTACTAACTTAGCCTTAACTTTTAAAAAACAGAACATATTTACAAGTATTTATATATACATAAACTATTATATATATAAAACATAAAATAAATGTAAAAACTATCGCTGCCTTTTTCTGAGCCTGTCACTGGAAAGGCGAAGCCACTCTTTAATTATCTTCTCAGCTTCAGCCTCATTTGGAGTGGGGAGCAGCGGGTTTCTCATTGCTGATACTGAAAAAAAAAATCGGATTACTAAAAGAGTAGGTATATGTAGCTGTAACATTAGACATGAGTAATAGAATAAATAGTCTCGCTGTATTAAATGAAATTTTATTCATCCCAATGACTCAGTTTCTTTTTTTTTTTTTTCTCCAGTGAACAATTTAAGACAATGTACAATACAAAAATATGAAATATAACAACTCATTCAACTAATTAGCACATGGAGGGCAGTATGCAAGTGCACAGCCTTTGCAGAAATATTTCTTACACCTGCAGCACACAGTATGTGTTTTACAGTCCTTCTTTTGAGGGCAGAACTGACATCTCTTCCTCTTACTTGCCCTAGCTGGGGAAGTGGCTGTGGTAGCTGGATCCTCAGGTTGATCAGGGGCTCCTGCACTCTGAATAGCTTTCACAACTGCTGCTGAGGCTTCTGTGTGGGGGACATGCTTCCTTCTTTCAATGAGTGGAGTTACAAGTGCCTTTCCTAGCTGCTCCAGGAACACCCTCCTCTTGTTCTGCTTACGAGACATCCAGGTCGGGTTGATCTCTCTCCAAATCACAAAGGCATTGTAGGAGGAAACATCAATGATGTTGTGGAAGATGACCAGGGGCCAGCAGGCAGTCATTCTTCTGCAGCTATCTGTTCCAATCACCTTATCTAGGTTGTCCACACCTCCTTTGTTGCGGTTGTAGTCTAGGATGATGATTGACTTCCTGTCCTCACGATCGCTAATGTCACCATCTGCGTGCAGTGTGCTCAGAAGAACTACATTCTTGTTTTTCTTTGGGAGGTAGGACACTGGAGTGGTGGTGGGCGTGAAGGCAAACTTTGAGGAGAAGACCTTTCTCTCCTTTGATGCAAGCAGTGCAGGTGGGAGCTCAGGCTTGTTCTTTCGAACTGCACCAACCATGGTGATCTTCCTCTTCAGGAGCTGCAGTCCGAGTTCATAAGAGGTGAAGAAATTGTCACATGTCACATTGTGACCCCTCAGTCCCTCTGTCACATCAAGCACAACGTTTTGTTCTGCATGCCTGCCGTGTTGGTCATATGCTGCTGAGGACCATGTTATTTTGCCATTTTTTGAAAGGAAAGTCTCTCTTTTAGCTTCAGGGTTTTCTTCTTCTTCTGAAGATGATTCATCATGCTCTGGGTTGTATTCCTCCCCATCTTCTTCTTCGGATACATGCTCCACTTCTTCTTCTGAATCAGAGTTGTCTTGCTGGACATCTGAGAAAATCAGCTCTACAGCCTCTTCAACGCTATAACGCACACTCATGGCTTCAGTACAGACAGAATTCTGGGTCCTGTTATCTGCAGCACCTTTATAACCTCTGGAAATAAACAGGTGGTCTTCTGAAGTCTGCGAGAACACCACCTGATTACTTCTGCTACTGATTGACACAACTAAAACATTGTAACATTCTGTGGGTTGTAAATAACTCTGTGACCTTGATTTCAACTCTATTTGCCTCACGGGTCATTTTGACCCGAAGACCACCTTTGTACCTTTTTTTGTACAGCTTACATGGAAATGTGAATAAAAGCAACATTTCACTTTTTCTATTGTTGGGGCCAATCTAGGAAAAGTCATAAAATTTCAAGGTAAAAAAATAGCATTTAGTGGATTTTTGGGGGGGTTTTAACACAGTGGCGGGTCATTTTGACCCGAGGACAACAGGAGGGTTAATACCATTAGACTGCAATAGCTTGTCATCTTTTGATAGAGCTATGAATTTTTGGCATATTAAACAATTCCACATGAGAATGGTAAGGCATTCATCTAGGATTAAAGACTACAGCCTATACACCATATAAAGACTACTGTACTCTGTTAATCAATGGAAGATCACAAAAATATCCATCCAGCAATGATCCTGTGGTTAGAAAATGACTACTGATTATGGTCTAGTGGACTAGAAGGTGCACAAACAAGATATCTTAAGTCAATATACAGAACTAAAAATTGTTGACAAAAATGTTTATACTTACAGACAATTGTGTCTTTCAGGTGTGTGTTTTTGATGGCCGTTTTCTCTCCTCTGCCACACCAGTTCAACTGCACAGCTAGTTGAGGAGCAAACACTTTGCCACAAATCCGCCACACTGTTTTTTTAAGTGTTTGCCCCCCAACCAGTGACAGTTTTGACACCTGAAGTTGACAAAAATATTCGGTAAGTAATGTACATGCAATGTACAATATATATATATATATATATATATATATATATATATATATATATATATATATATATATATATATATATATATATATATATATATATATATATATACTGTATATATATATATATATATATATATATATATATATATATATATATATATATTAGGGCTGTCGAAGTTAACGCGATAATAACGCATTAACGCAATCTCAATTTAACGAGATTAAAAAAAATAGTGCCGTTAACGCACTAATTACATTACGAGATTTTTTCACTTCTAAAACTAAAGCAATTCATTTTTCACCCACGGGAGACAGATTGAATTATTCTCACTGACCACGCTCACACGCACATTTAATGTTATTTAGTTCCGTTTGACAAAAAAACCCCTTAAAAATAGAGCTAACAGCGAAGATAAACCGGTTACAAAAGAAGCGACCGCTGTGTTTGTGTTCAATACTCTGTTCACAGTGTCGATACAAGTGATTCAAGAATCGATTCATTGTAAGCGCAGCGTAAGTTTATTTTCTCAGTCATCTCTCAGTGTTTACTGTTATGATGAATGATGCGGTTGTAAATAAACACCAAATACTACAGAACATTTTGTGTGACTCGCTTACCTTATAAAGCTCAGGCTTAATTATACTGGTTATTACCACAGAGCGGGAGCCGACTCAGAGTCGTTTACGATTTACCGAGGTGAACCACGAACGTGCTGATAGAATCGGCTCAGATGGGATCGGACTGTATTATCTTTTTAAAGTAAATATTTCAATCAGCAGAATCGCATCGCATGTATGATGTGCACAACGTTAATTACGTGCGTTTATTAATGAACGTTTACGTTAGCTTGTCAGAAGCTTTCTCAATGATGTCTGTGCGGTGTTTTTTTTTTACAATTAGTGATGGCAACCCAAGCAACTGTTCCACTGCACTATTTTACACTAAAAACTAAACTATTCCATAATGCTCCAGATTGCATCATTCTAAATAGGTATCGGCGAGTACAAAAATACATGTACTTGTACTCGGTTGGGAAAAAATGGTATCGATGCATCCCTAGTGAAAACACACTCACTTTGTGTAGAAACGTCCATCAAACCATCGTCACGATACAACCACAGAAAAGTCTGTTACAATAACTACGCATCTGACATTTATACGAAGTCAAGGGTCTCTGCTAGATAGTATTACTGCCTAATATGTGAGTGAATAAAACTCCCTTACAGTTTTCTCTTGTCCCAGCAGTTTTTAACATCAGTACATTTAGCATAAAATGTGTTCACCATTTTAATTGTAACATTTCACTTAAAATCCTTGTTTTCTATAACATTTACACAGATTTTTTTTTAATGCGATTAATCGCGATTAACTATGTAAAATTCTGAGATTAATCGCGATTAAAATTTTTAATCGTTTGACAGCCCTAATATATATATATATATATATATATATATATATAGTGTGTGTGTGTGTAAGGTACGTTAAATTACCAATTTTTGCTTGAAGATCTTGTTTTGAAGATGGACTTCAAAGTCATTCAAGGCCTGAATGCTTTCCAGTGGAAGTCCATCTTCTTCCTCTTTATCTGCTGGTGCAGGTGGCATCTTCAGGCTGCTGTTACCCAAAAAGGGGCCTCTTTGGGTAATAACAGAAGTGAGATGCTGGACCTGGAGCTGCAGTTTCCCAGCATCTCTAAGATGGCCCTCTCTGCTGCTGGGAAGTCACATAATAATATCATGGTTATTCACACATCTTTATTAGATCAATAAATAAGACATGTAATGTAATGTTAATGACTGTAGAGAAACCTTACTTTGTTCTGTGATGGTGGACTGTCCATCTTGACTGAGCAATTGGATTTGTGACATCACTGAAAGCAAATAATTATGCATGGGTGATTAAACTTTTTATGAATTTGTAAGGTTATGTATATTTCTCTATTTGTTTTGATAAATACTTATCAAGCAGGGGGTTTCTATGAATAGCATATATGACAAATGTGATTTTACTCTGCTGTGTTGGTTCAGTGAACCAAGCATCCTGAATTCTTCCCTGATAGGACTGGGCCTTTGACATCACTGAAAAAAAGAAATAGGTATGTACTATATTCATAATTTAAATTTGTTATTCTAAGTTTGTTTTATTGTGGACTGAAATTAAAACTGCACTTCAGAACTTTTATTAGTTGGACAGGATAAAAGGAAAAAAATACTGTAAGCTCTCTTAAATCTAGTCATTTCCACAGCATGAAACATTTTTGTTCCATTGCTTAATTGAATTTATTTAAATATGTTAAACTTGTTTTATTAATTAATAGGAGAATATCTCAGTTTCAACATTTGATATGTTTTCTTGGTACTATTTTCAATTAAAAATACAACGTAAATAATTTGCACATCATTGTATTCTGTTATTATTTATATGTTGCCCAGCATCCCAACTTTTTTGGAAAGTGTTGTAATGTTTTTATATATTTAATTTCTTCATTTTCAATTAACTTTACCTTGTCTAGATTCTGGGAAGGAGATTTCATCCGAGTATCCCTGAACATTTGTCTGGAAGCACTCATCCTGTGACATCACTAAAAAATCATAATTTGGTAAGTACACTGTCCATTTTAAAAACCTGCTTTTTTCAATATGCGTTTATGCGTGATGTTTGAAATACTAAGCTTCTATAAATATGATGGAACTTAAAAAAAATGATTTAATTTTTCTCTGGGCATTGGTTATATTATTATAGACTAGCTTTGCACTGCTTAGTCCTCAAACAGTTTAACAAACACATTCTTAACAGTATCTAACTAATTATAGTGAATATTAACAATCTTCAGTATGAGATTTCTAATAAACGCCCAGTAATACTTGTGGAAATGTGAAATATCATAAGCTTTAAAGCCAGTGTTGTGTTTTAAAGATTTGCCAGGCTTTTCCCAGTCTTTCAAACTATATTTTATTCAGGCAATGGAATGAAAAGATTTAAGTCTTCTGAGCTATTGTGTTTCCTAAAATTTAAGGGGCCCTATAAGGTGGTATAAGTATATAAACAAGATTTTTTTTTTGTTTTTGTTTTTTGGTAATGTCACAAAAATGCCAGGCGCATGTATGTATCTGTTCAGCCTTCAGCCATTTAGACCCATCTAGTCCAGCTCAAGTTGCAAAGAGTGTTACATCTTGGACTGCTTTTTTTTTTTTTTTGGGAAGAAAAATACACTAAACTTACTACTTCTGTTTGTTCCAGGATTTCGATGGTCAGCAGGTGGTGGTGGTGGTATTGGTGGTGGTGGTAGGGAATGCACTGTTTTCTTTTTCATTTTGAGATTCTGTTTTTGAGGGCTGGGATGCCATTTTGCTTGAGACTTTTCAATAAATTCAAATGGCTTTTTAGGTCTAAAAAGTAAAAGAAAAATCAAATAGAAATCTTCATGAAGTACTACACAATGTTGTGTGACATGTTATAAAATTACTTTCGTTTTCGTGGGAAATCATTGTCTGAATTTAAATCCGAGGTCTCGCAGGATATTCTCCATTTCTGGACGACCTTGTCCAAACAATCTGTAATATATTTTGCATGCAGACAATTAAATGCATAATATACAGTCATGGGAAAAAGTAAGTACACCCTCTTTGAATTTTATGTTTTTATGTATCAGGACATAATATAAATCATCTGTTCTTCATCAGGTCTTACCATTATATAAATACAACCTCAGATAGACAATAACACATAACAAATTACACCATCTCATTATTTATATAAAAAACTAGATCAAAATACAAAAAGCAGTGTGTGAAAAAATAAGTACACCCTTACTGTTTCTAAAGGAATTAAGAGGGTATTTATCAGTCAGGTTCTGCTAATCAAATGATCTTGATTAACTGATGATTAGTAAGTGTGATCACGTCTATAAAATCAGAAGTTTTGGCACTTATTGTGGTCTGGACCATTCAGGTGTGTGTAAACACAATACCAAGTAGGAAAGACATCAACAATGATCTTAGACAAAGAATTGTTCCTGCTTATTATTCTGGGAAGGGTTATAAAGCCATTTCCAAATCTGAAGTTCATCGTTCTACAGTAAGAAAGATCATTTACAAGTGGAAAACATTCAAGGCAGCTTCCCAGTAGTAGACGTCCCTGCAAGTTCACCACGAGATCAGACTGTGCAATGCTCTGAGAAATTGCAAAACATCCAAGAGCTTCATCTAAGACTCTACAGGCTTCGGTTAGCATGTTAAATGTTCAATTTAATCACTGTTCAACTAAAACAAAAAGACTGAACAAGTTTGGCCTGCTGGAAGGGTTTCTGAAAGAAAATGTTCTCTCTTTAAAATGAACATGACAAAACAGATTAAGTTTGCAAAGTTGCATCTGAAATAAACCACAAGATTTCTGGAACAATGTCCTGTGGACAGACGAAACCAAAATTGAGATATTTGGCCAAAATTCACAACGGCACATCTGACAAAAAACAAACACAGCATATCAGCACAAACACCCCATACAAACTGTCAATCATGGTGGTGAAGGGGTGACGATTAGGGGTTTGTGTTACAGTCACAGGATCTGGACAGATTACAGCCATTGAGTCGACCATGAACTCCTCTTGAAACCAAAGTATTCTAGAGTTAAATTTGAGATCATTTACAAATGAATGGACACAAGCCTCAGTGAACTGAAGTAATGTTGTAAAGAAGAGTGGAGTAAAATTCCTCCAGAACGATGTTAGAGACTGATAAAGTCATACAGAAAACCATTACTACAACTTATTACTAATAAATGAGATTCTACATGCTATTCATTCATGGGGTGTACTTATTTTTTCACATACTGCTTTTTCTATTTTGGTCTTGTGTTTTTATACAAATGAATGAATGAGTGTAATTTATTATGCATTATTGTTTATCTGAGACTGTATTTATATAATTTTAAGACCTGATAAGAAATAGATGTTTTTCATTTTGTCTGAATACACAAAACCATAGAATTCAAAGAGGGTGTACTTACTTTTTCACATGACTGTACATACAGTACAGACCAAAAGTTTGGACACACCTTCTCATTCAAAGATTGTTCTTTTTTTTCATGACTATGAAAATGGTAGATTCACACTGAAGGCATCAAAACTATGAATTAACACATGTGGAATTATATACTTAACAAAAAAGTGTGAAACAACTGAAAATATGTTTTATATTATAGTAACCACCTTTTGCTTTGATTACTGCTTTGCAGTAGAGTACATCCGTCCACCTTTTCTGCGCCGCACAAAGACACGGTGGTTGGAACCAAAGATCTCAAATTTGGACTGATCAGACCAAAGCACAGATTTTCACTGGTCTAATGTCCATTCCTTGTGTTCTTTAGCCCAAACAAGTCTCTTCTGCTTGTTGCCTGTCCTTAGCAGAGGTTTCCTAACAGCTATTTTACCATGAAGGCCTGATGCACACAGTCTCCTCTTAACCGTTGTTCTAGAGATGTGTCTGCTGCTACAACCCTGTGTGGCATTTACCTGCTCTCTAATCTGAGCTGCTGTTAACCTGCGATTTCTGAGGCTGGTGACTCGTATGAGCTTATCCTCCGCAGCAGAGGTGACTCTTGGTCTTCCTTTCCTGGGGCGGTCCTCATGTAAGCCAGGTTCTTTGTAGCGCTTGATGGTTTTTGCGACTGCACTTGGGGACACTTTCAAAATTTTCCCAATTTTTCGGACTGACTGATCTTCAGTTCTTAAAGTAATGATGGCCACTCATTTTTCTTTACTTAGCTGCTTTTTTTCTTGCCATAATACAAATTCTAACAGTCTATTCAGTAGGACTATCAGCTGTGTATCCACCTGACTTCTGCACAACACAACTGATGGTCCCAACCCCATTTATAAGGCAAGAAATCCCACTTATTAAACCTGACAGGGGACACCTGAGAAGTGAAAACCATTTCAGGTGACTACCTCTTAAAGCTCATCAAGAGAATGCCAAGAGTGTGCGAAGCAGTAATCAAAGCAACAGGTGGCTACTTTGAAGAACCGAGAATATAAAACATATTTTCAGTTGTTTCACACTTTTTTGTTAAGTATATAATTCCACATGTGTTCATTCATGCCTTCAGTGTGAATCTACAATTTTCATAGTCATGAAAATAAGTCATGAACTCTTTGAATGAGAAGGGTGTGTCCAAACTTTTGGTCTGTACTGTATAATGTACATAATATAGATAATGTTTATCTAATCAATATTCTTATACATTTTAGATTACCTGAGCTGTAAAGGATACGAGCTTGGTGCTGTGTCCATCCTCTGCTCACATTTGGGACCTCACTGCCTCGGATACTTTTTAGAAGTTTGGCTTTGTCTGTGTATGGAGGCCACCATGATATGCCCTCATGGTACCACTCTGCTGCCACCGGGCTTGTTGTTCCCTCATCCACAAATTCAACCAGTAGGTACATTCCTATCATACAGGGATCTATCATGCTACTCATATGTCATGAAAACTATAAAAAAAAAAAAACTTGATTATGAAGAAGAAAATTAAAAAAAAACTCAGTGGGGATGAAAAGGGAGGTTCTGGTAGCAAATTTCTCATGAACTGGTATGCAGAAGGGGAAAAGATACAAATTTCATCTTATATGGCAAAACAAATGCCTTCTGTTGAACTTCTGAAAATTTGCAATATTCAGTGGCCCCTGAGACCTTGTCTATTAAGTAGATGCCAAGTGTGGCTGAGGAAAGAGGGTATTCGAAGAATGATTCCTGTTCGAGAAAACAGCAGTATGCAATGTAGACCTCATTTCCATGGGAGAAAATATTTTTCACTCTGGCAACTTTGTTGTTGATGTAAATAAAGCTGTTGGCTTCATCTAATCTCAATGAGAAACTCTGTGTCCTCAGTTCGCGATACTGACTGGCTGTTTGGATGGACCTGGGAAGTGGACCACATGCATGAACTTTGTATAATCCCATTCTTTTCCTATTTCGATTCAGTTTTTTGGGCCTCTCTGACAGTCTTCTAATGACCTGACTGAGTGGGAAGCCAGGTTTTCTAATTAGCTTTTTAATCTGGTGAAGGAAAGATTCAAATTTAAATGCACTGAAATTATCGAGTGCACCATGTATTTTTACATCTTGTGCCAAGTGAACAAGGTTGTGTACATTGTAAGACATGAACTTTTCCCCATAGAGCTCTTGAAAGTGTTTCACAAATAAAACCAAAATGTCATTAGCATACTCAAGATGGTCTCGGAGTAGCTGTTTGCTGGATAAAATGAACACTCCCACAAAAAGTAGAAGAAAGTTTTGGTATGCTGTTGTAATGAGTGTGCTATTTAAAAGAACAGGCCCACTGTACAACAAAAACTGCCGGAACTCAGTAGCTTTCCACCTGTCTAACTCTCTTACAGACCTTGGTTGTCGCGAGAATTCCAAGGGAACATTTTTACGGATTTGCTGAAGTCTGCTTGAAAGGTTGTCAACAGTAGAGGCAGGCAGTCTGCAGGACAAAGGACCCCGTAGCCACAACAAAAGGAGCCTGCGCATAACACCAAGGCACACAAGGTGCATATAGTCTAATGGAAAGCCTGTTACCATTTTCAGTGATGTTCTTTGCAGTGGTGTGGGACCATGATGATGTTCTTCATCTATTTGAGCCCTGAATGACTCATCTGTTCTCAGTAAAGCATCAATTTCAGGAAAAACAACTCGATTCTCAATATACTTTCCCTCTTGGGTACATTTCCCACAGCCACTATAGCCAGAGTGACCTTTTATGTTTTTCACAAAGGCACATGCCGGAGCATCACAAACTACTGTGCACAGCCTTAAGTACAGGAAATCTCCTTTGTAATTAAATCCTTTTTCCAGATTAGAAATGTCTGACACAAAATCTTCTAGGAAGGCATCCAGGGATCCTGGTTTTTGGTTGCCACAAAACAAACCTATTATGACTGGGTCATGTTTTGGAAGATTTTCAATGATTCCTAGAATTGGCCAAAACTGTGTGGTGGAACTCTTGAATAAAGGTAAACCATCAATATTGACCTGGAGGTTCAGAAGGTGTGTTTCTTTTATGACATGCTTGTGTTCTTCTAAGAGATGTGTAATAGCTTCAAGCACACCAAAATGGTAATACTGTCCCCCAGCAATATCTTTGCAGGTCATTTTTGTAGAACGAACAGTTCCAAGCAATGTTCTTGCATCATGAGGGAGTTTTGGGTGGTAATCTGCCAGGATCTTTAGGAGACTGTTTAAAGCAGAATGTGTAACATTTTGCTCAACAGCCCATGATGCCAGTCTACTATGCAGAGAGGCTTGGACTTCTGAATCTGAGTCTGTGTCTGATTCTGTTTCTGTGAGTTCAAAGGCATAAAAAAATTCCTCGTTGTCCTCATTGGACAAAGGATCTTCAATTTCCTCAGTATTTTGTTCCTGCCTTTGATATGGACTCCCACAGCCCAGTTCATTTACATAGACAGAAATTAATTGTTCATTAACTCTGGCTTTGGATTTTCTTCTTATTGTCCAATATGAGGGTGTTGTGAAAGCCATACTGAGAATTTTAAAAGACCAAACATGAAACATAAAATAAATGTTTTAAACATTCTGTTCCATCTTGACAATGGTTACTTACTGGATGCAGATGAAAAACTTCACAGGATAATCACAGAATTGGAAATCTGTTTTAAGAGAAATATATTAATTATAACAAAAACTATAGTATTACTTATGTCATGCTTCGTTACTGTAGAACATAATTGTAGAACTTCACTATTTAAGTTATAACTCAAGTATTTCAAAAACAGTCATAATATTTCAAGATTAAAATAATTATTTTAAGATTAAACTTAAAATTTTAAAATAAATTACACATCATTTACTGATGTTTAATCACAAACCTGACCGAGGAAAGTGTTAGTAATATTATCAGAAAACCCCAATGCAGCCCTAAAGATGGTCATGTGTTTTTACGGTTAGAATTTGGATTCTGGTAGTCCAATGATGCTCTAAATATTACACATTTATTCTCAAACTATTACAACTTTAATCTCAAAATAATTATGACTTTGATCTCATTACGATTTTAAACTTTACATTTTTTGGTCACCATCATAAATATGACTTTAGTATTAAATATTTTGATAATCTTGAAGTAGAGCTTAATCACAAAATATTATGTCTTTCTTGATATCTTATATTTTGACCCTAACTGACCCTAAAACACTATTTCAATAAACTTCTTCAGTTTGTAAGTTTTGTTTGTTGTAATGGGATTGATGGCAGACGTGGGTGTGGTTAGACCTGTAGCCCCCCTAAAAAGTGAGAAAAAGAAAGACGTGTCTGTTATATTTAGGGTGGACAATGTGTATTTAACTGTTGTGGATAACATACTAGTCATAATTATTTTATTCACTTGGGCCAATCCATTAAATTATTCTGGAGCATTTTCTGAATGTAGGCAATGTGTTCCCAAAACATTTTAAATAGTCTCTAACAAAACATAAAGATTGTATTTGTTTTATCTGTGATGAACAAGTAAACGTAGATTTATTGTAAGAGGTTTTGCCCAGGTGGGATTCCACAGCGCTTCTTCAGATATAGATAGGCGCGCATATTTTCTAAGCTCCAGCGCATCTGTTACTGATTGACCCGCTCTCCCTCACCAAAGCTCACTAAGTGTGAGTGATCTTGGCTAATCGCCTCTCTTTGTCTTCCTCCAAGTCCCTGTGTCAATCACTTCTTCTGACCCAGAGTTGTAAGCGAATCCCTGGCCAGAGCGCACTGCACATAACAATATTGCATCTCAATTTTTTTTTACCCTTTTAATATAAATCACAAAATACAATATCTATTAAAATGTAAAAAATATTCGAACATTTAATATTATTTACATATTTAATTTGCATATGGGACATGAATTTAGTCCCGCCCTCAGCTCGCTGGTCCGATCGGCGTAATTTGTTGATTGGTGGTTCTGGATGTCAGTCAGATCTTTCTCTGAAAGTAGGCGCTTCTTGTCTGCAGTGAGCTGTAAACAGTTAGTCCACGTGTGGGAGCAGAACGGGGGATGCTCGTGGATTTTTCCTCCTCTGTTATCAGATGAGGTGAGTCTTTCATGTTGTTGAACTTTATAAAGTAGTGGCACGTAATTAAGCTTTAAGAAATGTCGGTAATGTGTTAAGTTCTTGTTTAAATGGTAATTGTCCAGTATATGTCAGTGATATTGTGCTGAACGTGAGCAGCCCAGCTGTTTAGCCTGTTGGAGTCAGACACGTTGGACATTTAGTTTAAAGTGTGTGTTTAAACTGTGCCTAATGTTTTACTACTGAACATCTTAGAGCTTAAGATAATTTACAGTGTTCCGTTTTGTTGGTGCTCGATGGTCAACTAATAAATCACGACTCTGAGTCGACTCAATGTTAACCACGGCACCACGCATCGCGGACCAAAGCGGGATCCACGATTCCGTTACACTTTACAATAACAACAGTAATCGGCGTAGAGGAATCGACTCCTCTGGCGATGGGTGTAGAGGAATCGACTCCTCTGAATTATATATTTCGAGAATTAATAAAATATTAAACGTTTAATAATGTTCTTCCTCTCAAACTGAAAATGAAAAATATTGTTTGGTATTTTATTTACCACAACAATCCATCTGTGTTAGCCTCAAAGCTAACTCAAGTTAACCTGGTTAATCTAAAAAGATTGATTTTATTCTGATTAATATACCGGTATATTATATTGTTTTGTCACCCATTATAACATATTAATTTTTCATATCTTTTGTTTTATTTTATTTATTTCTTACCTCTAAACTCTGCTCTGGTAAACTCCTTAAAGCCAGAAATAACGAACTGAGGGTTAAAAACGGCTTTTTATACCCTCAAACTGCGCGAGACTGCTAGCGCGTGCAGTCACTTTCACACTTTCCCGCCGCCCTCCTCAGGGTGTTCAGTCTAGTAAATATAATCAGCTACACTGTATGGACAAAAGTATTCTTTTATAACACCCCATTCTAAATCCATAGACATTTATATATAGTCTGTTCCCCTCTGCAGCTATAACAGCTCCCATTCTTCTGGGAAGGCTTTCTACAAGAGTGTGTCTGTGGGAAATGTATCAGTTCATATAGCATCTGTGAGATCAGACAGTGATGTTGGATGAGAGGACCTGGCTCACAATCTTCATTCTAGTTTATCCCAGCAGTGTTTGAGGGGGTTGAGGTCAGAGCTCTGTATGGGCATTCACTAAGTGCTTGATTTTATACACTATATGGACAAAAGTATTGGGACACACTTCTTAATCACTAAATTTAGGGGGTTTGTTCAGTCCCATTGCCACAGGTATATAAAATCAAACACCTAGTGAATGCCAGGAGAATGAGTGCACAGTGTCAACCCAGTTTGGTGGAGGAGGGATAATGTTATGGGGTTTTTCAGGGCTTGGTCTAGGCCTGGGAATGAGAATTCTTAATGCTTCATTACACCAAGTCATTTTGGACAGTTATTTGGTTTCAACTTTGTGGGAACTGTTTGGAGAAGGCTCTTTTCTGTTTGTACATGACTGTGTCCCAGTGTACAAAGAAAGGTTCATAAAGGCATGGTTGGGTGAGTTTGGTCTGGAAGAACGTGATTGGTCCACACAGAGCTCTGACCACAACCCCATCGAACACCTTTGGGGGGAAATGGAGATTGTGAGCCATGTCCTCTTGTCCATCACTTCCTGACCTGGACCAAACAAAAACCACAGCACTGGGAAGCTTAAAGTTTGATTTATTTAAAGTAAGGAATAGGGAAAGGTCATTGGGATCTGTTAAAAAAATATAGACAAAAAAAAAAAGCAAAAGCAGCACTAAAATAATAAAGAACGATAATGCTGCTCTCAAACAAAGTGAATTGGGGGCAAATCATTTAAAGACCACTTTTTCAAAATGACCAAATTGAGGCATTAGTCAGACTAAACACAAAAGGGACGAAATAGATCAATCACTTTGCTGCTGGTCCAACAGGTTACAAGACCCTGCAGGTAGTGCAGGGTTCCTCTACCAAGAATAAGAGCCCTGCAAAGATGGATGCAGGGTGTTAGAACTGGGCCTGGTGTGTTCACATAGGTTTTTGGTTTTCTAAAACTGAAGGTAAATGGATTGACATAACTTGAAATGGAATGGGTGTTGACCTTGAATGAAATTGCAGCCACAGCAAATGTTGAATTTTAATCTAGCCATGGTCCACTTGGCAGTCTGTAGCATCACTGTGGCATCACCGCTCCTTCACCATGCAGCACCCAGTGCTCCTACAGTAGGTTATTAATATACACCATCAAGATTGCTTAAGTATAACTTACATTTAATATAGTAAAAGAGTAACTTTTTTATTTTTTACATTTTACTTTTATACGGTAGTACAATATTTTTGTACTGAGCATGAGCTTCCCATAAAGCCTATTATGATCAATTGTTTAAGACGTTTAACTCGCCTTGTATTTTCAGTCTCACTAACTTTTTCTTTTTCCTTTGTTATTAATTTAAAATCAGATGAGTTGCAACATAAGGTGATAGTCAAAAGAATCACAATGCCTACAGCATAATAAATAGGCTGTTTGTGGTTAATGTGTTGCATACTTTATTCAGTATACTAGCCTTATTTGTTAATGTTCCCTAAATTGACTAATTTAGTATGGGATAATTCACTAAGATGTGTTAATGCACAGATATTCAGTCTTATGCTTTAAATATTTTACCCTTTGAATGTGCATCACTCCATGCTCCACCACTGGGGTAAAAAATGTGACCCGTTGGAGTGATATTTTATATTTTAATATTTATTATTTTCACAAAACAGAATTAAACAAATGTGAAAATAATGACAGGTAATCACAGTTTATAGGTATTACCAGACTTAATGTTTTATGTGTCAAATATATGACTTAAAGATATTGCTAGAATTGAAAAACTATACAGGCGAGTCTCGCTTCAGCATCTGTCTTTGAGGAGTTTGGAGCTTCTCCCTGTGTCTGTGTGGGTTTTCGCCAGGTGCTCTGGTTCCCTCCCTGCTCCTGAAAAACACAAAGGGTAGGCTTATTGGATACACGTAATTGCCCCTCGGTGTGTGTGTGTGTGGTATGTGGTATATGTATTCCTGCTTTGTGCTGAGTGATTCCGGGTGGGCTCCGGACAAACCACCACTCTGACGGACTAAGCAGATGAGAAAATGTCTGACTGACTATCGGAATACACTGCTGTATTGCTTTTCAAAGATTATTGCCCTAATTTTTGTTTTTCTATTAGTTCAACCCTACTAAAAACAAGTTTGGCGTAAAGGACTGCCTGAAAGATCAATCTGAGGTGCTGCATGCAGTACATGTGATGTTTAAGGAACTAAACCACTTAATGTTTGGTTATTATGTAATGTGTACAGCAAATATACTTCTTCTGCAACTTGATCTATTGAGCTATTTTAGCTGAAACACTCATTTGTTGTGTATATATTTTGTAAAAAAAAAAAACAGATCTGATGCCACTGCAGCAGGACAGTACAGCAATAACAATATGGCAGTGTTCGTCATAACCTAATTTGGTGATGTTTTCTTCACTTGGCTTTGTCTACCATTGTTTTGCTTAACAACACTTAACTTATTCTTTCTTTTCTTCCTTTTGACACAGGTTTTGGCTCGAATCTAAGCATGTACAACGGACATCATCTTATGGAGCAGCAGCTTAAGTTGTCTTCAACCTTCAAAAGTTCAAACACATCACTTCCCTCCTGTGTACCCTTCCCTGGCTTCCTGTAGCAGCCTCCCTTTGAGTGAACAGCAGAATGACTGTCTTAGAACAGAGTCAAACTTAGGAGAGTCTCCTAAATTATAGAAAAGCTCTTAGTGCTGCTAGAGCAAAATATTTCTCCTCGCTAGAAGAAAACAAAACTAATCCTACATTTAATACTGTAGCAAAACTAACTAGGAAGACCACCACTACAGAAGCATCCACACCATCAGTATTTAGCAGCGACAACTTTATGAATTTTTTCAGTGATGAAGTTGAAAACATATGGCACAAAATTAATACTATTAATCTAAACCTGAGCAATCTGATGACAAACCAACTAGATGTCAGTATAGTTACATCAGATCAGCGTTTAGAGTCTTTTAACCCTCTCCGTGAGACCTAATTTCTTGATCAAAATCGACAACATGTATACTAGATCCCGTACCCACAACTTTCCTAAAACAGATACAACTCTTTTAAAAAAGATCAATTCATCTCTTAGTACTGGCTATGTCCCTAAATCATTTAAAGCAGTTATCAAACCTCTGGCAAAAAACCTAACCTAGACCCCTGCCAGTTGTCTAATTACAGACCGATATCAACCCTCCCCTTCATCTCCAAAATCCTAGAAAAGGTTGTAGCACAGCAGCTATGTTCATACCTGCATAGAAATAACATTTGTCAGTCAGGGTTTAGGCCTCATCATAGCACAGAGACAGCGCTGGTTAAAGTTGTGAATGACCTGTTACTGGCCTCTGATCAGGGTTGTGTCTCCCTGCTTGTACTGCTTGACTTAAGTGCAGCTTTTGACACCATTGATCTCCTTTATAGGCTAGAAAATATTGTTGGAGTTTAGGGAACAGCCTATTTGAGTGACCGTTATCAGTTTGTAGATGTAAATGGTGAATATTCTATGCACAGTAAGGTTAAGTTTGGTGTTCCACAAGGTTCTGTTTTAGGCCCATCTATGTATGTATAGATATGCTACCTCTGGTTAATATTATTCTTAAACATGGTATCAGCTTTCACTGTTATGCTGATGATACACAGTTCTATGTGTCAGCACATCCAGATGAGAGACACCAGTTTAGACTCTGGATGTTGAACAATTTTCTTTTACTAAATTATATAATAAAAAATATTAGGACCACAGGCAGCTAGAAGTAAACTTTCTGATTACATAGTAACTCTGGATGGTATTTCAGTTACACCATGTACAGCTGTTATAGACCTTGGTGTGATTATTAATTCCAGTTTTTCTTTTGAAGCTCATGTAGCTATCACCACCAGGATAGCCTTCTGTCATCTTAGAAACCTTGCTAAGCTATGATGTCACTACATGACGCAGAAATACTTGTCCATGCTTTTGTTACCTCTAGGTTGGATTATTGTAATCCCTTTTGTCTGGTTGTTCCAGTAGGTGTATAAACAAACTGCAGTTAGTCCAGAATGCAGCAGCCAGAATCCTTACTAGAACCAGAAAATATGAACACATCACCCCTGTCTTATGCACACTGCACTGGCTCCCGGTCAGATTTCGCATTGACTATAAAATAATGTCTTCCGCATTTAACCCATCTGTGGCAGTGAACACGCACACACCAGTGCACCAGTCAACACACACCCAGTGTGTCGGGCAGCCATCCCCGGTGCCCATGGCACTTCAGCCATGGATCCTGGGAATTGAACCGGCAACCTTCTGGTACCAAGCCCAGTCCTCTAATTATTAGGCCAAGGCTAATTATTCGTTATTCTTATTAATTTTTCTAGTTTGGACCAGTGTAGGATGAGTCTCTTAAGGTTTCTTCCTCTTGCTCTGAGGGAGTAGTTTTCCTTGCCAATGTTTTGCTTAGCTTGTTCATTAAGGTTTGGACCAGGGTTTTTTGTAAACTACTTCGAGTCTGATTGTGAAAAGTGCTGTCATTTTCATTTTAATTTATGTAATGTATCACATTTTCCCAGCTGTATCTAATGCAACTCAAGTTCAATTTATGTTGTATTTTAACATGATTGGTTCTACCATCATTCGTAAATGTGTTTAAATCGATAAATATTTTATTCAGTCAACTCTGAACTGAAACTATATTACAGGTGGCTGTAATCTCATGCAGGCTCACTATTTTTAAGGTTACATCATGTTCTATATTGTTATATGTACATTAAACTCAATTTTTATCTGTTGTATGATGTTGACCTTATAATATTTTTATATTTTCTGCAGGTTTCCATGTAATAAAGGCTACTTGGCATCAGCTGAAGCATTTCTACAAATTCATTTTTTGTAAATCAGAAGAGAAAATTTGCCAGCATTAATAAGCCTAATGTACAAATGAAGCAAGTGTTGCTGATTGGATCATAAACAGCCACAGCAACCTTAATTATTAGCTGAAGGATTTATTTTATTGCAAACTGCTAAATGCTCAACATTACATGATAAATTATGTTTTGCTTATCAGATCATAAATGGCCACAGCAATCTTTGGTGTTAGGTGTAGGATATCATTTCCTTTAAATGTTCATTGATGGATAACAGAAATTCTGTTGCTGCTGGCAGGAAGAGAGTGAGCTGGGCACTATGTGAAGCTGTAATGGGCTGGCAAAGAATATTTTATATCTTAAAAATTACATATTTTACACCTGTGTATACAGTTAAAGGTGTGGAAAATGCTCTTATTGAGCTTTTTGTGTTGTTGTTGAAACAATATTTTTATTAATGCCACTGCATTTCAAACTACCATTGCAGTAAACCAACCTGATTTGTTTGTGACTGTAAATGTTGCTACTGTCTGGTTATCATTTTACACCTGACATTGATTTATTTTTTTAATGAAAGGCCACATTACATTCTCTGATACAGTGGTTGTTATAGTAACCAGGGTTGGCAGTGTACACAATATGACCAGTTACAGATTCAGATTTCTATACAGTAGCTATAGTTCATGGAACCAGGGGGCAGTGCATATAAATCTAATATAGCAATTTCATTTTCTGTCCACAACCAACAGTGAATTTCGTGTGTCTTGAGTTTATATTTATTGTTGACGATAGTATCAGTGAAAAATCTTTTTCTTATGGGTAATATTTGGCTTTACTTTTCCTGCATGTACATCTCTGCTCCTTTAAAATCGTTGATACAGTCTGATGAATAGAACCGGTGATCTTTCAGTCCCAAGCGGGCTTCCCTGACCACGGCTCCATGTGACCCTGATGCGACAGTGGAGCTGAAAACGCGATGTTCCGATCTTCAGCCGATGCACGTTGCATAGGAAAGCAAAAAGCGACACTTCCACGTTTTGCCTCCCAATATCCTACGTCTAAAAATAGAACGCGATGAATTTCCTTCACGGCGGTGTTTTACCGATGCTTCACCTACGTATTGTGCTGTCTGGGGCATCGTTAGGTTACCTTTGCGGGCTTTTACATGAACGAGAGAGCTTATGTTCGGCCGACGTGCACTTTATTACCTCGCATTTTATATCAGGACTTGTATTTTAATCGTTATTTGCCATGAGAAAACACAAGTGCGCATGTGTCACGGAAGCACACAGACGCTGCGCTGGTCGAGTTGAGTCTACACAGTTCTCATGTGTGCTATAAAGCCCCGCCCCCTCTCGTAAGAGGGAGGAGTCTCTGTACAACAGAGCACAGCGCTTCACTCGCTCTTTCTTAGCGCCGTTTTAGCTCCAACAACGATGGTAGAAGAAGCTCCAGCACCGGCCAGCTCGGCCCCCGCCAAGGCTCCTAAAAAGAAGACCGCGGCCAAACCCAAGAAAGCGGGTCCCAGCGTCGGCGAGCTGATCGTCAAAGCTGTTTCCGCTTCCAAGGAGAGGAGCGGCGTGTCCCTGGCCGCCCTGAAGAAAGCTCTGTCTGCAGGTGGATACGACGGGGAGAAGAACAACTCCCGCGTCAAACTCGCCGTCAAAAGCCTGGTGACCAAGGGCACCCTGGTGCAGACCAAGGGCACCGGCGCCTCAGGCTCTTTCAAGCTCAACAAGAAGCAGACCGAGGTGAAGAAACCCGCGGCCAAAAAAGCCGCCGCTCCTAAAGTGAAAAAGGCCGCAAAGAAACCCGCCGCTGCAAAGAAGCCCAAGAAGGTAGCAGCCAAGAAGCCCGCCGCTAAGAAGTCCCCCAAGAAGGTCAAGAAACCCGCTGCGGCCGCTAAGAAAGCCACCAAGAGCCCCAAGAAAGCTAAGAAGCCGGCGACCCCCAAGAAGGCAGCCAAGAGTCCTAAAAAAGCCAAGGCACCAAAGAAGAAGTAAACATGTTTCTGTTTTATTACCTTCGTTTTCTTAAAACGGCTCTTTTAAGAGCCACCTATATCTTCCCTTAAAGAGTCGCGTTTCCTAAACACATACATACATATAAGCATGCATGCGAACATACAACTATTCATACATGCATCCATATTTTCTGGAGAGTGTAATAAGCAAGGAGTTCAAAACACTAAGTATGACTGGTACCGTTTTATGTGTAATAATGATTTTGTCACACATCCTCATAAAACTGTCCGTATAAATGTGTGTATGTATGTGCACTCACGTATATGAGCTCCTTACATAATGTAATTGTAAGTGTAAATGTTATTGTGACATAATATAATGTAATTGATGCTTAAGAGAAGCTTTTCTGTATCATACATCACACGGGCGGGAGAACGGAGGAGAAGAGAGGGGAGGAGGGGAGGGGCAGTATGTGAGGGGGCGTGTATGTGTTTCCCTGGGACATGACGGCGCGTTTATGATTGGCTCAGCTGTGCCTTCGCTCTAAGCCAATAGGAGAGAGCCAGTTTGCCTATATCATACCCAGAGCCGTAGCTAGAGAGAGTTGCGACACTCCTTGATCTCGCCGCTACGCGGTCACGTGGTTCATGTAACCCTCAATAGTTCCAAACAAACCCGGCGCTGTCATGTTCTCAAATGGGACAGGCAGCAGTAAATGAAATATTAAACGGCAAATAATAAACATTTGTACAATTTCTGGGTATTTTGAACTGCGTTTACATTTACTGCATCTGCTTTAATGTCAATTTGGTATATAAAGTGGAAGATTGATGTTTATAATGACTTGTTAATAGGTCGTTCTTGTTAACACAGTACATTATATTAGCATACATTACATAATGCGATATCATTAAGTAGTAGAGACAATATACAGTACAGAGATAAAAGTTTTTTTATGTTTTGTTTTTTACATAAACTAATCTCCCTTCACTTTCCTGAGGATTCATAATAATAATCATTTTGGCTAAACACTCATGTCACTCAGTCATGTGCTGGATTCATAAGGTTTACCTGCACTGAATGAACAGATTGATAAACACACTACCGTACCTTTAAGGTACAGGGAATAGCATTCATTCATCTCTTATTTCATGAGTGATTAATAATTGATTCCTACATGTAATACATTAATGAATTCATTATGAATATGCACTAGTTCATTTTGTCTAATGTAAGTGGTGGACAAGGTACACAAACCATGCAGTTGAGTTAAAGTAGAGATATCCAAGGTAACATATTACTCCAGTAAAAGTAGTAGTAAAAGAAAAAAATACTCTTTACCTCCACTAAAGTACTAAACTAAATTTACCTTCAAATGTACTTAAGTATGAAAGTAAAAGTATAATGATTTATTGTGGTTCTAATGTTTTATGATCATTTCTGTAACAAGACTCTTGATTAATCAACTCATTTTAGGTGAAAAGACTCGTGTGTCATTAATTAAGCTAAACTGACTCAGCTAAATTCAGTTATACCTATTAATTAAGATAAACATGTAACATTTAGTGCTAAGCAAATGCTAAACAATAACAGTATTAAGTATATTAATGACATTAAATTCATAATTTTTTTAAAACAAAGCAACATACAGCTAAAATTGCTTGATAAGTAGTGGAAATGAATGGGGCTCTATGGGTTGTTTGGTATCCGCTTGTTAAGTGGTGACGTGTCGACCTTATGATACGTCACATCCGGGTCCAAGTTGGCCGAGTCCCTCGTATTTTCAATATACCACAGTGCTGTGTCCCGTACTGCTTCAAGGTCCGAGTCGAAAAAAAACTACCCAACTGTCTTTTTACCGCTTTCCTTGCGATTAGATATCATGAAGTAATATTTTTGTTCATAATTCAATGTAAAAAGGTAAACTGTCATTGTATATTCATTACACGTGTTTCAAGCTTTTTTATTTTATTTCATATAATAATGTGAGATTCTGGATTTTTACTATATAAGCTATAAGCTATACTGATTAAAAGTAAAACCAAAGAGTTAGAAATGTCAGTTTTCATGTAATGAATAAAAAATATGATCGCTTACCTCTTGATGAGGTGACATGAAATGAAATAATGACATGAACTTTTCATGATATTCAGATTACCTGAAGTACACTAGTGTACTGCACATCTTGTCTTATTTGTATCTTAATGTATGTTTCTAATATATATGTATATAATAAGACCTTTTCTCGTCCAGACAGCTATTGAGAAGGACTAGACATTTATGACTCGGGTAATGTTTGTAAATCCAATTTCCAACGACAGCAACACGAGTTCCTTAAGTTTTCCACAAACAGAATTTATTTTAACTTTCTTCTTACATTGACTTATCCGTTAATCCAAGTTTCTTATAAAAACAAAATAAAAACTCACTATGTTCGCAATTGGCGTATAACAAACAAAACTACGATCATAAATCTATTGCTCCACGTCCTCTTTCTTTCCGTATATTTGATAAATATTGTCAGTATATAGAGTCAGTACAATTCTGCCCCCCGCAGGCTCCACCGAAGAGGACTAATGAATAACAGCATACACTGATTACCAGGAAAAATCATCAATAGCTGAAATACCAAGTCTCCACCTCAAATAAGTATTCTTTAACCAAACAGAAAATATTTATGACAATAAACATAGATCATTACAATTAGTGCAATATGGATCTTACAATATATATATAAAAAGGTTCACAGGTTTAGCCATAGTTGTTTGCGTTTGCGATTAGGTTCGTTTGGCCCCGGAAATGACGCGTGACGTCACACTTAACAAGCGAATACAGAGCTCCACAACCCGGAAGCTGCGCAGAAAAAATTTCCCGCCCCCTTTCCAACCGTTACCTATGGGAGTGTCGCCACTCTGTTCTCTCTACCGCTTTGTTCATACCGTTTCGAGCTCTCGCTTAGTTTACTTCAGTTCTGTTCCACGAACATATCTGATCATCAAAATGAGTGGACGAGGGAAGACCGGTGGTAAGACTAGGGCTAAGGCCAAGACTCGTTCATCCCGTGCTGGCCTTCAGTTCCCCGTGGGCCGTGTTCACAGACTGCTACGTAAGGGCAATTACGCCCACCGTGTGGGAGCTGGTGCTCCTGTCTACTTGGCTGCCGTGCTGGAGTATCTGACCGCTGAGATCCTCGAGTTGGCTGGTAACGCCGCCAGAGATAACAAGAAGTCTCGTATCATCCCTCGTCATCTGCATTTGGCCGTGCGTAACGACGAGGAGCTGAACAGACTGCTTGGAGGTGTAACCATCGCTCAGGGCGGTGTGCTGCCTAACATCCAGGCTGTTCTGTTACCCAAGAAGACCGAGAAAGCAGCCAAGGCCAAGTAAAGTCGTTCTCGTGTTCTAACCAAAAGGCTCTTTTAAGAGTGTTAGGTTTTTCGGAACATAAAAACGTACATTTAATATGGGAAGTTTTACGGCATTTTCCAAGCTTTACGACATCCAGGCCACGTGGTCTTTTGTCCAACATGTCGCCGGCTAGGCTCTCTCCCTGACTCCTACAGAGGGGGGGGGGGGGGAGGCAGAGCCCGGGGCTTGTTAGCACACTTCATTGGCTCCACCAGCAGTAAAGGAGGAGGAGCCTAGCTGAGTTTAAAAACTGGCGGGGAGAAAGGCTCGGCCTCTTTCTTACGTGTTTTTTCTAGGCTGATCAAGGTAAGACCTGGAATTCTGAAAAAATCTTTTGTACTCAGTACAAGGTGCGCGCCTGCTTAAGGTAAACAGACGTTCTCTGTATATATATTAGCTGCATTTATTATTTAGCGTACTGAGTGTGAAAGTGAATCTCAGAATCCGTAAGTGTCTGATTAAATTACTAAAGTATCATTAGATAGTTTAAAACTGTGAATATATGTTGGAGCTAAAAAATTTATGTTTCCTGATTGCTGAGTTTGAATCAGACCGAGCAAAATAAACGGTAAAGGGCTGTTCGGCAGGGCTTCCCGGAACACCATTGGAGCGAAACGTGTCTGTCTGTTTCAAAAGCAGGGGCGCGTGATTCGAAAGATCTAAGTTTTAACGAGTCTGGGACTGGGTTAATTCTATAGATCTCAAATTTTCGAGCGTTGGATCTAGAAGTCTGGCAGTTTGAAAAACGGGATTCTATGATTCGAGCGTTGGAAATAATAGGGTCTGGCAGTTTAAAAAACGGGATTCTATAATTCGAGCGTTGTAAAACCTAGGATCTGGCAGTTTAAAAAACGAGATTCTATGAATGAGCGAACGTTGGAAATCTATTACCTGGCAGTTCAAAGAACGGGGTTCTATGATTTGAACGTGGAAATCTTAGGAGTCTGGCTGTTCAAAGAACGGGATTCTATGAAAAAGATTGTCCTAAAATTCGGACTTGACTGTTTTGGGAACGGAGTTCGGTTAATTAGACTTTAAATTCTAAATTCGGTTAGAAAACAGTACATCGGGAGTTTGTTTGTCAGTGTTTCTGTGCGTATTTATATGTAACCTTTTGTTTGTCCGCCATCTTGCACACGCGTGTTTTCTGTCTGTCCGCCATTTTGGCTCTGTCTGTACGCCATTTTGTCTTGGGAATGCAACGTGGTCTCCCGTCTATCCGCCATTTTGTTTCTTGAGAACGCAGCGTGGCTTTCTGTCTGTCCACCATTTTGGCTCTGGGAGAGCTGAGCGTGGTTTTCTGTCTGTCCACCATTTTGGCTCTGTCTGTCCACCATTTTGGCTCTGGGAGAGCTGAGCGTGGTTTTCTGTCTGTCCACCATTTTGGCTCTGGGAGAGCTGAGCGTGGTTTTCTGTCTATCCGCCATTTTGGCTCTATGTGAGCAGCTTGCCGTATCTCTTGTCCATCGGCTGTCTTTGTACGCCTGGATTGGGTAAGTGCTGCAGTAAATTTTATAATCAACTTTATTTTTATAATCTTAAGATAACTGAGTTAAGATGAAGTATTTATGGTACCTTATTAAGTGTGTTTTAAGGTAGATAGCGTTCTTGAACTTTAAGGTTCTTAAACCAGGAAAGGGGGTACTTAGAGTGGAATCCATCCATGTGTGACATAGGACATTTTCACACATAATTAAGGAAAATCTCCTTAATCAGAGTTGTTATAGTGAATAAGATTAAAATTATGTGAGTAACACAGCGCTTGTTAGTCGTGATAGGAGATTTGCTGGGTGTATTGGTGCATGTATTAATGAGAGATTGCTATATTGTTTCTTTGTTTAATGTATGGGGTAGTGCTGGACAGTGATTTGATGTCGATGTATGTTGCGATGGAAAATGTTTCAATAACGGTGATATGATTTTTGGGCAAATTCGATCGGTGCGCATGCGTCGGTGCATGATAACGTGCGCCGCATGCACGAGACCAGTGCTCAGTGTTAAGGCTTTGTTTACACTGGTTACTGTAACTAAGTAGTTTTTAAAGCACATTTCACAGACTGTAATTTTGCTTTTGCTTAAGTATGTCTTGTAATAGTTTGAATAACATCTGTTACCGAGCAAAATAAAAAATAAAAAATAAATAAAAAAAACGCTAAAGAAATCGCGGCTGTGAAACTGCTGCAGCGAATTTTGCGACAGTGAGTCGAGTCTTTTGTCTCGGTTCCTTTTGAAGAGCCGCGTGTTTACATGGCGACTGCCGGAAGAGTCGGTTCCTTTGTTTCGGTTAGAAGAGCCGATTCATGGATTCGAATCATTTTACGACACATCGCTAGTGATTATACAGTTTGAAAAAGTTTTATGTCATTTGAAATGACACATTACACATCCCTAACTGTTTTAATTGTTGCATCAACATGTTTCTTCTATTGCATTTGAATTAAATACTACTGTTGTGAGGTTTGTATCCACTCCTGTTTACATTACACAGAGGAGACCCCCTGCTGTTTACTCGGTGAGTACATTTTAAATGAGTTACTTTCTACTTTTTGCTTGAGTGGATTTTCAGAGTAGTAACTTTACTTGTAATTAAGTAAAGATTAATTAAAGTAATAGTACTTTTACTTGGATACACTTTTTGGTACTCTTTCCACCTCTGATTAAGACATATGGTAATATATTAGATTATATATTGTCAAAGCTTGTGTTTATTTGAGAGTGAGGTCGTGTTTTTCTCTGTGTACAAATGCTGAATACAAGTAAAAGGTAAAAGCTAATATGTTACTGTTTCTAAAATATTGTGTAGTTGTAAAGAGTGAGATTTCATAGCCCTATAAATCTTATGAGGTGTGATCATTTGTTTGCCTCTTGAATTAAATTGGAAATAATGCCTGAAGGTACCACTATTTCTGTAAAAGACAGGGACTCTGATCCCTTCTGGATTTGTGCAGAATTTTCTTTCTGTCTTTGTCTGCTACAGAAATATCTGTAGTTATACTAAGTGATCTTGAGGGTTATACTTATCTAACTCGGTTAGTGCCAAATTATGTTCTATAACTGAAAGGAAAACATCTCACGTATCAAGTTAATGATTGTATAAATACTACAGTGTACTTCTAAAATTGAACATTATTATCAAATGCTGTAATGTACTTAATCCTACCACTTTTTACTAATTGCAGGAGATGGTGAACAACATGACTATTACTCTATCTATTTTTTCTGGGCCTGATAGGAATCCTGAATTGGAAATGTTTGTGAAAGGATTTGCATCCAGAGATGCTGCAACAGACAGGAAACAAGTGGGCTTAGTTAAAATTTTAGCAAATGATACTTTGTGTCATTGTCCCTCCTATTCAATTTAAGTGGAACTATTTAAGTAAAGTTTTGTTCCAATTTTACAGGACAATGCCAGAGGTGAAACGGCCGACAAAGCTGTTGCACACCTTCCACTGCTCACTAACGACATTATTTGTTTACAGGTCCAGCTAACACCAGACTTTGATTAAACTAACTTTAAAATTCTGTGCTTTCCAACAGGATAAACACATTTAGTAGGTTTATTTAATGTTTTATTTTCAAGATTTGATTGTAAAATTTGAAAAAAGGGGGGAGTATAATGGTAGGAATGAGAGTTTATGTTTAAATATGGCAGGAGTATTATGGCAGGAATAAGAATTTATGTTTAATATGCCGCTTTGTGTATTAAATCCTGTGATACATTGTGCTGGGGCAGCTGGACTGGCAGACCTACGGATATGCATGCAGATTCAGGTACGTATATGCATGCAGATTTAGGGACGCCTGGTGAAGGTAATCTTCAGTCTTACCTCACATATGAGGACATTAAATTTTGGTTTTGTTATGCCTTATTCCTTGACCTGCTAAACTTCGATCGATTGTCCCCATTAGTGGACACTTTTGTCTGCCAGCTAGTGGTAGCAAAAGTACTAGAACACTAATAAAGTTTGTTTGTTGCTTTATTGAGATTTTGACATTATGTTTTGCACTTTGGTTGCATTTATGACGGAAACGGTGGTTGCTCATTGCACGGGATTCAGGTTATATCGGGCACAGACATGGACAGTTCAGTGTCTCTGGTTCGCCTCGCTGGCATGTCTTTGGACTGTGGGAGGAAACCGGAGCACCCGGGGAAAACCCACACGACAACATGCGGGCTCCGCGGAGGGGGGACCTTCTTGCTGTGACAGTGTGCGACGGTACTACCCACTGAGCCACCGTGTCGCCCAACTAATAAGGTTAAAAACAAAAGGAATAGGAAAAATGCATTGAAAAAATCAAAGCTCGGGTCTCAGGAGATTAAATATAATTGCTTACACGGACTCCGGTAAGATTCAATTTAATTGGTAATATTTTTTGGAAATTGTTAATTGGCAATTGGTAATATTTGATGCTTGTGTTGTATCCGATGAATCTTTTCTAGCTAATTGATCAGGTCAACTCACTCATTTTATATTATATAGTTTATTGAAGAACTATGCATGATCATAGATGTTTAAAGATTCAGTTTAAAGATTGAGGGAACAGTGAAGAAAATAACTTGTTAGGAGAGAAGTACATGAAGGGGGGTGACTGGAGACCCAGGTCATAGGTTTCACAGACACACAGCAACCCAGCGGGGGGTTGAGGCCATAAACTGCAGGCCCTGCATGAGTAAAGAGAAGTCTGATATTTAATCTACTGTGTACTGGCTGAGGATGGTGGACACTTATGCAGTACCAAAGATGATGTAAAAATTATGAATACCAGATCTTGCAGATGTGTGTCATGGCTGTTGTTGCATTCTGATGTTTGAGTAAAGCAGTGTTTAAGAGGCATATGGGGTGCTGAGGTACAGAATGCCAAAGTAATGACATCATCAGACAAGAGGAAGGGAAAGCTGATGTGAGACTGGATGGAGACGTTATGCAGTGAAATCTCAAGACCGTGTGGGACAGTAGTGTGTTTTAATAGACATCCACCTGAAGATCTGGGTTCCATAATAAAAAGTGAGGGGTTCGGTAACATCTTATAGAGGTTTTGGATGTATTTTACAGTAAGGTATTAGAATAACAATAATTCGTGTAGAAAAAAGTTTTGGTTACAAGAGTAAATTAGAAAGAGCTACAAGTGCTTGTGTTTTAGTGAGAGTAGGGATGCAGGTACCATAGTGATGTGGGGTTAATGACATTTGTAGGGAGATGTAACAATAATACAATAGAGATAGTATAGGTTGGTAGTACTTTGCAGTGAGTTAACTAAATGGAACTGTTTAAGTAGAGTTTAATGTGATTCAAGAAAGCCAAAGTGGATCAAAGCGCTGGTGATGATGAGCATGAGGGATTGGCTGACTAGGAGCAGGAGATGATCATGTGAGAGTCTGTTGGATTGTGGGAAATGGAGTCTGTATTGTTAGAAGCAGGAGGTGTGTTAGTACCAGTGACCAAAAGTTGGGGTAAAAATCTGAATGAATAAATAATATAAGTCAGGGGTTTGTAGGACTGATGGAAGTTGATATAGCAGAGCTGTTGTTATTTTAAGTATGACAGAGTAAATAATAAATAGTGGATTGGTGATTTTGTATTGGAAAAAATGTGATTTAGAAAATTTGAAGGCTCTCTAGCATGCGGCGATGATGAAGTAGAATAAGTGTAGAAAATGTTAGATGTAATGTGTATGCACCTTCTGCTCTGATCAGTTTGAACTGTTTGAAGTGGAATTTTATATAGCAGGAAGGGTTAATGCAGTATGAGAGACAAGTAATGAAGTAACTGTTTGTTTCCAGGGGATCACTGTCGATTGCCCTGAAGTATATGTTTGTTTCCATAGGGCCATTGTCGGTCGCGGTGAAGTAATTGTTTGTTTCCAGGGGATCACTGTCGATTGCCCTGAGGTATATGTTTGTTTCCATAGGGCCATTGTCGGTCGCGGTGAAGTAATTGTTTGTTTCCAGGGGATCACTGTCGATTGCCCTGAGGTATATGTTTGTTTCCATAGGGCCATTGTCGGTCGCGGTGAAGTAATTGTTTGTTTCCAGGGGATCACTGTCGATTGCCCTGAGGTATATGTTTGTTTCCATAGGGCCATTGTCGGTCGCGGTGAAGTAATTGTTTGTTTCCAGGGGATCACTGTCGATTGCCCTGAGGTATATGTTTGTTTCCATAGGGCCATTGTCGGTCGCGGTGAAGTGACTGTTTGTTTCCAGGGGATCACTGTCGATTGCCTTGAAGTATATGTTTGTTTCCATAGGGCCATTGTCGGTCGCGGTGAAGTAATTGTTTGTTTCCAGTAGACACTGTTGTTGTACTGAGGTTTACGTTCTTTTGTCTGAGTTGTGTTTGGACAACCGAGTGAGTTGTGCCAGTGAATGTTAAAAGAATACTCGTATTCTTCGACTAGGCAGGAATCTTCTGTTCTAGGGTGTGTCTCGTTAAAACCAGTTTATCTTTGTCTTAATACGTGTTACAGATTTTGCTCGAAAGGTTGTTTAAAGCGGTCTAAAATGTCTAACACAGAGAATTTATCCATGTCTCACCCACTAACTCAGGAACCAACTCCAACCAACATCAAAGTTTATAAAGACAATTACATCTGTTTCAGGAGCAACAAACCAGAACCGATAAACAGGGGACATTTTTCAGAAGGGATGTGTGTATGAATGGGTGTCTGTCCCTAAAACACTGAATGAACTGCCAAAGGCAGCTCACTTGCGGCCCTGACGCTAACCTTCCTTACTCGCCGGCGCCACATTGGTGTCAGAAGTGGGATCGTGGTGTTTGGGTGGCTCTGATGGTTTGGTGAGCCAATATGCCCGGTCTGTCCGAGTGCGCTAGCCCAGGTGGCTGCAGGGGCAGGGTGCCCGGTCCAGCAGTGGGTGGAAGAGCGACTCGGCAGTGTAATGGGGTGCGGTCCAGACATGGAGCCACCCAGTGGACGCTGGTGAGTGGGTCACCGGGACGGTTGACCATTAGGGAGGGGGCAGTGTAGCGTCGCCACTGGGTCTGGCACGGGCTTTACCCAGAAAGCCTTGCGGCAGTGGTGTCTAAGCTCACCGTGGCCGTGTATCCCGATGTTGGGAGTGGGGTGGCTGCGGTGAGGGCTGGGTAAGTAGCTTATATGTTTGTCTGTTGTATGATTGTATGTGTGTATGAATGGGTTAAGTGGCTAGAAGGGATGTTTGGGCCATGGAAGGAAGTTATTACGAGTTTAGTGATGTCAGTATGAGAGTGTGGGATTGGCAATTTTAGTGGTATGTTGAGAATTCTCTTGTAGATAATTAGAAATAATTACTGATAAATGTTAAGGTGTGGTTCCTCTTTCACTGACAAAGGTATGGTGGGCATGCCTTGACTCCTGGTGAGTCCAAAGGATCCGGTGTGGTTAGAGTCCATGCCAGTTTGGTTAGAGTCCAAACTCAAAGCCTGGTACCAGGTCAGTTGGTCCGAGTCCAACTGTGAAAGCCTGAACGGGTTCAGGTCGGTTGGTTAAAGTCCAACCGTTTGTGTGGTAAGTTATTTTCTGGTCCGTGTCGAGCAGTCGGCCCTGAAAACCAATATAGCAATTGCTTTGTGGAATAATCAGTGGAATTGATTAAGTTTCCTATTGCATGGTTAGCAATTGGTTAGTAAAGTCAGTGAGGCTAGAACTGGTCAGGGAAACTACTTACCGGGGTCTTGGTGAGGTCAGTATGTGTAGGATTGATAATTTTAGTGATATGTTGTTGTTGTGGTATCCCGTGCATCAGGGTATTAATAGAAAAATTTGTGATAGAAGTAGTGTGTAGAGGAAGCAGAGGGGGGCAGGATCCACCAGTTATCCAGATGGTGTTGGCTGATTTGTCTAGATATCATGTAGATGATGATGAGGAGGATACCCTTGAAGGTGGGCCGGAAGACCCACTTCGAGCAGTATAAGTGCTACTAACTCTGCTTAATTAAAGGTAAAACCGACCAGACAAGATGAGGAGAGAGGACCAGCACTACGGATCATACACCGAGAAGAAGGAAGGACTGGCAGAGGCAGACTTCGTGGGAATTGGAAGACCCACTCCGAGAGACAGAAGTGACACCAACTGAACCAGCCAACAGGGAACTAAACACAGCAGAAAGCCCGACAAAACCGACTATGTGGAAGAAGAGTCCAGCGGAATCAACGGAGCGGAACAAGACGAGGGGGGAGAATTTAGTTAGACTAGGAGAAAAAAACATAAACATATAGTTCGCAGACACATAGACCATCTTTGAAAACACTAGTTAAGTGCAACACACATAGTTTAGCTACAAAACGCAAGGGGTTAGTTCAGGATTGTTTACAATGTATATATGTTTGGTACTCTGCTATTTTTAGGAAATGTTTGTGCTGCTGTGGAAACAGGTAAGGCCGACAGGGGAGAATCCATAAGACATTAGGAGTCATGCAGAGACACAGGAGCTATGGGCCCCTTCTGAATATCTGCAGCTCCGTCTGGTGCAGGACAACCTGAACGGACTTCCTGTAGAAGCCACGCACCCATTGTGTTTATTTTATTTTTCTTCTCTTTTTGATTTCCTATTTTTTAAATTACTTTATTTTGATTTCCTGTTTTTATTATTTTTTGTTTGTTTGTTTGTTTTAGGGTTAGGAGCTGTTGCGATAGGTACGGTTCCTTTAGTTTAATTGGTAGCCTTTTTATTTTTAGAAACGTTTTATTGTATAAAATTCAGCCCAGTGGCCATGTAGTCAGAAGGGGTTAAATTGGGGGGTTGCTGACGGCTATCCTTATCTCCTGGGATCTAGAAACACCTAACCTATAGTTAAAAGTTATTGTGAAAGCATTAAGATGCTTTCAAGGGGGGTTTGTTAGGTTTTTCGGAACATAAAAACGTACATTTAATATGGGAAGTTTTACGGCATTTTCCAAGCTTTACGACATCCAGGCCACGTGGTCTTTTGTCCAACATGTCGCCGGCTAGGCTCTCTCCCTGACTCCTACAGAGGGGGGGGGAGGCAGAGCCCGGGGCTAGTTAGCACACTTCATTGGCTCCACCAGCAGTAAAGGAGGAGGAGCCTAGACTAGTTTAAAAAAGGACGGCGGGCTCAGAGGAGCCCTCCTTCTTACGTGGTTGTGTGTCTAGACTGCAGGAGTAAGGAGCGCCGGTCGGCTTAGCTCTGATATATATTCACAGATTATTTTTACACTTAATAAAGTGTTTTAAAGAGTACTTTCTGGACTTCCCGACTGCTTTCTTCAGGACCTTTTTGAACCAAAAGATTCATCCTAACAGTGGGGAGGCACTGGGTTCGACTGAGATACGCTGGTGAAAGTGACGCTCCTAACCGCACGGAGGTGGGAGCTCAGCTACTACTTAGCGACTGGATTAATGCTGCAGATGTTTATTCTTTCATTGCATCTCCAAACCGCAGAGACTTCGAAATATGTTTCCATCAATTACAGACTTTACAACGTTTCACGCAGATATTTAACAGCGCCACTGGCACGGGCTTCTGGAAGAACTGGGAACTGATTTCTTCTGTCCCTAATGATATTAAATTCATAGTTGTTAAATTCTGGACTGGACGTGTTGCTGATGGCGATGTGGAACAATATATAAAGAGGTTTGGAGAAATCTTACAAGTTTACAAGCCCGTTGATCAATTTGGAATATGGTATGGCGTTCGCAAATTCAAAATTAGGATAAAAAAAACTCCTGATGGCAACACAATGACTATTCCAAATACCATCTCAATGGGGCCTTACAATGGCAGCATAACTTACCCTGGGCAAAGCAAGAGTTGCTACATCTGCTCCTCAACATTACATCATGTTAAAGACTGTGACATACTTAAGTGCTGGAAGTGCGGACAGCATGGTCATAAAGGAAAAGACTGCAAAAGCACATAAATCTGTAATCTATGCAACAAAGAAGGTCATACTTTCTTTAATTGCCCTTACTCCTACAGTAACAAAATTAAAGGTTTTCAAAGCCAACAAAATCAATCTGTGCAAGTGATCAACCCTCCGTCTTCTCTAGAAACAAATCCGCTACAGGAAGTCTGCACACAAGAGCCTTTAACAACTACAATTGAAACCAACAATGAAGATAAGAAGCAACAAGAAAAGAACATCAAACCCGAGGGAAACAAAACATCGGACTCCGACACTTCTAACACATCGACCAGCTCTGATGAAACAGACTCTTCCTCCTCCACCACCACAGCAAGTGATGAACTCACGAGCCCTCCTGATCCAACCAAGAAGACTTCGATTAAACCTTCGACTTTAAAGCCTCCATCTAATGATAATGTTCAAGGTAATATAGATATCTCAACAGAAAATGTTGTACAAAGCTCTACTCTTTCACCTAAATTAATAAAAAATAAAAGACGTAAAAGAAATTCTCCCCCTGACAGTAATTTAGGTAAAAGGACAAAAGAAAACACATGATTAACAAATAATAAAAAAATAAATAAAAAAAGGTCCTTTACCCTATAATAAATATATGGATTTTGGTTATTAGAATGTCACTTAACGTAATTTCAATTAATGTAAGAGGGATTCAATCGGAAAAAAATCAAATACAAAAAATTAATCAGTTAAAGCTTAAACGTTGTGACATAATATGTGCACAGGAATTAAGACTAGTTAGCTTAAACGACATGAATAAAGTACAAAAATTATGGTCACCGAGTAAATGTTTCTTGTCCATTGGAGAGAATAAAGCTGATGGAGTGGGAATATTTTTTAAACAACCTGTTGAAATTATTAAAGTTAGACAAATAATTCCAGGTAGAATTCTTTTAGTTGACTGCTTTTTTCAAAATCAAAAAATCAGAGTAATTAACATATACACGCCGTCAGATCGCGCCGGTAAAATAAGAATTTTTCACAAAATGTCAGAATTATTAAATATTGGGTTTCCCGTAATCTTATGTGGGGATTTCAATACAATTACTGATTTAAAAGATAGAATTCCGTTTAAGGATACTCCAATAAGTAGGGAGGGAAATCTATTAAAAAAGATCTGTGAATCATCTGAACTAAACGATGTCTTTAAACAATTACATCCAAATCGAATGGGTTTTACACGTTTTAATAAGATAGTTAACACACGAATTGATAGAATATACACATAAAAAAATATACAAATTATTAACTATACAACAGAATATTTAGTAGACTCTGACCATTTAGCAGTGAACGTTAAAATAAATATAGGGAAATACGAGAATAAAGGATATTGGAAATTAAATACATCATGCCTAAAAAACCCAAATTTAATAATAGAAGTGAAGGAAGAAATTAATCGAATTAAGCAATTAAATGTTTTAACTAAGTCAAATATAGAACTATGGAGTGTTTTAAAAAGTCAAATAAGAACCTTTTTTAAGCGTAAATGTAAAGAATTTAACTTTCGCAGAAACGAATATTATAAGCAGTTAACCCTTGACTACGTAAGTTTGCAAACTATATCAAATCGAAATTATGAAGAAGAAAATAAATTAAAAGAGGTAAAATTGGAAATCGCAAAAATAAATAATGACATTTTTCTAAGTACTCAAACACAAGCTGGTTTTGACTCCAGCTACATGGGAAATGTAAATACTGTAATAAAACACTTCAAAGAAAGAAAAGAAAAGAAATATATAACGGGTATTCGAAATAAAGATGGCAAAATTATAAAAACCAATAATGAAATACGTAATTTAATACAGGAAAAATTTGAAACTGCATATAAAAAAGAACATATTGATGAAGCTCAAATTATAAAATTCTTGAAACTTTTTCCTAAAAATAATATAGAAAATTTAGAACACTTAGAAAAACCATTTACAAAGGAAGAAATAGAATTAGCCATAAGACAACTAAATAAAGAGAAAACTCCAGGGTCAGATGGCCTCCCTGCTGAACTCTATCAAATATTTTGTAATGACTTGATAGATCTTTTGGAGAAAGTATACAATGAAGGTTTCCAATTAAGAAAAATGCATGATTCCTTTTATCATACCATAATAAATTTAATATTCAAAAAGGGTGATCAATACAATTTAGATAATTGGAGACAAATCAGTGTAACTAATGTAGATTATAAAATATTAGCAAAAATTTTAATTAATAGAATGAACGAATTTTTAAATAAAATTGTAGAACAAGAACAAACGTGCGCTATAAAAGGGCGATTCATGTGGGATAACCTAAGTACTATAAGAGATATACTAACCAATGAAAAAAATAAAAATTATTTCATAGTAGCATTAGATCAGAAAAAAGCTTTTGACTACGTCTCAAGAGAGTATCTATGGCGTGTATTAGAAAACTATGGCTTTCCAGAAAATTTCATCCAAATGATAAAGCTGCTTTATGCAAAGTCGGAAGTACAAATAAATGTTAATGGTGTTTTAACACATAATTTTAGCTGTCATAGAGGAGTAAAACAAGGTTGTCCCCTGAGTTCTGCCCTATACATTTTGGCAATTAGTCCACTTTTAAAATTAATTAAAAATAATAAAAAAATCAAAGGTATTCAACTAGATCCCAATAACTTAGTTAAAATTTCAGCATATGCAGATGATATCACCGTAATAATAAAAGATCAACAAGAGCTTGATATTTTAAAAGAACATTTTAAAACATACGAGTTAGTTTCGGGAGCCAGACTAAATGAAAACAAAACCGAAGGAGTTTGGATAGGAGATGATGATATTCAACCCCATATCAATCTAAATCTGAAAGATAAAATAAACATTTTAGGTATATACAGGGGTTGGACAAAATAACTGAAACACCTGTCATTTTAGTGTGGTAGGTTTCATGGCTAAATTGGACCAGTCTGGTGGCCAATCTTCATTAATTGCACATTGCACCAGTAAGAGCAGAGTGTGAAGGTTCAATTAGCAGGGTAAGAGCACAGTTTTGCTCAAAATATTGCAATGCACACAACATTATGGGTGACATACCAGAGTTCAAAAGAGGACAAATTGTTGGTGCACGTCTTGCTGGCGCATCTGTGACCAAGACAACAAGTCTTTGTGATGTATCAAGAGCCACGGTATCCAGGGTAATGTCAGCACACCACCAAGAAGGACAAACCACATCCAACAGGATTAACTGTGGACGCAAGAGGAAGCTGTCTGAAAGGGATGTTCGGGTGCTAACCCGGATTGTATCCAAAAAACATAAAACCACGGCTGCCCAAATCACGGCAGAATTAAATGTGCACCTCAACTCTCCTGTTTCCACCAGAACTGTCCGTCGGGAGCTCCACAGGGTCAATATACACGGCCGGGCTGCTATAGCCAAACCTTTGGTCACTCGTGCCAATGCCAAACGTCGGTTTCAATGGTGCAAGGAGCGCAAATCTTGGGCTGTGGACAATGTGAAACATGTATTGTTCTCTGATGAGTCCACCTTTACTGTTTTCCCCACATCCGGGAGAGTTACGGTGTGGAGAAGCCCCAAAGAAGCGTACCACCCAGACTGTTGCATGCGCAGAGTGAAGCATGGGGGTGGATCAGTGATGGTTTGGGCTGCCATATCATGGCATTCCCTTGGCCCAATACTTGTGCTAGATGGGCGCGTCACTGCCAAGGACTACCGAACCATTCTGGAGGACCATGTGCATCCAATGGCGGTGCCGTGTATCAGGATGACAATGCACCAATACACACAGCAAGACTGGTGAAAGATTGGTTTGATGAACATGAAAGTGAAGTTGAACATCTCCCATGGCCTGCACAGTCACCAGATCTAAATATTATTGAGCCACTTTGGGGTGTTTTGGAGAAGCGAGTCAGGAAACGTTTTCCTCCACCAGCATCACGTAGTGACCTGGCCACTATCCTGCAAGAAGAATGGCTTAAAATCCCTCTGACCACTGTGCAGGACTTGTATATGTCATTTCCAAGACGAATTGACGCTGTATTGGCCGCAAAAGGAGGCCCTACACCATACTAATAAATTATTGTGGTCTAAAACCAGGTGTTTCAGTTATTTTGTCCAACCCCTGTATATAACTAATAGTAAAACTAGAGAACTAAATTGGGATAAAAAGGAACAATTAATAAAAGAGGAACTAGAAAAATATAAAGCTACCAATTATATGACACGAATTCAAATTATAAAAACTTTTATCTTGTCTAAATTATTATTTCTAGCCACAGTTATACCACCCGATGACAAATATATTACAAGATTAAACAAGCAATGTGTAAAATATATATGGGGAACTAATAGAGAAGTAACAAAAAGAGCACTATTATACAAACCAAAAAAACATGGGGGCTTGGGAGCTGTTGATATGGGTAATAAATTAAAAATAGCATTTTGTAAAAATGTAACACAAGCCATGAATAGAGGCGCAATTTGGGTTGGAAAAAAAGAATATTGGTCAAAACAAAAAGGTAAAGAGATTAAATATACCATACTACCAACTCCTTTACGGAGATTTTATGTTTAAACATGATCATTTAAATATAGACTGGCTAAATCAAACCAATAAAGATATTTATAATATAATTAATAATCATTATTATGGTGAAAAGATACAATACAGTCAACTAACCGAAGAGGAATCGACAAAAGTAAGAAAAAATGTCTCCTCTAAAAACATCTCTGAAAACATACGCGATACAATATGGTTAATAACGGTTGGAAGACTTCCTGTAAGAGTTATCGTTAAATGGAGTTGCTTTGTAACAACAAAATTATGCCCGATACAGGGCTGTTTACAAGATGAAACCATCGAGCATCTACTAATAAATTGTAGTAGATCAGTTGATATTTGGAACAAAATTAAAACTTTAAACTTAGATTTCGAAATAAATAAAAAAAACAATTATGTTTGGAATCTTCGAAAATACTTCTCAAAGAATAAATGACCTTTATTGGTTAGTTGTCTGTATTGTTAATACAAAAATCTGGAAAACTAGGTGTAAAATGATTTTCGAGCAATGCAACATACCCCCAGATATTGTTTTTAAACAAATTGTATGCCATCTTAGAAGACTAAAAAATGAAGACTTGCGCACAAAAAAACTCAATTTCCTTGGTCAATATTAAGATTGTAATTTATTATTATTATTATTATTTTTTTTCTTACTTAAAAAAAAAAAAAAAAAAGAGTATAACAAGGGAAATGAAAAAGAACAAGCTCTGAATATATATTTTTTTTCTGTATTATTCTATTCTGGATTTGTAATAAACATTTTGAACTGATGTAATTATTTTGATGATGTATTGATCTGTATATATTTGTAATGTGATTGAATTTTGTTAAATAAAACTATTTAAAAAAGGGAAAGACCGGTGGTAAGGCTAGGGCTAAGGCCAAGACTCGTTCATCCCGTGCTGGCCTTCAGTTCCCTGTGGGCCGTGTTCACAGACTGCTACGTAAGGGTAATTACGCCCACCGTGTGGGAGCTGGTGCTCCTGTCTACTTGGCTGCCGTGCTGGAGTATCTGACCGCTGAGATCCTCGAGTTGGCTGGTAACGCCGCCAGAGATAACAAGAAGTCTCGTATCATCCCTCGTCATCTGCAGTTGGCCGTGCGTAACGACGAGGAGTTGAACAGACTGCTTGGAGGTGTAACCATCGCTCAGGGCGGTGTGCTGCCTAACATCCAGGCTGTTCTGTTGCCCAAGAAGACCGAGAAAGGAGCCAAGTCCAAGTAAAGTCGCTCTCGTGTTCTAACCAAAAGGCTCTTTTAAGAGCCACCCATTTCCACAGAAAAAGTGCAATTTCCTCAGATGTGTAAACAAAACAAATGTAATATCGTTTCATAGAATCACACGGCATAAAACACGTGATTTATCACATGGTAAAATTAACAAATCAACATGTACGATTTATTATTTCCCCATTTATCTATCTTTACATATATCCCTATATACATACATTATATGTATACATTAGCCAAGTTATAGATCACTTGCAGTAGCAAAACCAACAATATAGACGATTAAAAGTGGTGCAACAAACGTGTTTGTGTAATACACATGGAACAAAAATAATAATAATGCTAATAACAATAAGCAAAATGAACGAAATATTCAATAATATATTTTTTAAAAAGGTATATACTTTAAATGCGATTGTAAGCTGTGTTCTAAAAGCACAAAGAAACAAAAGAAAGTATTATAAATCCCGCCAACAGCATAGAGGATATTCTGTGTTTTTTGAAACGAGGTAGTGGCAGAACGCCGACCAGTAAGAGACATTTGACGTAAGCACGTTCGTCCAATGAGAAAAGAGGGTCATCAAGACGCCCAATGAGCGCAGAGCGGCTCTGGTACTTAAAAAGAGCGTGTTGGGCGGGTTAACATATTCTGTCCTACAGTTGGTGAAGTGCAGAGTTCCAGACGCGATGGCAAGAACCAAGCAGACCGCTCGTAAATCCACCGGTGGTAAGGCGCCGAGGAAGCAGCTCGCCACTAAGGCTGCCCGCAAGAGCGCACCGGCTACTGGCGGTGTGAAGAAACCTCACCGTTACAGGCCAGGTACCGTGGCTCTGCGTGAAATCCGCCGTTATCAGAAGTCCACTGAGCTGCTCATCCGCAAGCTGCCCTTCCAGCGCCTGGTTAGAGAGATCGCTCAGGACTTTAAGACCGATCTGCGCTTCCAGAGTTCTGCCGTCATGGCTCTGCAGGAGGCCAGTGAGGCTTACCTGGTCGGCCTGTTCGAGGACACCAACCTGTGCGCCATCCATGCCAAGAGGGTGACCATCATGCCTAAGGACATCCAGCTGGCCCGCCGTATTCGCGGAGAGCGTGCTTAAACGAACCCACTCCATCCAGTTATCCCCAAAGGCTCTTTTAAGAGCCACTTACATGCTTCCACTGAAATGGGCATTTTTCATAACTTTTTTATTTATAAATATTAGGAAAAACTGGTTGTGTTTTTGTGTGTGTGTGAAGATGTACTTTACATGTTCTTACAACAATTATAAACACGGTTACATAAGTACAGCTGATTAAAGATTGGCAGGTGGTGTCTTATAACACATGATTAATAATGTTTATAGTGGTGTATGTTTATGGGGTTCTATAAAGCACTGAGTTAGTAAGAGTAATATAGTAGTTATGAGTAGTAGAGTAACAACAAAAACATGACGGTAAAGAAGAGGGAGCCATAAATTGCAGCGGTGGTTAAAATATTACGCTGCTAATGCAAAAAAAAAAAAGATTAATAATCAGTAATTATTATTCAGAATAATATATCAATAATAAAATACTATTCTACACTGTTAGCCCGGAATTTATATTTAATCAAACATTTGTAGTACAACATACATAAATTATTTAAGTTTTTTTGCTCTACTCTAAAATGCAGAGTACATTGTACTAATTTGAGTACACATTTAAATGTGCTAAAAGATTTAAGTTTACTAAACAAAAAAAAAATACTTTTCTATCAGATTAACTTAAAAAAGTTAAGTTAAGGTAATAAAACAGAAAAACCATTTACGTGTAAGTCCGCCTTTTTTCAGCTCGCTGTTGGTGAATCAGGCAGCCATTTGTTTTAACTTTTGAAACCTGTTGTTGCAAATTACTTTTTACTTTTCATTTAAGGCTTTTTGCAAAAGTAAACTTGACTTCCTGAAATGTCTTTTGTGAAGTGGAACCTTTGTTAAACTAAGTGGACAAACATTTTCTTCCTCATTATGCTATTTTTGAGTAGCATGTACACCAGTCTGATGGGGCTTTTTCATCTTCCGTCTAATTTTGGTAAGTGTTGTACTTAACAATTTTGTTTAAAATAAATGATCTTAATGTTGACACTAAATAAATAATCAAACAGCGCTGCTTTATTTGCCGTATTTAGGCTACATGCTAGCATGTTAGCATGCTAGCCTTCATACGAAGCAAAGAGTGTGCTGGCTTGCTTTATTTAATCCTTAAATTAATGCTATTAATGTTGATTTTAATACTTCTGTTTCTTGTTTCTTTGTGTTGTTTTACAGGTTCATGGTTACTGTAAAGAGCTGTTTGTGTTTCATCAGAACTTTATATACAGTTTGTACAGTTGTTAAGATGTTTTCTTGACATGTTGTATTTTAAGTAAATACTTCTGAAGTGAAATAAAGAAAAATAATTGTATAATTGTGTCTGTTTCTCTATAAACATTTGTAATTCATATTTAAAATGTAATTAACATGAAAACTAAGAAGAAATCAATAGTTTTTTCCATTGAGCTCAAGATAATAAGTAGAATTATTGGGAAAAGCAGTTGGTATAACAAAAAAAAAGAAAGTTTAATCAACTTGCCTTTCAGGTGTAATAACTTAATGTTTTAAGTTATGCTAACTCAAGTTTTCATTATACATTACTTAACTTTTTTAGGGCAACCGGTTTCCTGAAATTTTTTAAGTAGATTGAACTTATCCGGGCTTACAGTGTAGGTACTCAACACAGGGTAATTAGAGAAATTTTAGAACAGACATACTGTAAAATATTTAGTGTAAATAATCATAATTACTCATAATAATGATTTTATTTCTATTATAGTTGTAATAATAGTATTATTGGTGATGGTAGTAGTAGTAGTAACTGTAATTATAATGTTATGGAGAACCAATAGACGGTTAGTGGATCGTTTCTTCCATCTTGTGGCCAAAATGTGAAAACACGAACTAAATCTGTGTGTGTTTTCTTTTATGTATGTATATTCTTATGTATTTTTATGTAATACACAGTCTGTATTTTACACAGAGATGGTATTAACTGATTGTAGTGTAATCTACAGTATGGCTGTACATTGGTAGAATGTAAACACGCTGGATGAAGGCATAAGGAATGAGCAGAATATTGAATGTTAACCATAAGACTGGTTATTGTAATAATGGTAATAAAACAACCGTATTCACAATGATGCCTTTTCTAATTTGGTATTTCATGTGTTTCAGCCGCCACTGTGTGTGTGTAACTTTAACCTTTGCCCTCTGAGTCCTGCAGCACCGACTCCCATTTCTGACGGGTTTTTGTCGCCGTTTGCAGGTTCTCCGGCTGGCACTCACACTCAGGCTGGAACTCATTGTTCTCGCTACCTGATCTGAAGGCATGAGGACCCAGGTGTGGTTCGTCATCTCCAGATGTGCCTCGTGTACCTAGGCAGCACAGATGATATCTGTTGAGCTCAATTTAAGCCCAACCTCCTTCGAACCCAAACTTCGATAACCCCAAGTTATTTCTAACCTAAACTACGATAACCCCAAGCTGTTTCTAACTCTAATTTGGATAACCCCAAGTTATTTCTAACCCTAATTAGGATAACCCCAAGTTTTTTCTAACCTAAACTACGATAACCCCAACATGTTTCTAACCCTAACTAATATAACCCCATGTTTCTAACTGTAACCCCAACATGTTTCTAACCCAAACTAATATAACCCCAAAATGTTTCTAACCCTAACTAATATAACCCCATGTTTCTAACTATAACCCCAACATGTATCTAACCCAAATTAGGTAATTTAATTTACTTTCACGAAAACAGGTGGGCATAAAAAGTGTAGGTTTTCACATTAACAATACATAAAATCTTATTTTTATAACTTTTGGAACTTAATGACTTCATTTTCTGTTTTTCAGTCCTTTGAAGCAGTCAAGACCAGCTTTGTGATATCCAAAAAGTACATAAAGCGCTATAAAAAGACCTTGTTGCTTTTGTAGTTGAGCTAGCAAAGCTTTACACCTGACCGTTGTACATTGTTCACATTCTTGTATTTCACGGTGTTTAGTACCTTAATGGGGATTTAAATTGTAAACCTTAAACAGCTTTACTTCTGACTTCAGTAAATAAAAAGATGAGGCCTATTCCGAGCAGTTGCGGTCACAGTGGGCGGTCACTGCCTAACTCCGCCCCACTGTCTTCAACTAGGTCCGGTAGAGGGAAATAACAAGCTCGCTGTGAACGCTCGACCTGCATTGACTCGTTTCATCTCGACGAGAGCAGTAACGATGTCCGGAAGAGGAAAGGGCGGCTTTGATCAGTAATCCTCTTCAAACACGTGAAAATTTTGGCCGCAGCACCTTACGGTGTTTGCGGCCGCTAAGTGCAAACATTTGAAAGTATGGCTTCCAGTTTGTCTTTTCGAGAGTCATATAATAACCGTTTTCTCAAATACTGGGCGAAAATCTCTTTTATAGGATCTGGATCTGCTCCAAGCAGAGATGAGGTGGCAGAAAAGCTTTTTATGTCCCAGTCGGTGAGTGGGGAAGACATTTTCTCCTTCATCAGCCTTCCAAACCGGAAAGACTTTGAACTTTGTTTTCGTAACGAAAGATCATTACGAGTTTTCATGGACATTTACAATTCAAACAAAGAACAATGGAGAGATTTCGAAATATTCTCACCTTTGCAGTTTGACATAAAAACAGTGATTGTGAAATTTTGGACAGGAAGAATTCCAGATGAAGATGTGGAGATGTATTTACGTCGCTTCTGTGACATTGTAAAACCAGCTATAAAGCCTGTGGATCGGTTCGGCATTTGGTATGGGATTAGGAAATATCAAGTGAGAATTAAGAAAGATTTCAACAACCAAGACATAGGGATTCCAAACAACATCTCACTGTGTCCGTACAATGGGAAAATTATCTACCAAGGCCAAATTTCCAGATGTTACACATGTCAAGCGACTGATCACATTGCTAAAGAATGTAAGGAGGTGAAATGTTGGCAATGTAGCAGTTTCGGACATAAAGCCAAAGATTGTAACAACTCTGCAATTTGTGATTTATGTGGAACTGTGGGTCACACTTTCTTTATGTGCCCTAACTCTTATGCTAACCGTTCTAAGACAAGCTTTGGCACAGAAGTAAAGGAAAACCGTTTTGAAAGTGTACAACCGTTATCAACGACTGAGGCTGGGGGAAAAAATATTCCACCTGAAGCCAATTCTAGTAATGAACCTGAATTATCACAGACAAAGGATAAACAACAAAATGAAATGGATCAAACTGAAAGCCTTTTTATTAATACAACTTTGGAGGAAAATGGGACTGTTACAGAATGTAAAAATGTTGAAGATTTAAAGCAAACTGGTAATAACGACAGCAGTGAAACATCATCAACAGAGGACAGCAGCAGTGGTTCATCCAGCAGTGACGATTCATCTACAACTGAGTCGGGAGAGGAGTCAACTAAAGGTTCAGCATCGGAGTCAACTAAAGGTTCAGCATCGGAGTCGTGCAACATTGCTTTAAAAGTTTCACTTATCTCTAATGAAGGAACTGAGGATATACGCCAGGACGACACGTCTGCTTCCAAGGAACTGAAAGAGAAACGCAGTTCTTCATTAAATCCTCATGTGCGAAAAGAGGAACTTCACCGAAACAAGAAGGGTCGAAGTATGGAGCACACAAGCACAGGAACAAAGACTTCTGAACATCTGACAGACAGCAACGACAAACGGAAATGGAATTATTCAGAAGAGACTGAAGTTTTAGTTACTAAAAAGGTTAAAAAGAAAATTCAAAAATGATCTTTCTAAATCTCCTTTAATAGTTTATTGGTTGCTTCTTGTAATGTAAGAGGAATTCAGTCAGCTTCTAATAGATTTAAAAAGATACAATTATTGTTAAGGGAGAATTTTGATATTTTATGTGTGCAAGAAACCCGGCTTTCAAATGTAAACGATGTTAAAGATGTACAAAGTTTGTGGTTTAAAAATAAGAGTTTCCTTTCAATCGGGGAAAGTAAAGCTGACGGTATCGGAATTATGTTTTATAAAGAAAACGTAAAAGTTATTCAATTACGTGAAATTATTCCAGGCAGATTAATGTTTATTGATGTGTTTTGGTTTGAAAAAAAAATCAGAGTAATAAATATATACACGGCTCAAGACAAAAGTAAGAAAATCCAACTTTTTAATAAAGTTAAAGCATTATTATGTGTAGGGTTTTATATTATAGTGTGTGGTGATTTTAACACAATTACCGATGAAAAAGATAGAATTTCAAATAAACCATTTAAATTAAGTAGGGAAGGAAAAGTTTTAAAACAAATTATGGAAGAGTATTGTATGCAAGACACTTTTAGAATAATTTGTCCTGATCGAATTGACTTTACTAGATCTGATAGCTCATGTCAAACTAGAATTGATAGAATTTATGTTAATAAAAATTTTCAAGTAAAATCTTATAAGACAAAATTAATTATTGAATCCGATCATTTGACAGTGATATCCAAGATTGATTTTAAAAAAGAGATTAGTACAAATTATTGGAAACTAAATATAAATATCTTAAAGCATCCAGAAGTAATCATGGGATTAAAAGAAGAGTTGTTTAGAATCATGTCTTTAAATGTATTTATAAAAAATGATTGTAAATTGTGGGAAATTCTAAAAATTCAGATCAAATATTTTTTAAAACACGGAAGTAAAATGGTAAATCAGGAAAAAAATAAAAGGTATAACTATATTATGAAAAAATATATTAATTTAAAACAAAAACGTTTTTTAACGGACTACGAAGATAATGAATTATCAGATTTAAGAAAAGAAATAGATACCTTAAATAATGAGTCCTTGACAAAATTGCAAATTCAAATAGGATATAATTCTGATGAAACTTTAAATTCATCTCAAGTGACTCATTTATACTCCCAAAAAAGACAAAAGGCTTACATTAGTTCTATCAAAGATAAAAATGGTACAGTAGTTACAGATGCTAAAGAGATAATGAATACTATTAAAGATTTGTGTGAAGATATGTATAAGGAAATTGAAATTGATAAAAAATCTTTAAAATCCTTCTTAGATTTTAAACATAATACAAATTATGACTATTTAGGCGAAAGTATTAAAGAATGTGAAGTGGTGTCTGCTATTAAACAACTGAATCTTAAAAAATCTCCTGGTAAAGATGGTTTGCCATCTGAATTTTATCACTTTGATATTCTTGTTTTTTCAAATTTATTAACACGGGTGTTTAATTTAGGTGTAAAAAGAGGTTATATGCATGACACTTTTTATGATGGTGTTTTATCTTTATTGTATAAGAAGGGAGATATAAATGATATTAATAATTGGAGACACTTAACCTTAATGAACATCGATTACAAAATTTTTGCCAAAATAATAATGAATAGGTTAGAAGATGTATTAGATTCAATAATAATTAAAGAACAAACCTGTGCTATCAAAGGAAGACTAATGTGGGATAATTTAAACATTTCGAGGGAATTGGTGTTTGAGAGTGGTGAAAGTTTTTATATGGTCACTTTGGACCAGAAGAAAGCCTTTGATTTTGTATCAAGAGAATATTTATGGGAAGTTTTGAAAATGTATAATTTTTCTGATAATTTCATTAACATGATTAAGTGTATGTATATAAAATCTAATGTGCAGATTAATGTTAATGGTAATTTGACAGAATGTTTTCAAGTCATGAGAGGTGTTAAACAAGGTTGTCCCCTCAGTGCTGCTCTATATGTTCTTGGCTTAAGTCCATTAATTACTAAAATTCGAAATGATAAACGACTACAAGGAGTTAGATTAGGTGACAACCAATTTATAATTTCTGCATATGCTGATGATATTACTGTGTTCATTAAAACAAGAAAAGATTTAGACATTATTTATGAACATTTCTCCTCATACGAGAAAGTGTCAGGAGCCACCCTGAATGTTTTAAAATCAGAATGTGTGTGGATTGGAGACATTAATAAAAAATTTCAAATGTATGTACCTGAGACTCAACATCTTAAAGTCCTAGGTATATATTTTGATAATAATGGCTGTGTAGATTATAACTGGAAAGAAAAAGAACAAATTATTAAAGAAGAATTTAGTAAATGGAAAAATTGTAATTTAAGTTATAAAACAAGAATAAATATAGTTAAAACCTTTATCTTATCAAAAATAATTTTTTTATCCTGTATTTTCCCTCCCACAGATAAATGGCTTAAAAATATGAATAAATTATGTTGTAATTTTATTTGGAATTCAACACGTGAAGTAACTAAGCGCGAACTTTTATATAAACAGAAAAAAATGGGTGGTCTAGGAGCAATTGATCTTTCCATTAAAACAAAAATTTTTGTATGTAAAATTATTGCAAATGGCATTTACAGACAAGCTGATTGGATTGGAAACATCACAAATTGGAAACAGAAAAAAGGCCGCTCTAGAGCTTTAGTTCCTTATTATAAATTAATTTATGGTGATTTTATAAATAAATTTAATGTTTTGAATATAGATTGGATTAAAGATTCTAATAAAAAGATTTACAAGCTAATAGTAGACTTGAAATATTGTAATATAGTGGATTTTAGAGGCCTTAGAGAGGAAGAAAAGGAAGAATGTGTAAATAATATTTTATGTAAAAAAATATCCGAGAAGTTAAGGGATATTACATGGTTGGTAGCAGTGAGGAGACTTCCAGTGAGATCTGTAGTGAAGTGGAGTTGTTTTGTGAAGACAAACATGTGCCCTATGCCAAAATGTCAGACAGAGGAAACTTTAGAACATTTTATTCTAGAGTGTTATCGTTCCCAAGCAGTATGGAGCAAAATGGAAAATTTAGGTCTTGAGATTAAAATTCATATGAAATCCGTCTGTTTCGGTATTTTTGATGAAATCATGCCTAAAGATAAACATGACTTCCTGTGGTTAGTACTGTGTATTGTGAAGTCTAAATTATGGAAAACAAGATGCAGAATGACTATTGACCAACAATTTGTTTCAGCAGAGAATGTTTATAAAAATATAAGAACTGAACTGAAAAGAATACGAACAATGAATGTTTTATTTAAGGACTCTGAATTGTGGAAGATTTTTAAATTGTAAATGATTGTCTTGATAATGTAATGTAATTTCCATGTACTCTGATGAAGTTTAAATAAAATATGGAAGAGCAAGGGCGGCATCTGAATTTTATCACTTTGATATTCTTGTTTTTTCAAATTTATTAACACGGGTGTTTAATTTAGGTGTAAAAAGAGGTTATATGCATGACACTTTTTATGATGGTGTTTTATCTTTATTGTATAAGAAGGGAGATATAAATGATATTAATAATTGGAGACACTTAACCTTAATGAACATCGATTACAAAATGTTTGCCAAAATAATAATGAATAGGTTAGAAGATGTATTAGATTCAATAATAATTAAAGAACAAACCTGTGCTATCAAAGGAAGACTAATGTGGGATAATTTAAACATTTCGAGGGAATTGGTGTTTGAGAGTGGTGAAAGTTTTTATATGGTCACTTTGGACCAGAAGAAAGCCTTTGATTTTGTATCAAGAGAATATTTATGGGAAGTTTTGAAAATGTATAATTTTTCTGATAATTTCATTGACATGATTAAGTGTATGTATATAAAATCTAATGTGCAGATTAATGTTAATGGTAATTTGACAGAATGTTTTCAAGTCATGAGAGGTGTTAAACAAGGTTGTCCCCTCAGTGCTGCCCTATATGTTCTTGGCTTAAGTCCATTAATTACTAAAATTCGAAATGATAAACGACTACAAGGAGTTAGATTAGGTGACAACCAATTTATAATTTCTGCATATGCTGATGATATTACTGTGTTCATTAAAACAAGAAAAGATTTAGACATTATTTATGAACATTTCTCCTTATATGAGAAAGTGTCAGGAGCCACCCTGAATGTTTTAAAATCAGAATGTGTGTGGATTGGAGACATTAATAAAAAATTTCAAATGTATGTACCTGAGACTCAACATCTTAAAGTCCTAGGTATATATTTTGATAATAATGGCTGTGTAGATTATAACTGGAAAGAAAAAGAACAAATTATTAAAGAAGAATTTAGTAAATGGAAAAATTGTAATTTAAGTTATAAAACAAGAATAAATATAGTTAAAACCTTTATCTTATCAAAAATAATATTTTTATCCTGTATTTTCCCTCCCACAGATAAATGGCTTAAAAATATGAATAAATTATGTTGTAATTTTATTTGGAATTCAACACGTGAAGTAACTAAGCGTGAACTTTTATATAAACAGAAAAAAATAGGTGGTCTAGGAGCAATTGATCTTTCCATTAAAACAAAAATTTTTGTATGTAAAATTATTGCAAATGGCATTTACAGACAAGCTGATTGGATTGGAAACATCACAAATTGGAAACAGAAAAAAGGCCGCTCTAGAGCTTTAGTTCCTTATTATAAATTAATTTATGGTGATTTTATAAATAAATTTAATGTTTTGAATATAGATTGGATTAAGGATTCTAATAAAAAGATTTACAAGCTAATAGTAGATTTGAAATATTGTAATATAGTGGATTTTAGAGGCCTTAGAGAAGAAGAAAAGAAAGAATGTGTAAATAATATCTTATGTAAAAAAATATCTGAGAAGTTAAGGGATATTACATGGTTGGTAGCAGTGAGGAGACTTCCAGTGAGATCTGTAGTGAAGTGGAGTTGTTTTGTGAAGACAAACATGTGCCCTATGCCAAAATGCCAGACAGAGGAAACTTTAGAACATTTTATTCTAGAGTGTTATCGTTCCCAAGAAGTATGGAGCAAAATGGAAAATTTAGGTCTTGAGATTAAAATTCATATGAAGTCCGTCTGTTTCGGTATTTTTGATGAAATCATGCCTAAAGATAAACATGACTTCCTGTGGTTAGTACTGTGTATTGTGAAGTCTAAATTATGGAAAACAAGATGCAGAATGACTATTGACCAACAATTTGTTTCAGCAGAGAATGTTTATAAAAATATAAGAACTGAACTGAAAAAAATAAGAACAATGAATGTTTTATTTAAGGACTCTGAATTGTGGAAGATTTTAAAATTGTAAATGATTGTCTTGATAATGTAATGTAATTTCCATGTACTCTGATGAAGTTTAAATAAAATATTAAATAAAAAAAAAGAAAAGGCGGCAAAGGTCTTGGAAAAGGAGGCGCTAAGCGTCACCGCAAAGTTCTCCGTGATAACATCCAGGGTATTACTAAACCCGCCATCCGCCGTTTGGCTCGCCGTGGCGGTGTGAAGCGTATTTCCGGCTTGATCTACGAGGAGACCCGCGGTGTGCTCAAGGTTTTCCTTGAGAACGTCATCCGTGATGCCGTCACCTACACCGAGCACGCCAAGAGAAAGACCGTCACCGCAATGGACGTGGTGTACGCTCTGAAACGCCAGGGACGAACCCTGTACGGATTCGGGGGTTAAACATTCAGACCTCCACGCTAACACAACGGCTCTTTTAAGAGCCACCCATATTTTCTACAAAAGAGAAAGTTCTCCTGCTTTATTATTAATATTGTTATTATTATTAGTAGTAGTACGTTCACTGATGCGTGGATGTGCAAATCACTCGTTTAGCCCCAAAAGCATCATTCTAAGAAAAAATAACACATTCACTTATGTAGCCCTAAAAGCTTGGAATTATTATTAGTAGTTAGTAGTCATACGGCGTGTTTGCATACTACCAATGTACAGCCATACTGTAGATTACACTACAATCATTAACACGATCTTTGTGTAAGATACAGTAAAACATTGTGCCCGAATGCTTCGCTTAAAAAACTAAACAAACAAAAAAATGAAATTGATCGATCTGTGTATGTATAATATATATATTATATAAAATTTAATAAAATGTAACAAAATATCAAAATATTGCTATTGATTCTTTTATATTCGGTTTTAAAACATGTATCGACCTCAGATTAAGCGGGAACAGATTCTAGTGAATGGGGCAGAAGGGGGCGTGGAACGGTATGTTGTCTGTCCAATAGAAACCCAGGACCTTGGACCAATCAGAGTTACGTGTTTCAACTTGGCTTACTCAGCATGCAGGGTTAATAAAGCGGGCGTGTAGAGCGTCTACATTCACTTGCAGTTTGTTCTAGAGGAAACAGCAGCATCATGCCCGAACCAGCGAAGGCCGCGCCCAAGAAGGGCTCCAAGAAAACCGTCACCAAGACTGCCGGCAAAGGAGGCAAGAAGCGCAGAAAGTCCAGGAAGGAGAGCTACGCTATCTACGTGTACAAGGTCCTGAAACAGGTCCACCCTGATACCGGGATCTCCTCCAAGGCTATGGGCATCATGAACTCCTTCGTCAACGACATTTTCGAGCGTATCGCTGGTGAGTCCTCTCGTCTGGCTCACTACAACAAGCGCTCCACCATTACCTCCAGGGAGATCCAGACCGCCGTGCGCCTGCTGCTTCCCGGTGAGCTGGCCAAGCACGCCGTGTCCGAGGGTACCAAGGCCGTCACCAAGTACACCAGCTCCAAGTAAAGCGCCTTAGTCGCTCTGGCAAACCAACGGTTCTTTTAAGAGCCACCCATCTTATCAAGTTAAGAGAGTTTTCTTCTTTTTAAATATTATATCTGAAAATGTCATACACATTATCTAGATAGACTTACATGTTTATAATACTTTTTTTTATTTTTTTATTAATATATTACTATTTTTGGGCCCTGCTGTTTTTCACGAGTTGTCCACGACTGTCACTATGTGGTGAGTTTAAGAGATTACACAATAAAATATCACTGTACTCTTAAAAAAAGATATTATAATACACTCAGAGCCGTAGAGAGAGAGATGCTACACTCCTTGATCTCGCCAAACAAACCCGGTGCTGTTAAAATAAAAAAAAACGATAACTAACTGTAACTGTATTAGGCGTTTACAAAACTAACGAGAACGTACTAAAATTATAGATAGAATAGCCTTCGTTTTCGTGTTCATCATTTTATTTATGAGCATTGTGAACTGATATGAAATCGATGTTTTCCACTCGAGCAGTTTTACGTTAGCTGCCGGCACCGTACGGTACCTCATGCGGTCTTTCCCAATCCGCTCCCTCCTCACTAACACTCCACTACAGAGGGACCCTCCACGTGAACGCGCAAACGGAGGCGGAGTGGAGAGGGGGAGTGAGTAGGGAGCTGATTGAGATTGGGCTTCCTGACGGCACTTCATGTTTACATTCCGTTTCTGCTCTCCACGCTAGCCTGCAAAATGACCACAGCAAAAGTTAAGTTGATGTTTTTCTGATGTGTGTCACATGAATTAGTTCATATTATTATTAGGGCTGTCGTTAATCGCGGTAATTAACGCGATTAAGGCGTTAAATTTTTAATCGCGATTAAAAAAAAAAAATCGGGATAAATTTTTAATCAAACTATTTTTATTGAGCTGTTTGTGTCAGCTTTATTTCATGTGTTGGTAAACATCCATTCTTGCATTTCAGGGCTGCAGCACCTTCCAGAAAAGCTGGGATGGTAAAGCATTTACCACTTTGTAATGTTGCCATTCCGTCTCAACACAAAGATGTTTTGGCACCTTGAATACCTAGCAATGAAGTGTTCTGGTGTATTTTGTGCCATTGTTCCTGAAAACTTGTCTTAAGGTGTGCAACAGTACACGGTTGTTGTCATAGTCACTTCTTACAAAATTCTCCACACGTTCTCTCTGGTAGGCCAGTCCAATACTTGGCCCTCTTCTTCCACAGCCATGCTTTTGTAATGTCTGCCGGCTGGGATAACTGAGGTTTAGCACATGGGTCAAGCCAAGGAAGGCAGCACAAGCTATAGCATTATCTTTTAGTCCTGTGATGACATGCGCTCCCTCAATAATAATCATGATGTCTGTTAGGTTTTTAACATATCATTATTAAACATAAATTACATCCAGACCACATGGTCTATTGTTCAAAATGACGCCGTGACCCGGATCCCCCCCCCCTGACTCATACCGAAGGGGGGAGGCGGAGCCCGGGGCTTTTTAGCACATTTCATTGGCTCCAACAGCAGCGGCGTAGGAGGAGCCTAGACTAGTTTAAAAAAAGGGATGGCGGGCTCAGATCGGCCTCTTTCTTACGTGGTGTGTCTAGACTGCAGGAGAAAAGGAGCGCCGGCCGGCTTAGATCTGATATATATTCACAGATTATTTTTACACTTAATAAAGTGTTTTAAAGAGTACTTTCTGGACTTCTCGACTGCTTTCTTCAGGATCTTTTTGAACCAAAAGATTCATCCTAACAAATGGTAGCCAGAGGATGGTTCAAGAGGTCTGAGGATTGCATCAGAATTAATTCAGCTGACTGAGGTAAGACCAGGAATTCTGAAAAAATCTTTTGTACTCAGTACAGGGCGCGCGCCTGCTTAAAGTAAACAGACGTTCTCTGTATATATATTAGATGCATTTATTATTTAGTGTACTGAGTGTGAAAGTGAATCACAGATTCCGTAAGTGTCTGATTAAATTACTAAAGTATCATTAGATAGTTTAAAACTGTGAATATATGTTGGAGCTAAAAATGTGTGTTTCCTGATATCTGAATTTGAACCAAACCGGTTAAAATAAATGTTAAGGGCGCCATTGTGTATGGAACACTATTGGAGGGAAAGGGGAGTCTGTCTGCTATGGGAGAGAGACTCGTCTAATTCGAATTGTTCTACATTTTAATTAGCCTGACTGTTATGGGAGCGGGGTTTAATTAATTTGATAGTTCTAAATTATAACGAATTTGTCGGTTATGGGAGCGGAATTCGTAAATTCGTGTGGGAAATCTTGAAAGAATCTGCCGGTGCTGGAAACGGGATTCGATCTATAAGATTGTCCTATATACGGGCTTGTCTGTTACGGTAACGGAGCGCCGTTTAATCTTGAAAGAATCTTTTGGTGCTGGAAACTAGATTTGATCATTAAGATTATTCTAAATTCGGACCTGACTGTTATGGGAGCGGGGTTCGGTTAATTAGACTACTTTAAATTCTAAATCAGGTTCGAAAAACAGTACATCAGGAGTTTTGTTCGTCAGTAAGTCTCTGTGTATGTTTGTCTGTGAAACCGTGTGCTGGATGTGCAACGTGGTTTCTTTTGTTGTCGGCGCCATTTTGTTTCTTGAGAACGCAGCGTGGCTTTCTGTCTGTACGCCATTTTGTCTTGGGAATGCAACGTGGTCTCCCGTCTATCCGCCATTTTGTTTCTTGAGAACGCAGCGTGGCTTTCTGTCTGTCCGCCATTTTGGCTCTGTCTGTCCGCCATTTTGGCACTGGGCAGCGTGGTTTCTTTTGTTCGGCGGCCATTTTGGACCAGAGAGCTGAGCGTGGTTTTTTGTCTGTCCACCATTTTTGGCTCTGGGAGAGCTGAGCGTGGTTTTCTGTGTATCCGCCTTTTTGGCTCTATGTGAGCAGCTTGCCGTATCTTTGTCCATCGGCTATCTTTGTCTTTGTACGCCTGGATTGGGTAAGTGCTGCAGTTAATTTTATAATCAACTTCATTTTTATAATCTTAAGATAACTGAGTTAAGATGAAGTATGTATGGTACCTTATTAAGTGTGTTTTAAGGTAGATAGCGCTCTTGAACTTTAAGGTTCTTAAACCAGGAAAGAGTGGAATTCATCCATGTGTGACATAGGACATTTTCACACAAATAGTTAAGGAAAATCTCCTTAATCAGAGTTGTTATAGTGAATAAGATTAAAAAATTTTTGACTAACCCAACGCTTGTTAATCGTGTTAGGAGCTTTGCATGTATTGTTGAGAGATTGTTATATTGTTTTTTGTTTTAATGTGTGGGGTAATGCTGGGCAATAATTCGACATCAATATGTCGCAAGTGGGGAATGTTTCAATAGCGGGGATATGATTTTAAACAAATTCGATCAATACACATACATACACGAATCCAGTGCTTAGTGTTACCGCTCTGATCGCACTGGTTACTGTAACACAGTAGTTTTTAAAGCACATTTCACAGACTGTAATTTTGCTTTTGCTTAAGTATGTTTTGTATTAGTAATTGTTACATTTTGAATAGCATCTGTTACCGAGCAAAATAAAAATAAAAACCGCTAAAGAAATCGCGAATTCAGTGAGTTGCGACAGGGAGTCGAGTCTTTTGTCTCGGTTCCTTTTGAAGAGCCGCGTGTTTACATGGCGACTGCCGGAAGAGTCGGTTCCTTTGTTTCGGTTAGAAGAGCCGATTCATGGATTCGAATCATTTTGCGACACATCGCTAGTGTTTATACAGTTTGAAAAAGTTTTATGTCATTTGAAATTACGCATTGCACATCCCTAACTGTTTTAATTGTTGCATCAACATGTTTCTTCTATTGCATTTGAATTAAATACTACTGTTGTGAGGTTTGTATCCACTCCTGTTTACATTACACAGAGGAGACCTCCTGCTGTTTACTGTGAGTGCATTTTAAATGAGTTACTTTCTACTTTTTGCTTGAGTGGATTTTTAGAATAGTAACTTTACTTGTAATTGAGTAAAGATTCATTAGGGTAATAGTACTTTTACTTGAATACAATTTTTTGTACTCTTTCCACCTCTGATTAAGACATGTGTTGATATATTAGATTATATATTGTCAAAGCTTATGTTTATTTGAGTGATGTCATGTTTTTTTTTTTTGTTTTTTTTTTCTCTGTATACAAATGCTGAATACAAGTAAAAGATAAAAGCTATTATATTACTGTATCTAAAATATTGTGTAGTTGTGAAGGATGAGATTTTGTAGACTGTTGCAAGGTTCAAAGGTTCGCAAGGGAGGCCTTACAATGTTGGTGTATTTGGCAATTTTTCTGAGATTTATGTAGTTCGTGTCAATGTCGGAATTGTGTCGAGTCGACCGAAAATAGAAATCATATCGTGATATAAATTTTAGCCATATCATCCAACCCTAGTGTGGGGTTTGTGGAGCCAGGAAACGCGTGGCTACGTGATAAAAAAAAAAAAAAAAAAAAAAAAAGGCTTCCATTGCAAATGTTAATGATAAACTTTAGAAATTCTGTATGTGGCCCCTTTTTGCAGTAAGTAGTGAATTGGAGGAATCCCACCAGAAAGCCCTGGACGACCCTCAAGAGGCAGAGCTAAAGTGACGACACGAGTGACTAACATCATCTGCGACTCCCCACCTCTGAGTAAGACCAATTCCTCCTCAGGTGAATAACTTGGTGTGTGTTGCCTTTTAGCTTGACACATTATACAGTCCATCACACTCGTGTTTGACTTTAACTGCCCCGTTAACAATAATTAACATTAGTGTAACCTAAAATGGGAGATCTAACAGCAGGACAATTGCAGCAGGTAGTTATTAATAGGATTAAAGACACCACTCCAACAAAAGGTAGAGACAAGGAAGGGGAGAAATATAAAAAATTATTTCATAGTTGGGTAACTAGGGGATTGTATCCAATTTCAAGTGAGCCTGTTCCTCCAGCTGCACAAAGATTAAAAATTTTGGAATACCAGCAGGGAGAAGTTGGGATACAACAGGAGAGATTAGATCAAGGAGGGCTACTGAAGTCATTAGCATACAGGCGACAGTTGATAAAACTACAAGACCAATTAGCTAGAACTAAGGTATGTTTACAACATATGAAAATTGTAATAAGCAAAGCAGATAGGGAAATGAACAAAGGCCTGGTGGCTCCAAACGTTGACACACCGCAACCTAAATTACCAGTCCCTGATCCACCCGCTTTGGATTCTGGTGCAATACCCCTGCCCAAGGCCCCTCCTCCATATGAATATGCAAATAATATGTTGAAAGCTCTCCAGCAGATGTCGCTAAGGAATGGGGAGCATTCGGACCCTACCAAGCAGGATGTTGCTTCACCCTCACATTACCGTCCGGAAGCCCAAGAGACTACGATGGTAGTGACCGGAGGGCAGTTAAGTGTACACTTGGCCATGTTGGACGACTTAAACGCCGAGATGGCTAACCTAAGACAGGAACACAAACAAACCATAGATAAACGGACTGATCTACAACAGTCACCAACTGGCACAAAACGACAGAGACCTGAAAAGAACACGGTAAGATTCCCCGAACAGGTACCTACACACTCACCTCAAGGCAATCGTAGTGATTGTGGTGAGTCGGAACAAGATAGTGTAGGCTCTGACCAGACCAGATCCTCTTTTCAAGCTCTCCCAACCATATCTCCCACATCCAAGCCACCTGGTCCCCCTGAACAGATAACAGTGACTGGTTATCATTTGACATCAACTGACCCCCACCCAATGACATACCCCCAGGTAAACCAGCAGGACTGTCACCCCACCACATTGACCGTCACACGGACTCACCCTGTAGCCATACCCACTGCAACACGTAAATCCCCTAGTACAGACTATAGGGCGCTTCCCATGACCGTTACTCCACCACCTGTGAACCCCATTGATTCGGCAATCTCGGAACACCTAGAGGACGATTATATGTTAGACAAAATGCACCGACAGCCCATCAATCACCCTGACGACGGACTCAGACTAAGAAATGGGAAACACCTGCAACTCCCACTGATCGAAACTGCCTCCGGAGCTCAGATTTTTGTCCCATGGTCTCACCGCGATATGCAATCGTTAGTGAATAGCTTACCTCCCCTAATTAAAGGAGCCCAACCTTGGATAGAGGAGTTTGAACAGGTAACCGCAGCTGACAATTTATGTATGGGCGACCTTAGAGCCATAATGCTGAGGATGGATTACAAAGAACCCTTTGGGCGAATAGAAACACAGCTAGGAACTACCGCACTATCCTCTCGTACCCCTTTTTCACGCCATAGAGGAGATGTCTGGGACGCATTACGCAGCATGTACCCCACACAAAAGAACCTCCAGGCGTTAGAAGGCATGATCATGAATAAGGGTGAAGAGGGAGGAGAATTCTTGAGGCGAGCTCAGAAAACCTGGAGACAGTGCACGGGAGAGCGACATGACCACAATTCAGTAAACACATTGTTATTTAAGACGCAAGTTGTCAAAGCACTCCCAACTGCTATACAGGACAAACTAGACGATGTAATAGGACTGTTAAACAAACCAGAGGACGAGTGGACAGCCATTGTGGTGCATTGCATCACCAAACATAATAAAAAGGAGTCAGAGCAGGTGGACGGGCTACAACATATGCAACAACGCCTGATTAAGTTAGAACTGGCAGAAATGGATAACAAGAGTAAAAAAAAGCAATTGGTGATAAGTGAGACGTTTACTAACAATAATGTACAGCAGGCCCAAACCGCAACTCCCGCCCAACCGTTAAAATCACAGAGGCCACAGCAGTACATACAGCAATCTGCCCCTGTCCAATACCAGCACCAGTACCAGCCACAATATTGTCCCAACCCTCCTGTACAGCAATGGGCAGCCCCACATAAAAGGCGAAATGAAGGTCCACGTAGGCCACACTCTCAGTTTAGACGAGCAGATAGGACTGGATGTTTTAACTGTGGCGAACCAAACCACCAGGCAAGATATTGTCCCTACCCCAGCCAGCCTGCGGGGACACCGCAGTCACGGTTTACACAGGGACATACACCACAAACATATCCCGAAATTCCAAATCAACCCTTAGTACCTGCCTACCAGCCCCAGGGCCCTAGACACTCTGGAGACCCTTACTGATGCTGCCCAGTGTCCACCACAGGTCGTGACATATTCCCAGAACCAATTGTCACCTGTGGTGTAGGTGGTGAGCATTTTGACTTTTTGATTGACACTGGAGCTACAGCTTCGGTCATCACTGGTAAGCCCAATTGGATTCCTCCACTTACGTCAAACACAATCACCACCGTTGGATACTCGGGAACAACGCAGACCCAATACTTCACCACCCCAATGGTTCTGGAAATTGGACAGCTAAAATTAACCCATTCTTTCTTATACTCACCAAATTGTCCTATTTGTCTGTTGGGCAGAGATGTATTGTGCAAATTATCGGCCACTGTATATTGTACCCCACAAGGTACAAAGTTAGTTTTACCAGGCCAGGAGCTTCCTCCAGAGGCCAAAATTTGTATAATGCAGCCTGTTTCTGAGCCAAAGCCTCAGTCCTGCGACATCTACTGGGCTAGATTGACCGCACCCGACAAACAAGGTACCACATCCAATTTAATGTATGTATTTAACTTGTGGAAACTCTGGTTGATGGCACAAGCCTGCTTGGTTCCCCCACAAGACCCGTACCATTGTACCTTGTACTACACCAGAGACCCTGACGACCTTTATGATGACTTATGGAAACAAAACATGGAAGGATTAAATAACCAATTGTGTAGTGTAGCCATTTTCTTAGGACCAGAGGGAGTAGCAGCAGCGGTGCAGCTAAACCAGGAACAGAAAGAATACTTCAGAATGGATCCGGACATCTCGCAGGCACCACATGTCTCCTTGATGTTGGCTAAAGGTTCTGAAGCTAGATCGCTTGGTCCTATGGTATGTCTTGCACAGACCCTGACATATGCACCGACGGACGTTCCATATCTGTCACGAACTCAGGACAGTAAGTATTGGAAAATTGACTGTAAGTGTGTGGACAATGTACATTATGAACAGGTTTCCCTCCCACATCACCATGGACGAGAACACACAGATCATCACCTGGCTGATCAGATGCTAAAGACTGTCCCTACTTCTTTATGGACCACCTCCAAAATAGACGTAGGGCATGTAAAACATCATGTTGCCCCTATTTCTCTGAAACCTGAGGCGGAGGTCGTATATAAAAGGCAATACCCACTCTCTGCTGAGGCGGAGACTGGCATTGCCCCCACTATACAAGGCCTATTGGACACTGGTGTCTTAGTCCCAACCCAATCAAATTGGAACACACCCATACTTCCAGTTAAAAAACCGGACAAGGACGAATACAGGATGGTACATGACTTGAGACTGATCAATCAGGTGACTGTCACTGAAAGCATACCTGTCCCAGACCCCTACAGATCACTACAGAACTTGACCCCTGAACACAAGTTCTTCACAGTTATTGACTTAGCCAACGCTTTCTTCTGCATACCAGTACCATCACATTTAGCAAACATTTTTGCTTTCACATATCGGGGACAACAATACACCTACACTAGATTACCACAAGGTTACAAGGACAGTCCCGGTATTTTTAACAAGTGTCTGAAACAAGATCTTTCCCAGCTGCTGACTGACCAATTGCTAGACACTGACACAGCACTAATTCAGTATGTAGACGACCTACTTATTGCCTGCACTGACTCACGCACCTGCCTGACAGACACCCAGACGGTCCTTTGTAGGCTAGCACAAGCAGGATATAAAGTCAACAAATCCAAATTACAAGTTTGTCGACCCGTTGTCACCTTCTTAGGTCGTTGCATTTCTCCAAAGGGACACACATTGACTATGAAAGCTGTACAAACGATCCGAGCCTTCCCTAAACCTAAAACAGTCAGCCAGATGCTATCTTTTTTAGGTCTGACAGGCTATAGTAGAAATTACATCCCAAATTACACAGGCTTAACCTCACCACTGAGGGCTGAAGTGACCAGATTGGGTCAACGTAACCTCACTGCTCTAATTGAGTGGAGTACCAGCCTGGAAGCCAGTTTTGTAGAAGTAAAACAAGCACTCGCACTTGCAGAGCATCTGCAGTCCCCTGACTACACTAAACCTTTTTATCTGGATGTCTCTGAAAAAGAGGGCATTGTAAATGCTGTTCTTTTTCAGAGAGGGGGGAGCAATGGGGAAAGACAAATTCTCCAATACCATAGCTCAAAATTGGATCCCGTAGTACAGGGACAACCACAATGTACTAAACATTTGGCAGCATTAACCACAGCAGTGGATAAAACAGCCCACATTGTAATGTGTCATCCTTTGGTAATCAACACATCGCATGGGGTGGTAGCATTCTTGACCTCAGCTGCGTTTACACTATCTAATGCTAGGCGTTCAAAGATTAGTGACACCCTTCTTCAGCCAAGTATCACCTTTGCACCTGCAAAAACTGTTAATATGACTAGCACACTTCCTGGTAGAGTAGACGAAGATGAGTTACACATCTGTGAATTAGTAGCTAGTAAAGCGCTAAGGGTTAGAGAGGAATTGAGCACCGAACCCCTAGGAGAAAGGGACATGGACCTGTACTGCGACGGATGCTGCTACAAGAGCAACGAGGGGTTGGTAGCCTCATATGCGGTGGTAAGTGAAAAACAGGGACAGTTTGAGACCTTAGAGGATGGAATCATACCACAACCTGCTTCCGCCCAACTGGCAGAAATCACTGCTGTAACTAAGGCACTGAAGCTGTCAGCTGGTAAAAGAGTTAACATCTACACTGATTCAGCATATGCACACTCAGCCATACATGTAGATGGACCTCAGTGGCTCCGACGTGGCCTAGTCACCTCACAGGGCACCCCTATTAAACACATGACTGAGTTACAGGAACTGTTAACGGCAGTACACCTACCAAAGCATGTAGCCATAATAAAGTGTAAGGGACATTCCAATTTGAAAACCAAGGTAGCCCAGGGAAACAATGCAGCCGACTTAGCGGCTAAAGCAGCTGGGGGTTATGTAAGACAGCTGGTAGCACTGACGACACTGAGTCTGCCGGAACTTACAGACACTCATCTTAGACAGATGCAAGAGAGGGCAGGAGCGTATGAAAAGAATAGTTGGTTACAGAAAGGGGCGAAAGAGGTGGACGGAATCTGGAGAAATCACGAAGGTAAGATAGTGGCACCAGGAGCGGTACTAAAGCTACTCTTAATCGAAGCCCATGGTCCCACCCATGTAGGGACAAAAACCATGCTGCACCACCTTAGGGCCAATTGGTGGCATCCAAAGCTAGCAGACATGGTTCAGTTGCATGTGAGGGAATGCGGGGCGTGTCAGGAAAATAATCCGAAACCGACCTACAGAATACCTATCGGAAACTTTCCAGTACCAGACGCACCTTTTAAGGAAATTTGTATTGATTACACTGACATGGGTCCAGACAGAGTGGTGAAGGGTTATCGTTACCTACTGGTAATGATCGACAGATACACAAGGTGGGTGGAAGCCATACCTGCCAGGCGTGAAGATGCCAAAACTGTAGTGAAATGGCTTAAGACCGAATTGATTCCGAGGTATGGTGTACCTACCACAATCAGGTCGGATAATGGGACCCACTTCAGCAACAGGCAACTACAAGAAGTGGAAAAAGCCCTGGGAATAACCCATAAATTTGGCTCAGTGTATCATCCGAGTTCGCAGGGTATTGTAGAAAGAGCCAATCAAACAATCAAGACCAAATTGGCCAAAGCCTGCTATAAATCCAAGATGACTTGGGTTGAAGCATTGCCATTAGTGCTCATGTCCATGAGGAGCTCCCCTAGGGGGGACTCTCATTACTCACCTCACCAGCTGCTGACTGGTCGACCCATGTCAGGTCCGCCACGAGATAGAACAGTAGGCAAAATGTTAGATCTGTGGGACGAAGAGTTGGACAATTACATGGAAGCCTTAACTAAGTTTGTTGTCAGTATCTCTCCCCAGAAACCGAAAGAAGGAGAGGAACGAGTACCATTGCTATCTGAGGTGGAACCAGGACAGTGGGTCAGGATCAAGGTGCACAAAAGGAAGTGGGATCAGCCGAGGTGGACCGGACCTTGGGAAGTGACTGAAGCCACTTCACATGCAGTCAGAGTGAGAGGGAAGAAAGGTAACACCTGGTATCATCTGAGCCACTGCGTCCGTGCTGAACCTCCGACCAGAACCCTTGCCGGGACTGGACAGGATCTGCAGGCACCCATCCTTGAGAGTGATTCCTGATTCTGCTTAAGGTGGGACAGACTGGTAAGGAGAAGGGGAAAAGAGGTAGGCAAACCAAGGTGGGGAGTATAACACAAATTAAGATTTGACCTTAGATACGGGAGTAGCCCAATAATAACCATGAGGTGTTTAATTTTCAGAGGACTGTGTCACCTGCTGGGACTTTTTGAATTGTGCGACTTTGCGAGTATAACTGCTCCGGGGTCGAGACCAAAAAGATCCCTTGAGCAAAACCATAGAATCCCCACCAAGTGCTTCGAGATTGAGATAGATTACAACCGACCCACCAATGTGGTGTTTGATGTGTGCAGAGTAGTGGATTGTGGTGAAGAAAATAGGTGGAGGGGTCATCATATTTATGGCTGCGCCTCCTATCCCTCACCAGAACCCTACTGTCCCACTTGGGGATCAGTGTTCACTCATTCGAACCAAAATTATAAAATTCATTATGACCCAACGGTCCGTTTATCAAGGGGGCATGCATTAGATTTGGACAACAAGCCCCGAGCCTATCTCGGCACAAAACTTCAGTTGCGAGGAAAGACAGTTCTCCTAACCCTACCCAAGCTATCTAGCTTTGGGTGGGGTCCCCAACTTAATTACTATTTTACCTTAGGAGTAGATGTACAAGGCGAGGACCCATTGGGCATAGTGTGTGTAAAACCGAAGACAACCATAGTTTCGAACAATATAACTGACAAGATAGAGGAACTAAGGGAAGGTAGTCAGGGGCCACAACCGGTTGCCATAGCGCCAACAGGAACAATGACCTGGCGCGATCAGTTGGCGGTGGAAACTGGAGATGAGGAGCCTAACATGTGGTTAGAATGGGTCAGATTTACAGTAAAGAGCATAGATGTTAAAGATTGTTTTGTATGTGCAGCTGCAAAACCTAATTTAGCCACTCATCCAGTAATTTCAGGTAATTGGACATGCCTAATCTCATTGTTCAATGAAATTGCGCCAGTAGGGTGTGGGGACTTATCCATGACCCACCCAGTAACTCAGGAACCAACCCCAACTAACATCAAAGCCTATAAAGGCAATTACACCTGTTTCAGGAGCAACAAACCAGGACCGATAAACAGGGGACATTTTTCAGAAGGTTGGTGTAAGGAAACCATTATCCTGGATATTGATGGGAATTATACAGGCAGCCAGCTGAATGCACAAAGATTCAGTAGGGCGGATTTAGTATGGTTGTGTGGAGATTTGAGAATCAGGCGAAGATTGCATGGGAATTGGTCTGGGGAGTGTGCGTTGGTCTTTCTGATTATGCCTTTCAGAATTTACAAGCAGCACGGAGTGGAGGATGCCGGGGACGTCCTGACCAATCACCACAGCCATCGAAGAGACACCCGAGAGGTCAAACCTGGCGGATCCTTTGACAAGACCGTGTGGATTGAGGGTATAGGGGTCCCAAGGGGGGTCCCAGATGAATTTAAGGCTAGGAACCAGATTGCTGCAGGGTTTGAAAGTGCACTCTTTTGGTGGGTGACTATCAATAAGAATGTAGACTGGATAAACTATCTCTATTACAATCAGCAGAGATTTGTTAATTTCAGTGTTCAGGCCATTGAGGGACTGAGAGACCAGCTAGACCAGACTTCACTTATGACCTTACAGAATAGAATGGCATTAGACATGTTGTTAGCAGAAAAAGGTGGAGTTTGCCAGATTGTGGGGTCATCGTGTTGCACCTTCATCCCTAATAATACTGCACCCGATGGTAGTGTGACACGAGCTTTGGAAGGATTGAGGGCTTTGTCACGAGAATGGAAGGAAAATTCAGGGATAAACAATGAATGGATTAAGTGGCTAGAAGGGATATTTGGACCATGGGAGGGAGTTATTGCAAATTTGGTGATGTCAGCATGCGTGGGAACGGCAATTTTAGTGGTATGTGGTTGTTGTGTCCCATGTATCAGGGTGTTAATGGGAAGATTTGTAATAGATATAGTGAGTAGAGGAAGCAGAGGGGGGCAGGATCCACCAGTTATCCAGATGGTGTTGGCTGATTTGTCGAGATATCAGGTAGATGATGATGAGGAGGATACCCTTGAAGGTGGGCCGGAAGACCCACTTCGAGCAGTATAAGTGCTACTAACTCTGCTTAATTAAAGGTAAAACCGACCAGACAAGATGAGGAGAGAGGACCAGCACTACTAATCACACACCGTGATGAAGGAAGGAGACTTGGAAGGACTGGCAGAGGCAGACACTGAGGGGACTGGAAGACCCACTCCAAGGGACAGAAGTGGCACTAACTGGACCTGCCTACAGGGAACAACCCACAGCAGAAAAGCCCGACAAAACCGACTATGTGGAAGAAGAGTCCAGCGGAATCAACGGAGCGGAACAAGACGAGGGGGGAGAATTTAGTTAGACTAGGAGAAAAAACATAAACATATAGTTCGCAGACACATAGACCATCGTTGAAAACACTAGTTAAGTGCAACACACATAGTTTAGCTGCAAAACGCAAGGGGTTAGTTCAGGATTGTTTACAATGTATATATGTTTGGTACTCTGCTATTTTTAGGAAATGTTTGTGCTGCTGTGGAAACAGGTAAGGCCGACAGGGGAGAATCCATAAGACATTAGGAGTCATGCAGAGACACAGGAGCTATGGGCCCCTTCTGAATATCTGCAGCTCTGTCTGGTGGAGGACAACCTGAACGGACTTCCTGTAGAAGCCACGCACCCATTGTTTTTATTTTATTTTTCTCGTGTTTGATTTCCTATTTTTTAAATTACTTTATTTTGATTTCCTGTTTTTATTATTTTTTGTTTGTTTGTTTGTTTCAGGGTTAGGAGCTGTTGCGATAGGTACGGTTCCTTTAGTTTAACTGGTAGCCTTTTTATTTTTAGAAACGTTTTATTGTATAAAATTCAGCCCAGTGGCCATGTAGTCAGAAGGGGTTAAATTGGGGGGTTGCTGACAGCTATCCTTATCTCCTGGGATCTAGAAACACCTAACCTATAGTTAAAAGTTATTGTGAAAGCATTAAGATGCTTTCAAGGGGGGCTGGTTAGGTTTTTAACATATCATTATTAAACATAAATTACATCCAGACCACATGGTCTATTGTTCAAAATGACGCCGTGACCCGGATCCCCCCCCCCTGACTCATACCGAAGGGGGGAGGCGGAGCCCGGGGCTTTTTAGCACATTTCATTGGCTCCAACAGCAGCGGCGTAGGAGGAGCCTAGACTAGTTTAAAAAAAGGGATGGCGGGCTCAGATCGGCCTCTTTCTTACGTGGTGTGTCTAGACTGCAGGAGAAAAGGAGCGCCGGCCGGCTTAGATCTGATATATATTCACAGATTATTTTTACACTTAATAAAGTGTTTTAAAATGTACTTTCTGGACTTCTCGACTGCTTTCTTCAGGATCTTTTTGAACCAAAAGATTCATCCTAACATGTCCTTTGGTTTGTCACCTGCAGAAGCTCTCATGTTCATCATCACAACTACTGCCAATGAGGGCTGGTCCACTTCTAAACCTTCAGGTTCCTGCAACATCAATTATTATGGTATGAAAAGGGTCAAAAGTAATTTGTTAATACTTTAATTTGTCTTGTCAAAACATGCAGTTAATAAACATTACATTTTTGGACTAATTGTCACATTAACAAGTTTCATTTTAATTAAATTTTTATAGTTTTATCTATATTAGAATGAAATGCACCAAATTGGAATAATTAAAATATGTCTCACAAGCTTAGCATGTTTACAGATAAATGCAAAACTTTTTTCCAGCTTCAGATAAAACTTCATACAGCTAACCATCTGTGTGTTATCGAGTTTTAACTTTGCTCTCAACACTGGGTTAAAGTTGTTTCCTCAATGCATTAAAATGAGAAGTTTTTATTAGCTAGCTAACTTACCTCAGCCAAAAGAGATATTTGCCAAGTTACAAAAAAGGCTGAAAAATGAACCACCTAACTACCTCAGTTAACAAAATGGCAAGCCTGAAGAACAGCTCAACCTATTTTCAAATGAGAAAAGTGAGACGTTGCAATAAATCAAACTACAAGACTCATTACAGCATCTCTCACATATAATGTTGTTGATTTAAAGTAAGTGTAATAACGACATGCATTCCGACACATTCTAACACACTAATTCTAAGTTTACAGTAATAAACTGTGGTAACTAAACAGATTACTAGAACAGAATTACTTACCTTAGTTAATTTGCTCACAAACTGTGCAATCTGGATTCCGTTGTGGAGGCTCTTCAGAACCGTTGCGGGTTAGAAGGTGTATTAAAAAAAAAAAAAAAAAAAACGCACGCGCGCAGACTGGAAGTGCTTGTAAATTGAAAGCAACTTATTTATATAACTTATTATTTTTATATTCACACAAATTAAATAAGTAGATTTTATAGCATTTTTAATAAGTACAATTTACTCAAATAATAACCATAAATTCAAGAACTTAATTCCATTAAATAAATTTAACACAAAACATTTGTAAAAAATCTACTGGACCACTGATTCATTTTTTTACAGTGTATGCAATTTGTTGAGGGGGCCCAACATTTTTTTTTTGCACTGGGGCCCATGAGCTCCCAGTTACACCACTGGTGTTGCATCTAGAAATGGTTCATATTATGAGCGCCGGTTTTCAGTGGCAGGGTTATGGACAGGTAAAGATCCTCACTTTTACCAGTTCATGTTTTACCAGCTCATTTTAAATAACTGGCTGAAAGATGGTAACTGTCAACAACTACATTTCAGCAGCAGTATTATACACATTTTGCACTTACGGCTGCTATCATGTGGACTGTAACAGTTTTTGTGGACAGTTGGTTGTTCAACAGTATTTGAAAAACATTTTTAAATGGTATCTTTTGTTGAGTTTTTATTACACAATATTTACTCTGACCTTTTTGAATCCTGCACCTGAAAAATGACCCAAAGTATAAAAAAAACTAAAACTAATACTAGAACTAAAACTAAGCATTAAAAAAATAATAAAAATTAAAAAGAACTAGCAAACCCACTAAAAAAACTTATTAAAACTAACTAAATTAGAGAGAAAAAAGTCACAATGAAATAAAACTAAACTATAATGAAAAATCCAAAACTATTATAACCTTGATTCCTACATGTAATACATTAATGAATTCATTGTGAATATGCACAAGTTCATTTTGTCTAATGTAAGTGCTGGAGAAGGTGCAGAATGTAGTCGAGTTAAAGTCCATGTAGTTGAGTTAAAGTAGAGATATCCAAGGTAAAATATTACTCCAGTAAAAGTAGTAAAAAAACCAAAAAAAACATTACAACGGTTCTCTACGGGAGTGTCACCACTCTGTTCTCTCTTCCGCTCTGGATACACTTAAAATATCGTCCTGTTATTATTGTTAGGATTGAAGTTTTGTTTAAGCTGAGAGTGTAATGGTCAACTATTATCATTAAACAGCATTAAGTGGCTCCATTTATATGCATTCTGACACACACACACACACACACACCACACACACACCACACACAACACACACACAAAATTCAACAGGGCTTCTATGCAACCCTAAACCCTATTACAATGTACTATAATCGCCATATTTGTCGCATTTTTTAATACTGTACAATTAGGTGGGACAAATAGCCATTAGAGACATGAAAATGTAGCCCAAAAAATAACCCATACTAGGATATGAGACAGTGTGGGAGAATAGAGCAGTGTATGATAAAAAATTAATATTAGGTAAAATTGTAGTGAAATTGAAATAAAACAAACAAATAGCTTTAGAAACCTTTCATTGCTTGTGAAAGTAGCATTAGAGACACGTTAGGATAAAAAAAAAAAAATACATCTAAAACACCTGCAGTGGTGTAGGAGGAGGTGTAGTGTGAATAAAACATGAGGGTAAAATTGTGTTTAGGAATGTGTAATATATAAATGGACAACGCTTGTGTTTGTTGCTAGCTTTTGCAGGTGTGTGTGTGAGAGAGAGAGTAAAAAATGTAAGTAAAATAGGTGGATATGTCTCACCTGGACTGCTAGAGTCATTAATGTTATGTTAAATTTGGTGTTAGGGTCATGAATGAGTGATTAACTAAATAAACAATGAATACATTAAACAAATAAATAAATAAAAATTGAGTAAATAAGTTTTCAGATTCTTCTGTGCTTAACAATACTGACTTATAAAGTCTTTATAAGTGACGTGTTAAAAATGTGTTTGTATATTTCACTGTATTGTGAGAAATGGGACGTTATAAGTCATATTCTGCTAAAGCATAACGTTTCATGAACATATTTCAAAGTCAGACACATCTTGGTTAAAGTGAAAGTGATCTCAGCTGTGTATCAATAAAAGCCAAATAAGTGAAATAAGACATTGTATGATCTATTAATTAATCTATATGACCAATTAGCCATTACTTATTCAGGAAAGTTTAGCTTTACTTAAAAATACTGTCCTACACAGGTTCAGTATTTATATTGTAGAATTAATCATGTTTTAATAAAATAAAGACATGAAGCACAAAAGATCCTCTGTACTTTGTATAGTTTATTAAACAATTCAAATTCAAATTAGTCCGTGATTGTGTTTGATATTAAACTTCCTCTTGAGACTGTAAACCTTCTTGTACAGCTTTTCTTGTACATCAAGTTCCAGATTAAGTTTCTGGAATCTTTCAAATGTATATTTCAGCTTCACAGGAAACTCAAGGTTCAAGGTACTTGAGGCCATTGATCAATCTCATTACCAGCATGCATGCCCGGGCTTGGTTTCCACATCCGTTCAGTACATGGTTGTCCTCTATCAGAATAGACACGTCTACCAACTCATTCTCAGCAATGGGATTATGGATCACAAGCACCTTCATGGTTTGGTCCACGTGGAGCTCACATTCATTCTTCATGTTGAAAAGTAAAAAAGCAAAGGAATTTTAAATATAAAACAAGTATGTGTGTAATCCTGTAAGTATCTTCTTGAAAAAGCTCTTCTTGATGTTCCCCAAGGTACTCGATAAGGTAACAGATAACTGCATCCCTTTTTACTCAACACTCTGCAATGGTAAGGAGACGTTAATAATTCAGCCTTTATTCATCACATCTACATTACAGCATAGTGAAATTTGTCTTTGCACTCTGTCTTTGTTGGAAAGTTGGGCTCAGAGCATGAGGGCAGTTATAGCACAGCTCCCCTCTCAAGATCAGGAACTCAGGGTGTTATTTCTCCCAATCCCAAAAAAAAAAAACAGGTGCAAAATATTAAACATAAAAATTTATTTCACCAAGATATTCATACACTCAAACCTGGCCTAAACTAATAAACAAACTTTAAACTGAACTTCAGTGCATCTCAATTATTACACCACCATTACAACTCCCACATGCCCAACCAAACAAACTCCTTTTTTTCCCTTAAATACTCATGAAGGTTTGGACCAAACCAACTATAGGTAACAGCATTTCCTAAGTTCACCACTATCAAAAAGTCATTGGTCTATGACAAACAAAGACATGGTATCATTATACCGTTACAACAATTTATATTAATTACATTGAGACAATCACAATTATATAAATCCCATTAACCATTAGTTCTCGGGTCCTTTGACTCCCAGCACAGCTGCCTGCATGCCTGGTGCAAACTTGTAAGTAAACCAAACCTTTTTTGGTAAAAAATTTACAGTACTAACCCTACAAACATTTATCCCACGTTTTACCCTTATTCCCCTTCAATTAAATAATCAGTAAATGATTTAATAAGTAAATGATTGTGGTGTTTGTACATTACAGTCCATATAACCCTTGAAACAACATTAGCTTTGTTACACAGGGACTTAACACCTCGAGCTAATTACACCCATTGTAAAAGTGTCAAATTAAAAAGTACCTCATTTACAGTGGATAGGAGAGGACGCATCTCAGCACCAGCAGCTCCTCCTCTGGCACGCATTAGCTGCAGAAGACGTGATGTGTACCCATCGAGATTAAGCATGAACGTCTCTTCCAGGCCAATTGTCGTAATACGACGGAACTCCTCTTTGATCTAGTAAATAAGTTTGATTTGATACATTTGATAAGAGTTGACAAGGAAAGCAGCAGCAGTTTACCTACCAGTCCTGCAGGTTGTGTTCTAATATCACAAAGAAAGCCTACTATAATAAATCAGATATTGATTTATGACATTATGCATCACACTGGAATCACTCATACATCAATCCTAAATCAGGTTAAGTTCTATATATACAATACAACATTTAGAATGATTTAAAAAAGCCATTCAAGCAAATAACTAGGACACAAACAGGTTTCTTTTTACTTAAATAACAAATATTAGATTAGATTCAACTTTACTGAAATTTTGCAGAGTCCAGAATACAACTGAATAAGAATATGACTCAGTCATGGTCATATTCATGTAAAAAACATTTAAAACATTATTGCGCTGTAATATGAACTGCTTATTTAAACATGGGAAAATACTATATTATTCAACACTGCTGTAGACTATTTCACTTTATTACACAGTTAAACTTCACAGATATGTATAATTACTACAGCCTGGTTTTACCTGCACCTGAAAGTAAAACTTGCTGATAAACCCAAGTGAATAATTGGTGTGATCATGCAAGCTCACTTCGACTAGTCAAATACACCAAACAACATGTATGTAATTCCACTGCAAACACACCTATTAGCTGTTCTGATTATTATTAATTAATTATTGTGAAATTAATTGCCTTCTCTGAAGTTCTTCCTAGTTTTACTCATTATGCTTTAACAGTGAAAATGGCGCCCGTCGCGTTCCTTCCACTTACTGCTGTCGGCAGGTTAAACTTGAGCTGAACACAAACATTAGTGCATAGAGCATCTTGGCATCTGTGTGCATTTGTTGCTTACTTAAGCTGAGCTCAGTAAACCCTGTTTTACGGTACTGGTCATATTGTGTACACAAACCTGTTTAGCTCATCGGTAGGGAGGTACTGTTGGATGAAGAGGTTGGATGGGGTGGCCCATAGCTTGTGAGAGTTTGGATGCCCTTCCACATATGCCGGGGGTCAGAGTTGTGGAAGTTTTCCTCAACAGATGGTTTGTAGGTGTGTTTGGCTGTTCTGGTGCTCTGTTTCAGATTTGCCTTGGCTAAGCTGTAGGCCTCAGTGTCACCCGATCTGAATGCAGCGTCTCGTGCTTTCAGCATAGGACAAACCTCTGCATTCATCCAGGGCTTCTGATTGGGGAAGGTTTTCACATGCTTGACAGAGGTGACATCTAGTTTATATAGTATATTACAAATGAAGTGTACATGTCCAAGTCTTTGTCCATGGAGGCTTGAGACAAAAACATGCTCCAATCAGTGTTATGAAACTGATGCTGTAGGGAGGAGATGGCTCAGTCTGGCCACACTTTAACTGTCCTTGTTTTTACAAGTTTGATTAGACACATACTTGGAGCAGGAAAAGTGAAAGGTGATCAGACTGTCCCAGATGAGGGAGGCTTTGTATGCCTCTGCAGTGTTTGAATACACATGGTCCAAGGTCTTCTTTCCTCTAGTAGAAAAAGAGACATTTCTATGAAATTTTGGTAGAACAGTCCTCAAGCTGGTGCGATTAAAATCCCCCGCAATGATAAAAACTCCATCTGGGTGCACAGTTTGTTGTTTGCTGACTGCTGTACTCAGCTCTTCCAAAGCTAACTTGGAATTAGCATCAGGAGGAATGTAAACCGCAGTAACAACAACAGCTGAAAACCCTCTCGGTAAATAAAAGCATCTGCACTTAATCATCAGATACTCCACATTCGCAGAGCAATGACTTTCAGTTACAGTGGACCTTCTCCTTTACTCTTACTAAAGTTAACTGCCACTCTGAACGTGCTTCGTCCGTCCAGCTTATATATTAAATGTAGTATGTTATATTTTCCTCCAACATGGTCACAAGATCTTTTGATCCAGACTCAAATTTACTGTTCTATTGTTAAATCTTTGTGGCACTTTTGAAGCAAAGTAATATGATATGGAAATATAAAATCTTGTGACCATGTTAAAAGTGATGTCGCCCTCTTGTGGCACTTTTGGAGAATTGTAAAATATCAATATGAAATGGTCATATAAAATCTTGGTAAAACATTAATTATGTATATAATTGATTAACACTCTCTCTGTCCAAATGCATGAGCCGCTTTTAGAGATTGTCATGCCTGATGATCCGCAAAGCAGGACAACGCTGAGGCGGGAACTGATAAATTGTTTAAGTCATATAAGTGACGTGAGGATTTGTCGAAAAAGATTTTCAGTCGAAAACAAATACTCATCCTGGTAGCAATCTCCATTGACGTGGTGACAATCAAGTCACTTGTTTTGTTGTATATTGTGCGAGTGCCGATTATCACCGGTGGTGAGAATTTTCAGGTTTTTTTTGTAACTTTGTGTTAATTTAGCTGAAGTACATACAGATTGTTTTGTGTTTCCTCATGCCGTCACTAGAAATTGTAAAGGAAGTCGAACCCTTGTATTTGTGTGTGTATGTGTCTGTGCCTCCTGCTCAGTGTTTCAGCTAAATTAAATGTACCGTCACTACGTACAGTCAGGTGGCTGTATTTCAGGGCCTGGGCAGGTAAGTAAGGGCGCGCCCATACATATTGCTACAGGTAAGAAGCCATCTGTCTAAATACATTAAGTTGTACATGTATTTTTGTTAAGACAGGTAATCCTAGTGTAGCTAGGTTTTGTTTTGTCTTTTGTTTGTTAGGGGATTTGTTATGTTTTATTATTTTCTTTGCTTTAGCACCACCTAAGCCAGAGCCTCATGTTTTTTTTTCTTTATTATGTAAATTTATATTGTATATATTTTATTTATAGATTGTACCATAAATATCTGTTTCGTGAATTGTTTTTCTCATTTTTTCCAGTAAAAAGTCAGTACAAGCCAAAGTTTGTGTCTGGGTCTGTTTGCTCTCTGCTACTCTGGTACTTCACAAAAGGTTTTTTTTTTTAGATACTGACCCCATCAATACCCCTATACCATCAAAAGGGGTCGTAACATTATAGTAAAATGAGATCTTGTAACCTATGTTTAAAATTATTTTTGTTGCCGCCCTCTGGTGGCACTTTTGGAGAATTGTAAAAAGTAATATGATATGTTGAAATTCCCAGATTTTACCAATTCTTCCCTGTCTCAGGTCCGCAATCTTGGTGTCATTCTAGACTCCACTCTTTCTTTTGAATCTCATAAAACATGTTGCTAAAACTGCTGATTTTCACCTTAAGAACATCTCTAGACTGCGCTCCTTTCTTTCATTCTCTGTAACTGAAACTCTCATTTATGCACTAATCACTTCCCGACTAGACTATTGTAATGCTGTTCTTTATGGGCTCCCTGTCTCCGGGCTGAAGAGGCTACAGCATGTACAAAATTCAGCCGCGAGGGTCCTAACACATACAAGATCACGTGATCACATAACTCCTTCACTTAAACAGCTCCACTGGCTTTCCATCCAATACCACATTCAATATTAGGTTCTTTTGTTGGTTTTTAAGGCCTTGCATGGCCAAGCACTTACATATCTCACTGATTTACTTTATCCATACTCACCTACTCGTTCACTTTGGTCATCAGATGAAAACGTACTTGTTGTCCCCCCTTTCAGGCTTCGTTCTATGTGACAGGGATTTTAGTATATCTGGTCCCAAACTCTGGAACTCCATTCCTGAGAAGCTCCGAGCATGTACTTTGTTTTGGCTGAGCGGGAGTCATCTCTTCCCCTCCTGCGACACCAACCAGACAAACCACCAAAGTTTTTTTATGTCGTGTTGTGTATCTTCTCTGGTAGTTAAAAGTTTAACTTAGTTATGTAATTTTTTTTTTTTTTTTTGTTATTCATGACGTTTTCTCCTGGTAACAGTAGAGAGAGAGGCAGGAAAAACATTGTATTTTGATTAGTTTAGTACCTTGTACGGTGGCCAAGAAGTGCAAAACAAATTAACATTTTAGAAAACAAAATTACAAAAAAACAAAAACAAATTTACAAGAGCTGAAACACTTTTACCAATGCCGAGACACATTTACAAATGGCCGATCTGACGGAAATGGTAGGTACAATACACAGGAAGTGCTTGTTGCTTACCTGCTGCCAATCAAACTGTTTCTCGGGGGTAAAGTGAACGGAGTTTGTGATGGTAACGCGAAACAATGTTTTGTCTATTTTGTGGAAATAATTTCATCCAGTTGACCTGCTTTTGTTTTTCTTGTGGGAAGTTTTTAGATTGTTTGTGCAGATGTTTAGACGTGGCCTGTGCATCTCTATCTACCGTCCGCTTCTCTAAACATCTAAGGAATTCAACAAGAAAAACAAAAGCTGCCAACTGGCTGAAATAATTAACACAAAATAGACAGAACATTGTTAATTAGGGACGGAACATTTGATACCGAGGCTTTGAAGCTTGTTTCACTTTTGTAACACTGGACTCAGTGTATCAGAGCTTGTATTAAACCAGCAGGAATGTGCGGGACTGATTCAAAGCTTTGGTGCTTTTATCTCACTGACTATATAAGAGACAGTCAAACTACACTGTAATAAGTAATGTGTAATTTTTTCTACACAACTACTAGGGCTGCACGATATATCAGTTCAGCATCATCATCGCGATGTGTGCATGCGCAATAGTCACATTGCAGGACGTGAGATGTCATTTAATGCAAATTAAATCAAATACGTCATGCTTCAACTTTTTTGCTGCTTGACACAAAACTAAAATTCACACCGTTCTCATTTTCCATGACGTATCTACACCAGTGTGTTTGAAATCCTAGTGAGCCGCCTCGCCGTCTTACTGCCTACATATGCAGCTGCCTCAGTAGAGAGGATTCTAATAAGTCATTAACTTTTATAAGGCAGGTTATTTAAACGCGCTACTTAGCGATTCCATCGGGTTTCACGTTTAGCATTTAGCATCTTGCCATTAAAACCAATAGAATGATGTGGGACGGCGCTAACATGTCATTATAACATCTCGATTCGTGTACAGATAACTGTTACATTTGCTGACAAGCCCAAACTTGCAAATAAAAACACTCGTTAAAAATCAATAATTATTTATTTACGTTTGAAAATAACTTTGTCCGCACCGTCAGCCATGTTTACTTTTCTGTGAGAGAAGAGATGCCGCAATGAATTCTGGGATTGCCTTCATCACTAAGAACACGACGGATGCTCACTCGTTCTTGAGTCAAAATAACATTGAAATATTAAGATGCCTCAGTAGTGAACTTAGTAAGGCATCTCGGATTTGGAACAGGTGTATAGCTGCTCTTTTGTTTGTAGAGTTTTTTTAAAAATAATGTTTACTACTTGAAGAGGTTTTGATTGTGAAATAAAATATTAAATGACCCATTTTGTCAATCTTGTTAATTCCCTCATGTGATCTTGAAGCTTTCTTAGTTTAATGCTCAGTTTCAACCGAGTACAAAGATGTAGCTTGTCATAATCTCTTGTATCCCTTGTAGGCACCACCATTTTTTCACATATGAGCCCCTTATTTAGAGTAAGATACATGCATTATTAATATTATTAATATATATTTTTTTAATATCGCAATATATATCGCAGGAAGAAAATAAATCGCAATGTCAGTTTTTTCCAATATTGTGTAGCAACAACTACTGTGTCCTGTGGTCTGTAACATGTTTTGTGTCATTTCTGGCCACTTTTTACACAGACACGTAAAGTAACTCCAATAGTTAGTCTACACATTTATGTGTAGAACTGTGAGAAAATACATTGTTTAAAAATATGTATTTATTCAATTTTAATTACATTTGTTGGATAAAATAATGGCATTTCTGACTAGAAACATAGATTTTTTTTCCCATGGAAGATTAAAAATAAATTAATAAATAAAAATATGCGTTAACCAGTCACATTTCTCCTATCAAGTATATCTGTGTTTCATGGTTGATTCCCTCTTTTTGGACCATGCAAGGAAAGGAGCAGGACTCATCCTTATTGGTAAGATGCAAAAGCAGTGGGGTTTCAAAATAGTCTAGTACTGAGTATGTTTTATTAATCTTTATTTAGTTCATGTTTATCAGTGTTTTGTTGTGTGTTTTATGAAGTCAAGCAAAGCTATAAAAAGTAGGTTTTAACCCTGTGACCTTTTTTAACTTACAATAGACTCACAATAGACGTAGTAAAGTAAAAAAGGAGGCACTGAATTACATTAATATAAACCTAAGTTTGCTTTTCTGTTCCTATTCAGTAATAAATGTTCCGTTAAACCTGACTAGTCTTTCTTTTTATTGGTATTATTTATCGTTAGCTAACTGGCTAACCGGTAATCGGACTTTTAGTTTGATCAAAATGGCGCCACAACAGAATGACTGTGGATGAGGTTACCATAGCAACCCTCTGTGTTTTCAGTGTTCTCAAGGTAACTTACTTAACTGATCTATCGGGACTTTGTGATTACACTGATTGAGTAACATTATTGAAGTTAAATCTCATTATGAGGAGCGAATTGTAATCATTTTAAAATTTTTAGCTTAGTTTAGCTCAGTTCGTTTTACTGAATCGGTTCTTTTAAATCATCTGTTTAAACGAATCGAAAAACTGAATCGATTGATTCATTAGTGCTTAAGAGGCCCTAATGCAGTCGGTTCGGAAGTGCAGAATTGTTTCGGAAGAATCGGTTCTTTAAATCGAATCGTTAGCAACATTGCTTATTGTTATTAGCATTAAAGCTGGTAGTGGTGGATATATTTAGGGTAAAGCACAACTCTTCCAAAATTTATCATCCGATTTACTTTATTCTGGTAAAGGAAACATTTTAGCTTGTATGCTGTAACTGTAGTTTTCAGGTGACTTGTTTAATAATTTGTTAAACAGCCTATGTGAATAATTAGAGACATGACAAATTTGGAGGAATATTAGTTGTGTTCTGATTACTCATTTGGTTGGTTGACTAATCAGATTGTTATTCAAAATATTAAATGTTGTAAATGTCTAATTTAGTTAATATTTTGTATTGTGATTACACAAGACTCTCTGAGAGAGAAACACAGTACCTTGTAATGATATTTTTGTCTTTCTTTTAGGACAGAGAAACAGACGTTTTACGAGTTTTTGCAACAATCTTTAAGAATGGAAAGAAGTTCAAGCAAGATATATTTTGTACCTTTACTGTTAAACTGTTTGTAATCTTGTTTTAATGTATTACTTGTCACAAAAAAGAATGTTATTTAAACATTTGTAATATTATACAGTAAAATTAAATGGCTACATTTGTATTAGTCTTTATTTTACCCATTTTCTTGATTACACATAATCAACACACATTGTGTAAGAACAACACATTGTGTGTGTTAATTATCCTAACACGGTGGGTGTGCAAAAAACAGGATGATACATTTACTGTGTTTAAATCAACATATAGTATGTGTCGTCCCTGAGCACACTCCTCACATGTGTTGAAATTCCACACAGTGTGTGTCGTTTTTAACACATTTCTTTTTAGAGTGTAGGGTTACCAACCGCCCCGTAAAATACAGAATCGTTCTTTATTTGGAGACTAAACGTCACGTTCCGTATTGAACTGATACAGGACGAGCTTTGTATGAAACAGAAGGATACTGCTGCTACCGTGCGAATTAGAAAGCGTTTGGTTATTATATTAAGTAGTATTCGCTTTAATTCTTAGTAACGGTGTGTGTGCGCAGGTTTATCAGCATAACAACCTGTTTAATACACCGCTGTATGAGTAGCGCAGTGAGCAGAGTGCCTTGTTTTGTCTAAAATATGGTTCTGACTTATTATTATAAAGAATGAAAATAATATTTGTTAAACACCCTAAATAAAACATTTTGATAATGTTCTCATGACGGTGTAAGACACGTTATATTTTTTATAGGTGCAACCCTAACCACCCCCCTCCTCCCTCACTCAGCTATTTTCAGCACAATCAGGAAAAACTTCAAAAGCTTTAATGAGGCTTCATCTGCACATCACTATTGTTTAGTGTTACCGTCACAAACTCTGTTCACTTCATCCCTGCAAAACAGTTTGATTGGCAGCAGGTAAGCAATGAGCACTTCCTGTGTATTGTACCTACCCTTTCCGTCAGATCAGCCGTTTGTAAATTTGTTTCGGCATTGGTAAAAGTGTTTCAGCTCTTGTAAATTTGTTTTTGTTGTTAATTTGTTTTGCACTTCTTGTCCACTGTAGTTTTTCCTCAGTAAATCGATCCACAATCGATTTGATGTTTTTTTTTTTTGTAACTAAAGTTTAATTTTAATAATTTTGCAGTTTTAAACATGTTAAAAAAAGAAATTCAACAGGGCTTCTATGCAACCCTTAACCCTATTACAATGTACTATAATCGCCATATTTGTCGCATTTTTTAATATTGTACAATTAGGTGAGACAAACAGCAATTAGAGACATGCCAATGTAGCCAAAAAATAACCCATACTAGGATATAAGACAGAGTAGGAGAACAGAGCAGTGTATGATAAAAAATTCATATTAGGTCAAACCAGTAAAATTGTAGTGAAATTGAAATAAAACAAACAAATAGCTTTAAAAACCTTTCAGTGCTTGTGAAAGTAGCATTAGAGACATGTTAGGATAAAAAAAATACTAAAACACCTGCAGTGGTGTAGGAGGAGGTGTAGGGTGAATAAAACATGAGGGTAAAATTGTGTTTAGGAATGTGTAATATATAAATGGACGCTTGTGTTTGTTGCTAGCTTTTGCAGGTGTGTGTGTGAGAGAGAGAGTAAAAAATGTAAGTAAAATAGGTGGATATGTCTCACCTGGACTGCTAGAGCCATTAATGTTATGTTAAATTTGGTGTTAGGGTCATGAATGAGTGATTAACTAAATAAACAATGAATACATTAAACAAATAAATAAATAAAAATTGATTGAATACGTTTTCAGATTATTCTGTGCTGAACAATACTGACTTATAAAGTCTTTATAAGTGACATCTGTGTTAAAAATGTGTTTGTATATTTCACTATATTGTGAGAAATGGGACGTTATAAGTCATATTCTGCTAAAGCATAACGTTTCATAAACATATTTCAAAGTCAGACACATCTTGGTTAAAGTGAAAGTGATCTTAGCTGTGTATCAATAAAAGCCAAATAAGTGAAAGAAGACATTTTATGTGTCGGTGTCAGCTGTGTTAAAGCTATTTCTGAGTTAAACATTAAAAAGTGCATCTTTATAAAAGAGATGTATCAGATAAATAACTAAAATAGACTTGAATCTGTTTTGTGAGTGTTAGAAAGATCAGTAGAATGTGAATGTTGGAGCCATGTGTTGTTTTAGAAATGTGTCAGTATATGTGAACTTAAAGCTGACACGGTGATGTTCTGTAGATCTTACAGCACAAATATGTAGGAATAACTTAAATGAATGTTAGTGTATTAAAATATTCTTCTTATTATCACCATTATTATTCTAAATTGTTATATTTACTTTTTTTTTTTCATTTGTTCTTTCAGTTACATGACAGTTAAGCACCCTGGACTCGACCTAGTCCTGCTTGGTAGCTGTGTTTTACTTCGCACTAAATAGCCTATTTTTCTAGTAGAAAAGGAAGCTCACATCCGCTTATAAATACATGTGGAAAACACCAAGGCTTTGTTTGTCCTTTTCAGTCTGTGTCTACAAGAAGATCGGGTTTCCTCAGCATATTTTTACGTGTAATAAGATATGAAATGTGCGCTGCGTCGCTTTACGCATCAGGAGCGGTGTGCTGTTTTAGCAGAACACAAGGAAACAGAGCATCGTTAGGTTCCCTTTGCGGGCTTTTACATGAACGAGAGAACTTATGTTCGGCCGACGTGCACTTTATTACCTCGTATTTTATATCAGGACTTGTATTTTAATCATTATTTGCCATGAGAAAACACAAGTGCGCATGTGTCACGGAAGCACACAGACGCTGCGCTGGTCGAGTTGAGTCTACACAGTTCTCATGCTATAAAGCCCCGCCCCCTCTCGTAAGAGGGAGGAGTCTCTGTACAACAGAGCACAGCGCTTCACTCGCTCTTTCTTAGCGCCGTTTTAGCTCCAACAACGATGGTAGAAGAAGCTCCAGCACCGGCCAGCTCGGCCCCCGCCAAGGCTCCTAAAAAGAAGACCGCGGCCAAACCCAAGAAAGCGGGTCCCAGCGTCGGCGAGCTGATCGTGAAAGCTGTTTCCGCTTCCAAGGAGAGGAGCGGCGTGTCCCTGGCCGCCCTGAAGAAAGCTCTGTCTGCAGGTGGATACGACGTGGAGAAGAACAACTCCCGCGTCAAACTCGCCGTCAAAAGCCTGGTGACCAAGGGCACCCTGGTGCAGACCAAGGGCACCGGCGCCTCAGGCTCTTTCAAGCTCAACAAGAAGCAGACCGAGGCGAAGAAGCCCGCGGCCAAAAAAGCCGCCGCTCCTAAAGTGAAAAAGGCCGCAAAGAAACCCGCCGCTGCAAAGAAGCCCAAGAAGGTAACAGCCAAGAAGCCCGCAGCTAAGAAGTCCCCCAAGAAGGTCAAGAAACCCGCTGCTGCCGCTAAGAAAGCCACCAAGAGACCCAAGAAGGCTAAGAAGCCGGCGACCCCCAAGAAGGCAGCCAAGAGTCCTAAAAAAGCCAAGGCACCAAAGAAGAAGTAAACATGTTTCTGTTTTATTACCTTCGTTTTCTTAAAACGGCTCTTTTAAGAGCCACCTATTTCCTCCCATAAAGAGTCGCGTTCCTAAACACATACATACATATAAGCATGCATGCAAACATACAACTATTCATACATGCATCCATATTTTCTGGAGAGTGTAATAAGCAAGGAGTTAAAAACACTAAGTATAACTGGTACCGTTTTATGTGTAATAATGATTTTGTCACACATCCTCATAAAACTGTCCGTATAAATGTGTATATGTATGTGCACTCACGTATATGAGCTCTTTACATAATGTAATTGTTAGTGTAAATGTTATTGTGACATAATATAATGTAATTGTTGCTTAAGAGAATCTTTTCTGTATCATACATTACACGGGCGGGAGACAAAAATTATGGTCACCGAGTAAATGTTTCTTGTCCATTGGAGAAAATAAAGCTGATGGAGTGGGAATATTTTTTAAACAACCTTTTGAAACTATTAAAGTTAGACAAATAATTCCAGGTAGAATTCTTTTAGTAGATTGCTTTTTTCAACATAAAAAAATCAGGGTAATTAATTAATTAAATGTTTTAATTAAGTCAAATATGGAACTATGGAGTGTTTTAAAAAGTCAAATAAGACCCCTTTTTAAACGTAAATGTAAAGAATTTAACTTTAGAAAATTAGCATTTTGTAAAAATGTAACACAAGCCATGAATAGAGGTGCAATTTGGGTTGGAAAAAAAGAATATTGGTCAAAACAAAAAGGTAAAAAGAGATTAAATATACCATACTACCAACTCCTTTATGGAGACTTTGTTAAACATGATCATTTAAATATAGACTGGATAAATCAAACCAATAAAGATATTTATAATATAATTAATAATAATTAAAACTAGGTGTAAAATGATAATCGAAAAATGCAACATAACCCCAGATATTGTTTTTAAACAAATTGTATGTCATCTTAGAAGACTAAAAAATGAAGACTTGCACACAAAAAAAACTCCACTTCCTTGGTCAATATTAAGATTGTGATTTATTATTATTATTCTTTTTTTCACTCTGTAAAAAAAATTAGAGTATAAAAAGAGAAAAGAAAAGGAACAAGCTCTGAGAATATATATTTTTTTCTGTATTATTTTATCCTACAATTGTAATAAATATTTGAACAGATGTAATTATCTTGATGATGTATTGATTCATATACTGTATATTTGTAATGTGATTGAATTCTGTCAAATAAAGCTATTTAAAAAAGGAGAACGGAGGAAAAGAGAGGGGAGGAGGAGCGGGGCAATATGTGAGGGGCGTGTATGTGTTTCCCTGGGACATGACGGCGCGTTTATGATTGGCTCAGCTGTGCCTTCGCTCTAAGCCAATAGGAGAGAGCCAGTTTGCCTATATCATACCCAGAGCCGTAGATAGAGAGAGTTGCGACACTCCTTGATCTCGCCGCTACGCGGTCACGTGGTTCATGTAACCCTCCAATAGTTCCAAAGAAACCCGGCGCTGTCATGTTCTCAAATGGGACAGGCAGCAGTAAATGAAATATTAAACGCTAAATAATAAACATTTGTACAATTTCTGGGTATTTTGAACTGCGTTTACATTTACTGCATCTGCTTTAATGTCAATTTGGTATATAAAGTGGAAGATTGATGTTTATAATGACTTGTTAATAGGTCGTTCTTGTTAACACACAGTACATTATATTAGCATACATTACATAATGCGATATCATTAAGTAGTAGAGACAATATACAGTACAGAGATAAAAGTTTTTTTATGTTTTGTTTTTTACATAAACTAATCTCCCTTCACTTTCCTGAGGATTCATAATAATAATAATAATCATTTTGGCTAAACACTCATGTCACTCAGTCATGTGCTGGATTCATAAGGTTTACCTGCACTGAATGAACAGATTGATAAACACACTACCGTACCTTTAAGGTACAGGAAATAGCATTCATTCATCTCTTATTTCATGAGTGATTAATAATTGATTCCTACATGTAATACATTAATGAATTCATTATGAATATGCACTAGTTCATTTTGTCTAATGTAAGTGGTGGACAAGGTACACAAACCATGTAGTTGAGTTAAAGTAGAGATATCCAAGGTAACATATTACTCCAGTAAAAGTAGTAGTAAAAGTAAAAATACTCTTTACCTCCACTAAAGTACTAAACTAAATTTACCTTCAAATGTACTTAAGTATGAAAGTAAAAGTATAATGAGTTATTGTGGTTCTAATGTTTTATGATCATTTCTGTAACAAGACTCTTGATTAATTAACTCATTTTAGGTGAAAAGACTCGTGTGTCATTAATTAAGCTAAACTGACTAAGCTAAATTCAGTTATACCTATTAATTAAGATAAACATGTAACATTTAGTGCTAAGCAAATGCTAAACAATAACAGTATTAAGTATATTAATGACATTAAATTCATAATTTTTTTAAAACAAAGCAACATACAGCTAAAATTGCTTGATAAGTAGTGGAAATGAATGGGGCTCTATGGGTTGTTTGGAACTATCCGCTTGTTAAGTGGTGACGTGTCGACCTTATGATACGTCACATCCGGGTCCAAGTTGGCCGAGTCCCTCGTATTTTCAATATGCCACAGTGCTGTGTGCCGTATACTGCTTCAAGGTCCGAGTCGAAAAAAAACTACCCAACTGTCTTTTTACCGCTTTCCTTGCGATTAGATGTCATGAAGTAATATTTTTGTTCATAATTCAATGTAAAAAAGGTAAACTGTCATTGTATATTCATTACACGTGTTTCAAGCTTTTTTATTTTATTTCATATGATAATGTGAGATTCTGGATTTTTACTATACAAGCTATAAGCTATACTGATTAAAAGTAAAACCAAAGAGTTAGAAATGTCAGTTTTCATGTAATGAATTAAAAATATGACCGCTTACCTCTTGATGAGGTAACATGAAATGAAATAATGACATGAACTTTTCATGATATTCAGATTACCTGAAGTACACTAGTGTACTGCACATCTTGTCTTATTTGTATCTTAATGTATGTTTCTAATATATATGTATATGTATATAATAAGACCTTTTCTCGTCCAGACCGCTATTGAGAAGGACTAGACATTTATGACTCGGGTAATGTTTGTAAATCCAATTTCCAACGACAGCAACACGAGTTCCTTAAGTTTTCCACAAACAGAATTTATTTTAACTTTCTTCTTACATTGACTTATCCGTTAATCCAAGTTTCTTATAAAAACTCACTATGTTCGCAATTGGCGTATAACAAACAAAACTACGATCATAAATCTGTTGCTCCACGTCCTCTTTCTTTCCGTATATTTGATAAATATTGTCAGTATATAGAGTCAGTACAATTCTGCCCCCCCCCCGCAGGCTCCACCGAAGAGGACTAATGAATAACAGCATACACTGATTACCAGGAAAAATCATCATTAGCTGAAATACCAAGTCACCTCAAATAAGTATTCTTTAACCAAACAGAAAATATTTATGACAATAAACATAGATCATTACAATTAGTGCAATATGGATCTTACAATATATATATAAAAAGGTTCACAGGTTTAGCCATAGTTGTTTGCGTTTGCGATTAGGTTCGTTTGGCCCCGGAAATGACGCGTGACGTCACACTTAACAAGCGAATACAGAGCTCCACAACCCGGAAGCTGCGCAGAAAAAATGTCCCGCCCCCTTTCCAACGGTTCCCTATGGGAGTGTCGCCACTCTGTTCTCTCTACCGCTCTGATCATACCGTTTCGAGCTCTCGCTTAGTTTACTTCAGTTCTGTTCCACGAACACATCTGATCATCACAATGAGTGGACGAGGGAAGACCGGTGGTAAGGCTAGAGCTAAGGCCAAGACTCGTTCATCCCGTGCCGGCCTTCAGTTCCCCGTGGGCCGTGTTCACAGACTGCTACGTAAGGGTAATTACGCCGAGCGTGTGGGCGCTGGTGCTCCTGTCTACTTGGCTGCCGTGCTGGAGTATCTGACCGCTGAGATCCTCGAGTTGGCTGGTAACGCCGCCAGAGATAACAAGAAGTCTCGTATCATCCCTCGTCATCTGCAGTTGGCCGTGCGTAACGACGAGGAGTTGAACAGACTGCTTGGAGGTGTAACCATCGCTCAGGGCGGTGTACTGCCTAACATCCAGGCTGTTCTGTTACCCAAGAAGACCGAGAAAGCAGCCAAGGCCAAGTAAAGTCGCTCTCCTGTTCTAACCCAAAAGGCTCTTTTAAGAGCCACCCATTTCCACAGAAAAAGTGCAATTTCCCTACACTAAAAAATCTTAGTAGAATTTACAGTAATAAACTGTAAAACGGTAGCAGTAAAAGACCATCAATTCTAATATAGTATATCACCATAAGAAATAAATGTAATTACTGTAAAATACAAAATCGTGCAAAACTTTAAATTGTACTTTCATATTATGTAGAAAACACAGAAAATAACTGTAAATATCAAATATTTTTAAAAGTTAATGGAAAATACTGTAATATCAACAGCAAGTAAATACCTTCAAATTAATGCTATTATTCTGTCTAAACTACATCATTTTCTATTTTGTACATAAACTTTTACAGTGTAAAACCTTTAACCTTTTAGCAAATACATACCTTAATTTTTCCAGAAACGAGATGTTGAAAATATAGTATTTTTTCTTAAATGATGTTAATTTCAGGGAAAATATAATATATATCTTGTTACAATTACACCATCAATGGGTGCAATATGTTAGGCAGCTAGTGAATAGTCACTTCTCAATGTTGATGTGATGGAAGCAGGGAAAAAAAAAAATATATATATATACTGTATATATACGTATATACATATATATAGTGGTCAGTACCTCCTAAAAGTGGTCCAGTCAACCAGTGACCCAGACAGGATCATGGGCACTCGAAACTCACTCATGTTCTTGTGGGGCCAAGGCTATTTTGTTCAGTCTATTCCAACAGATTACCCACATAAGTATTTGTTGCTAATATCTGGTGCCAAATACCACAGAACACCTTTATAATCAGTGCAATCAATGAAAAACTAAAATATAACTACAAAGATGCATTTCTTAAATGATTGCTGTGGAACAATGTTGTCAATTTATATGGTTGCCCAGGTGTTGCTAAGGGTGTAATGGTTGTTGGGGTGTTGTGTTTGCTAAGATGAGCTAAATGACAATACAAACCATTATTATACCATTTTAAATAGGTTAACTCCTGTCAGCAATCTTCCAAATGGTCTGTGTATTCTTACACTATAGGCCTAATACACTCAGTAGTAAGAATACACAGACCATTTGGAAGATTGCTGACAGGAGTTAACCTATTTAAAATGGTATAATAATGGTTTGTATTGTCATATTCTAAAGACACTCGGATTTTATATTCATTCAACTTTCTTTTTTTACATGATCAAAGTTACAATTTGAGAGAACAATTAACCTTAAAAATAAATACACAATTGGCTTATAATGTGACTCTGAAATATATACAGTTTAAAAGAAACATATACTTCTTTGTGTGTATCATAAATAAAGACGTTATTAAAAGATAACTGGGTCTATTTTTCTAGCTTTGAATCACTGCTATAAGCCATACGAATAATTATTACGTTTTTTAAGTATTTCATAGTGCAGAGTAACTTGCTAATTTAAAACGAGCAACTATCGTTTAAACACGCCGACCGTTGTGACCTAATTTTGTCTAGCGGTTGGCGCCACTTTACCACGGAGTGTTTCACTTGTGTGGAAATCTACATTGATGGCACGTTGTCCCGACAACTGAAGACTACACTTATTCGCGTACAAACTACCTTTTTCTCAAAATTGTACCTGTTGGTAAATACATAAAACTTTCTCCGTTTGTTTCGCTGGCGTATGGTTAAATTAAGCTGGTGATAACGTTACTAAAACGTTAACTGTACCTCGAGTTTGCTAACGCTAATTCTGTAGCCTGGTTTACAGTTGTCTTAGCTATAACTAGCTAACGCTTAATGTAACACTTTATTCCCTGCAGTCGTACCCTTATGAGTTATTGTATGAGTTCAGATCAGTTAAATTTATAGGAAAATGTTCAGTTGTGATTTCTGTGTTAAGTCGGTTAAGACGTTGAGGGGTTATATGCCTCATTGTAAACTTCATAGAAATGAGCCACGTTGTTTGTTTAAGTGTTTCGGGGCCGGTTGCAAGCAGACATTTTGTAGATATGGAGCTTTTAAGGCTCATTTTTACCGGAGGCACAATGCAGGCATTCCTGTTGCCGTTACTGATGGAATGCCAGCCACCTCGTTTAAATGTGCAGTGTCGTTGTGTGAACGTCAGTGTCTAGATACTAAAGATTTAATAGCTCACTTGAAGGAGCATATTGTGGAAGGACGTGTGGTGACTTGTCCAGTGAAAGGATGCACAAAAGTCTTCAAGGTCAGATCTTCGTTTACTGCCCATATGTCACGAAACCACAGAGATTTTGCAGACAGCAGTGTCAGTGACATATACAGAGAACCTCTGTGGTTTCGTGACATATGGGCAGTAAACGAAGATCTGACCTTGAAGACTTTTGTCAGTCATCATCGGTTCTAACTGAATCAGATGACATTGTCACTCAAGTGTGTGAAGGTGATCTAGATATGTCAGAAAATTTTACTGATCTTTTTTTCAGAAATGTCTGTTTATTTTACTTGAAATTACAGGGGCAGTTTCTATTACCTGCTTCAACCATACAGAACATAGTTGAGGAAATGCAAAACATACATGAGTTGGGTCAGACATACACTTTGGGTAAACTTGCTTCGTTGCTAAAAAATGACACATCATTATCAGATAGAGACATCACCAAAGTTTGTGATTCTGTCAGGGGATTTGACTTGTTCTCTGAATGTCATACAGGGGCAATGAGAACAGCATTCTCAAGAACACAATCTTTTAAAAAAATGTTCAACTATGTGGAGACTAAAAAAATGTTTCTGGGAAGAGATGAGAACAGGAGAGATAGGTTTGCATATTATGTGCCTGTGAGAGAGACTTTAAAGTGTTTGTTAAAATCTGATCTGTGGCAGAATTGTGTGCCAGGTGAACACATGACAGAGTCTCCCTCAGATGTTCTAAGCGACATTATCGATGGTCAAATATTCAAATCCAGTAAGTTTTTTTGTCAAAATGCATCATGTCTTAAGTTAGTATTATACCAGGATACATTTGAAGTTGTTAATCCTTTAGGCCAGGGGTATTCAACTAAAATTTGAAGAGGTCCAGTTACAGAAAATTTCTTGAAGCAAAGGTCCGGAATGTTTAACTATATATACAGTGTATATATATATATATATATATATATATATATATATATATATATATATATATATATACAGTGTATATATAGCATTTAGCGGACACTTTTATCCAAAGCGACTTACACAATGAGCACCTGAGGGTTAAGGGCCTTACTCAGGGACCCAACAGTGGCAACCTTCTGTTTATTAGTCCAGTACCTTAACCACTGAGCTATCACTGCATAACATATAATATATATATTGATATATATTATATATAAGTAGCCTAGTATGTTTGTATCAACATCTGCATGTAATCAATAACTGACTGTCAAATCAAATGTCTGTTTATTTATTAGGATTATAACGTCATGTTTTACACTTTGGTTACATTCATGACAGGAACGGTAGTTATTCATTACACAAGACTCATCAGGTCACAAGTTTATATCCAACACAGTCATGGACAATTTAGTGTCTCCAATTCACCTCACTTGCATGTCTTTGTACTGTGGGAGGAAACCGGAGCACCGAAGTAAACCCATGCAGACACGGGAAGAACATGCAAACTCCACACAGAGAGGACCCGGACCACCCCACCTTATCAAACCTTTCTCTTATCAAATTAGGAGAAAATAAAAATAAATTGTGCTCCAGTGGGAAGTAAGAACAGAAATGAGTCTCTCCATCACGGATTAAATGCTGTAATTTCGCTGTACACGTTTCTTTTTTGGAGAGCGTCATTTGTCTCCTGTCTCACTCGTCTTTTCTCAACTTTCTCCGGCACGGTCGTCTGTATCTCTCCCTTCGTTTTTTCTACGTTCGCTATCTTTCTTTTTCTTTCCACCGTCTTTCCACATGTAACTCGCCTCTAACGCTCTCATCTGTCTGCACTGTAGAGTCGCAGTGTTTACCGGCTGGAATGCACAGACTTGATTGGCTGAGTGGTGTCACGTGATCTCTGGTGTCTGTGCGTTTTCTCATCCACTAAACCGCTACCGTAAATGGTACAGAAGCTGCGCCGGTTAAAATAGAAGCGCTCCGTCAAGTTTCAAATCATAACTTTCTGTTTTGGCTGTAGGTCCGGGTCCGTATGGGACAGCTTCTGGGTCCGGACCCGGACCGCGGTCCGCCTGTTAGTGACCTATGCTTTAGGCTCTGCAAAGACAAAACATAAAATATTAGCTGTTTATGTATCTGTTGCTAATTTGCCCCCTCATGTACGGTCAGACACAAACCACATGTCACTTGTTTTACTGTGTAGGGAGAAAGACTTCAAAGAGTTTGGCCATGCTAAGGTCTTTTCTGAATTACTATCAGACTTAAAGGAATTGGAGGAGAATGGGATTGTAGTATCAGATGAAACAGTAGTCAAAGGAACCCTGTATTGCATTGCTGGAGATAATTTGGGCTCACATTGCATTGGTGGCTTCACGGAAAATTTCAGTCGATCAGAACATTTTTGTAGGTATTGCCTAATAACCCGATCTGATTTTCAAGGTCACGATCCAAATCTGTGCGGACCAGCACGCACCATTGAGAGCTACAGTTCTGCTGTTGATCGCCTCCAAACTGAAGGTACACCAGATATTGAAGGAGTAAAGTTTAAGTCAGTATTAAATTCTTTAAAATACTTCAATGTCTGTCAGCCAGGTTTGCCACCTTGTCTAGGACATGACATTTTTGAGGGTGTTCTGGCTTATGATGTTGCGCTCTATCTTAAATATTTTATAAAAAATAAGGGATGGTTCACTTACTCGACTTTAAATCGTCGCATTAAGCAGTTCAAATACTGTGGCTCTGATTCTTCTACAAAGCCATGTGAAGTCAGTTCTCAAGCTGTTAAACTCTCAGGACATGCCATCCAGAATTTGAATTTTCTTAGGTTGCTGCCTCTCATAATTGGTGACAGAATAGAAGATACAACAGATAATGTATGGCAGTTGACTCTGCAGTTGAAAGACATTATGGACATGATCTGTGCTCAGAAAATCTCTGTGCCTCAGGTTGCATATCTTGATATTCTTATTCAACAATATTTAGATTCAAGAAAATGTCTATTCCCTACTAGTAACCTGAAGCCAAAACATCATTATTTACGCCATTATCCAGCACTGATTTTGAAATTTGGCCCCTTGATCAGACTGTGGACAATGCGCTTTGAGGGTAAGCACAGTTATTTCAAGAGATGTGCAAGGACTTTAAAGAATTTTAAAAACCTCTGCCTTACTCTGTCTGAAAGACATCAGATGTTGCATGCTTATCTTTCAGCAGGATCAATAGGTCAAGATGTCATGCAAGCTAAAGGTGCTTCTGCATTTTACTCAGTACTATACAGTAAAGCCATTCAAGATGCAGTGAGCCACTTTGACTTCACTGAGACCAACACAAAGGTCATGACTGAAATGCTCTATAAGGGAACATTATACAAGAAAGGACAATTTCTTGTCACAGGGAACCCTGATTCTGTGGAGTTTGGTGAGCTACTGCTTATTCTGATCAAAAATGACGGTGTTCATTTTCTGGTGTTACTATGTAGAGCAGAATTCATTCCTCAGTACCATATGTACTCAGTTAAGAACGACAATGGAAAAATGTTGTGTCTGAACATCAGTGACTTGATTGATTTCTATCCATTGTCATCTTACATCAAGGATGGGTACCAAATAGTTCCACTAAAACACAGTGTGTTGTCACAGTAATGAATATCCTGGCCTGTTATTTTGAAATTAATTGAGCTTTGTTTACACTTTCAGAAAATTCAGAAATGACTTCAGAACAAAGCAACATAGGCAGTGCCATTACCAAAGTGTTGCCAGATCTCCCAGCCTCAATTCTAAGTATTTTAGAGGAGACACTACAGTCATTGGGGGTGGAGACCACTGAGGATTTTCACTTCATTCAGGAAGCTGATCTGCTTTCAGTTCTCAGACCAATTCAAGCAAGGAAATTGGTAGCTGCCTGGCAACAAACCAGTAAGTGCATTCTGACAGAATTTATGTTAGAATTTATTTTGAATTATAACCACAGTTTAAACATCAATAAATGCATTTTGTTAATTTCATTATTTTGTACAGCACAGGACATTGAAGTTCACAGCCAGGCAGCATTAAGCTCTCCAGGTTCCTCGACCCAGTCCTCACTCTCTTCCTCTCCCTCGCCTAGACACCCATGTGCTGCTGCAGATTGGGTTGACACCTTCCATATTCCATGGGAGAGGTGTCCTGAAGCACTGATTCAGTGTTTGGAAAGGGGAAAACGACCAAGCCCAAAGTTATGGAGAGAAATGATTCGGATTGTTGTGTCCGAGATGATGAAAGTCTGTGCTTCTCCGACTAAACAAGCCTCGACGGAAGTTGCCAAAAAAATGGTTGCCAAGTATCCACAATCACTGCAAGACGTCATAGAAGGCGACATTGTGGGTCCAGGTTATCACTCACTGGTCAAACAGTTACAAGCCCGAATTGATAATGTGAGACGGTTTTCAATACCGAAGATGATTAAGCACAAACAGGAGGCAGATGACTGTGACACAGATGAAATCCCAACTAAACGAAGGGCTGCTGTTCAAGACACATATGGCTGCATAAAGTGGGACATGAAATTCATGCCAGTGAGTGAGACACCAAAAAGCCAACAGGAGAAAAAAGACAGAATGAAAGTGCTTAGTGAACAGACTAACTTCAACCCAGACGAGGTACAAACTCTGATGATGTGCACCTACTACTCCCAACGTAAAGAGGTAAACAAGGGAACAGACCTGCAGTCTCTCATGGAGGAGTGGCCTTTTTTGTTTAAGGAGATTGGCATGACAGTTCACTACCAAGAGCTCACTGGGGTACCATTAAAGGACACCTTCCTCACTAGTGTGGAAAAAAAGGGGAAACGGCTTCTGGACTTCATGAGAACCATTTGTGCAGACAAGAACAAACGAGTTTTGCAGGCTGTCACAAACCTAAGATTTTGAGAGGACAGTTGGAGGGCTGCTCAGAAGATGTCAAAGATATGGTGCTATTGCGTCTCTCCTATTTTGATGAAAAAGAAGACAGCCTCTTTCACTATGTAGATGAAACATGTCTGGCAAGCGAAGTAAACATGGACATTTCGGAGCTGCACGCAAAAGAACAACGAATCAGAATGAAAATCATTCAGAACAAGAAACTAAATGAATACGGTCGGCTTCAATCTACAAACTCTTTCTTTGCTAGCACAGAAATCACCGGAAAGCGAACGAGGTCCATTATCGAGTGGAGTCACTGTGAGTTTGAACGGTGTGTGATTCGGTGTCTCTGTTCGGCGGTGCTTCTGGACCTCATACTTACCTGGCAGGGGCGAGACCATGATCAAGAAGGTGGTTCACCCAGGGCGAGGCTCAGCCATTGTACATCGGTTGTGCTGATCGCTGCGAATTCCCCAAATGTGGGAATCTCGACTGTATAATTTCTGATAATGAAGGACCGCGTTCTCGCTCTCCCCTGATTTCTGTGGTCGCAAAGAAAGAGCTTGTAGATTTAAGCCGACCGTATTCATTTAGTTTCTTGTTCTGAATGATTTTCATTCTGATTCGTTGTTCTTTTGCGTGCAGCTCCGAACGATAGGACGGATTCGTGGTTTTTTTGCGTGGGGTAAAAAAGTGGTGGTCCAGAGCTATTTTTGGATAGGCAGCGTTTACATAAAAAGCTTGTTGATACAAACGTTAAAGAGACCGGTGTTTTAGATCAGCCTCAGCACTGGGCACATAATTAGCCGCTTGCACTATTTCTTAGGCTAATTTGACCGTTTCATGATTAAGCTATACCAAACCTGTAAAGTGCATGCTTATCAGGTGGATTTTTGCAGTGGTTCTTTTTCTTTTTTGTAAATCAATTTTAAATGATCTTTTTTTTTTTTTCTTCGGTTTTGGTTGAACCAGGTGTTTTTTTTTTGGCAGATGCTATTAGCCCTTTTCACAGAGCCCGATGACGTATTTCCGGTTTCATTTAGCAGGGTAAACAAAGCGCCGCTGTAATGGAGTTCACTGCGTCTCTGCATAATGTTTGTTGAAATATTGAATTTTGCCTTAAAAAATGTACATAAACCAGCACTGAGAATATATTTAGACATTTGTTTGTAGTAATTTGTTTTTGTTAAGTGCACAAAAAGAAACATTTTACCCTTAAATGCACTTCAAAAATAAACATGTTCACTGAGACAATATTAATATTGTGTTCTAAAGAATGCATTTGTTTTAATAACCGTAACTGAATTGACAAACAAACAAAAGGCAGAGTAAAAGAAGGTTAAAATATATTTGATTTATTATATTAGTAAATATTTATAAAAGTATGCAAACTTGAATTACTTAAATTCATTAAAATGATTATCTTAATTCATGAAACATTTTTCCATATCCAGTGTTGTTTCAACAGAAGCAACATCAACATACAAAAACATCCTCTAGACAATAACCATAACACCTGAACAACTAACGATAGAGAAACCATATTTGCTTGAGGGAGAGTCAAGTCACCTTTATTTCTATAGCACATTTAAAAGACAACCAAAGTGCTGTACATTAAAATCAAGTATAAATAACACTCAACTATGCATATAACATTTAACAAATCATTAACATACATACAAAATAACATACATACGCACCAACATATAAATCAAATAAAACCACTAAAACAAAGATGGCTATGACAACCCAAAAAATATTAAAAACGTATTCATTAAGAAGACTCAAATGCCAAAGAAAACAAATAAGTTTTTTAATTTGACTTAAAGGCATCTATTGTGTGGGACTCCTTTATGAAAAGTGGAAGACTATTCCAGAGTCTTGGGACAGCTACAGAAAAGGCCCTGTCACCCTTAAACCTCATTTGAGAACGTGGAATAGCTAAGAGCAGTTGGTTAGAGGATCGTAGAGCTCATGGAGTGGAGTAAACACAGAGAAGGTCAACGATATAGCTCGGAGCCAAGCCATGTAAAGCCTTAAAAACAAATAATAGAACTTTAAATTCTATCCTATATTTGACTGGTAACCAATGCAATGATGCAAGTATGGGGGTAATGCTCTCCCTTTTCTTGGTACCGGTCAGGAGCCTCGCGGCTGCATTTTGAACCAGCTGTAGACGTGACAAGCTTGACTGACTGATTCCCAAGTACAGTGAATTGCAAAAATCGATACGCGAGGAAATAAAAGCATGCACTACTGTTTCCAAATCATTAAAAGAAAGGATACTTTTCATTTTAGCAATGTTCCTAAGTTGAAAGAAAACAGCATTAACTTGTTTCTCAAACTTAAGAGCGGGATCAAAAATGACACCCAGATTTTTTACATGCCTATTTACATACGATGTTAATGGCCCCAGATCATTAGCTATGGCCCTGAGTGGTTGAGAAAAGTGATGAAAAGGTTTAAGCATGTAAGCAGAGTTTTGTACAAAGTAAATTAGAAAAAATACATGAATCTGAACTGAAATATTCTAGAACCTGAAAATGACTTATTGAATTGTTATTATTATTGAAATAATTCAGCTTAGGTTGGTCTGTCAGAAACAGAATCTGCTTTATTTCATTCTCCAGCTCCATCACCTTGTGCTCCAGCTCCTGTATCCTTGCAGATGCAGCATCCACTGCACCTGTGACAAAAGAAGGAACACATTACATTACGATATTCTTTTACATTAAATATCTAAAATGAAGTCAAAAGATGTGCTGGACATTCATTCAGGCTATATTCTAGACTCTTTAGACTGTTAGTCAGGTAAGTATTGCATCTTTACACTGTTATTCAGATAAATATAGTATCTTTAGACTGTTATATTGGTATATTTAGTTGTAATGTTACTCACCAGGAGACGGTGGATGCCAGTAATCATGCTTCATAACATTAGCCATAGGCTCATTTAGCATAGCTCCCGGTTCCTGCTTGTCTCTCTCTCCCGTTGCGGCTTCAATGTTAAAACCGAGACGAGTACTTGCCCTCTTGTATGGTGCCTGACGATCCTTCCGACTCCCAAAATCATTCCAGACAAATCGCGATGGAACCGATCCCTTTCTGAGTCTAACTCTGCTCCCTCCCTCTTTCACATACAACTCCTCAGGCTTGAAGTGCAGGCTACACACATACGTACTGCCACGCAGAATAGTACATTTGGCAACTTCTTCTCTCCTAATTGCAGTAATCCATTTAAGGCGTAAATGTACGTTGTTAGGGAAGTCGTGAAAATTTCAATGTGGATGTTTTCTTTTATTCTTAGAGCAAAAAGGTACGCTACAGTAGCACTTGCTATGCTGCTCCATTTTACCGGTACGGCTAAGCTGCACTGTTTACCCTGCTATTTTTTACTTCCGCATTCCAAACCCGGAAATGTGAAAAGGGCCTATGAGCGCGGAGCGGCTCTGGTACTTAAAAAGAGCGTGTTGGGCGGGCTAACATATTCTGTCCTATAGTTCGTGACGTGCTCAGTTCCAGACGCGATGGCAAGAACCAAGCAGACCGCTCGTAAATCCACCGGTGGTAAGGCGCCGAGGAAGCAGCTCGCCACTAAGGCTGCCCGCAAGAGCGCCCCGGCTACTGGCGGTGTGAAGAAAGTCGAATGTCAGGCGAATGTCCAATATAAAACTAACTTTACCACGGTAAAACCTCTGACTTGCGGTGGAGCAATAAAACCTCTGACAGTAGTTCATTCAATACTTTAAAGTATGTATTTAATCACAAGTTACCTAACATACAACATGAAATGTGAAAAGAACATACCGCTATAAATACAAAAAAACGTCATGATTTTTGCACATGCGCGTTAAAGGGGAAACAGGGGGAACTGAATTCTCCGTAACACCGGCTATTGGTCATGTGGTTTTCATGTGTTGTCAAAGCACATAGGATACAATTTGTGTAATTTGTACAAAAAAATCGACTTTACTTCAAATGGGGTAAAGCTTTCAGCAAATTTAACCTTCAATAATTAACCTTCAATTAAACCTAAAAACTCAATAAAAGCTCAAATACAAATAAAGAAGACCACGACAGCAACGTCATGTTTAAAACCATGCCCTTTTGTCAGATTAGGCTACGTTTTGCTTACATACAACGCCATTTATCCACTTTAATATAGAATAAGTGTAGCACTTATTTTGTGACTCTTTTAATACTGTTTGTTTCTCACATACAGCTGCCGAGATGAAAAATCCAGTGCTGCCAGCGCCGACTGAAGCAGAAGCGGAGAACTGCTTAAAGGATTACTTGCGGCTGGCACCAGGAAGGAGAAATTAATTTCTATTTTATTTAGTAATTAATTGCTATTTTTGTTTTGTTATTTGTGTACATCGTGATTATTATTCTAATGTTTAATTATCATATATAAAAAATTTGATTCATGAATTCATATTTCACTTAATTTTGTGAGTGTCAAGGAACAATAATAAATAAGAATGTTAGTACCACTGATTATAATGTCTGTTGTTTATAGATATATTATCTGTATTATCTATTATTATTATTATTATTATTAAAGCAGTACATGAGAGGGGAGTGCACACACACACACACACACACACACACACACGTTCAATTACATTCAGACGCTGTATTTTAGCTATACTGTACACATAAGTCTGGAATGCAGCGTCTGAACGCCATTTCAGCATCCAAGCCTGATATTTAGGAGATGTATTACAGATGAATAAGCGCTCTATTAAATGGTCTCGGATAGCTCTCATAAGCGTCTCTGAGACGAAGGCATGATGATGACGTAGTAAGATTGATCTGGAATGCAGCAGCTGAAGATCTTCCACGATCCACCAGCGACGTATCAGAGACGTATTGCAGATGAGCAAACGCTCTATTAAATACGTATTCCAGACGAACTGGGTTACATCCAACAGACGTCTCTGAGATGTACAGTACAGGCCAAAAGTTTGGACACACCAGCCAAAAGTTTGGACACACCTTCTCTTCAATGTTTTTTCTGATTATTTTTATTTTCTACATTGTAGATTAATACTGAAGACATCCAAACTATGAAGAATTATGTAGTGAACCAAAAAGTGTTAAACAAACCAGAATATGTTTTATATTTTACCAACTCTACCTCTGCACAACCCAACTGATGGTCTCAAACACATTAAAAAAGCAACAAATTCCAAAAATTCACTCTAGACAAGGCACAAACATTCATTGAAAACCATTCCAGGTGGAAACCTAATAAAGCTGGTTGAGAAAATTTCAAAGAGTGTGCAAATCTGTCATTAAAGCAAAAGATGGCTACTTTGAAGAATCTAAAATATAAAACATATTCTGGTTTGTTTAACACTTTTTTGTTTACTACATAATTCCATATGTGTTCCTTCATAGTTTGGATGTCTTTAGTATTCATCTACAATGTAGAAAATGTAAAAAAATTAAGAGAAACCACAGGAATGAGAAGGTGTGTCCAAACTTTTGGCCTGTACTGTATATGTGCTATCAGGGTTGTGTTTAACATATTGACAATGAGAAAATGTCATTCTAAATACAGTTGACCCTTGAGTTACGAATGGTTTTGGGTTACGAACTATCTTTTTTAACTTAACGTATGAACAAATTTCGGACTACGAACCGTAATTCATGAAACACGTTACTTCACGAACAAGTTTACTCCGACCGTCTCTCTATATATATACAGCGAGTGAACATTCGCACAGCGAACAGTGTTTTTCCGGTGTTTTCAATATTATATTAATTATATGTTGTATAATTACTCCTGCCAGTAGGTGTCGCTGTGTATCAGACAGAGGGGACAGTGAGTGAGAGAGAAGAAGGAACTACGAGTAAAGTATTCTTTCTTTTGTGCAATTACACCTAGGGCTGTCGCGCTAACCGCAATTTTGAAATATCGCGGTATAGACCAGCCAACCGCAGGGCATGCCAAGCAACCGCAACATCGCGATAATCAAATTTTTTTCTTTCTTCTCTTTTTTTTTTTTTTATTGTTGCAGGGTCCATCTTGTTTTTCGCTTACATCGGCGTAATAAATGTTAAATAAATTCATAATGAAAATGAGCTAAGAGCGACATTTTCCCGCAACCTGTTCTCATCCGTTGCTGCTGAGTGTCAGGCTTTGTGTTTTAAAATGTAAACAATCGCAACATGAATTATAGGCAAGTTCATTAATGATTAAATTAAATTCACACTCAATAAATACTTGTAATTTAGACTATATTTAAACAGCCTTGGTGTACTAAAACACTTAATGACGGTTAATATGTTAATATGGCATTGCAGCCTGCAGATATTCTCTTGCTGGCTTGCTGGAATGATTTAAATGTATTTTTTCGTTGAATAAAAATGTATTGAAACGAATAATAACTTAAAATGTAGTATATATTGTTATGTTAATTATACCTACTAAATAGATGGATAATAGTGGCGCGATAACCATGCTAGATCTCGTAGTAGTAACGAGCCGGTGCCAAGGACATCAGATTCGCGTCAGAACTGATGGATCATCCGACACACACACGCGCGCGCGGAAAAACACGGGGAAAGAAAGTGGAAGAGCGCGCGGTGCCCAGAAAAGCGCGGCGTGTTTGATCTTTATTCTTTATCTTTTATTTCCAGCCTCCTCTTCTGCACCGCACCCCCTGTTACCCCCAGTTACCCCCCTCATACACATCCACAGATTAACTGGTACCTGTAAACTCTCCGTGGAGTGAACTAAACACCCAAAGCACCCCAAACATCCACAATAATCAGACCCCACCGGCGCGCGTGTCTGATCTCAGTCCGGTTTGATGTTAAACAGTAAATAAAACTCAGAGCTGCAGAATTAAACCTCAGAATGTGCAAAAGATCAAAGTTAATAGTGGCGCGATAACCATGCTAGATCTCCTCTGCTGTGTAAAGTCGCATGCAGGTACAGTACACGTGTGTATTAGTGCACCGAGCACCATCAGAGAGAGTTTTAGTGCCACCGGGAACATCGCTATACCCCACTCAGATCCTCTCTAAACAACATCAGGTGAACGTGGTTTTTCTAGCGCGCATGAACGCAGGTTTAAACTCTTACAGACTTTATTCTTTATTCTATTTTTTTTTATTTTTTTTTTATTTTTTATTTTTTTTTACCATATTTTGATTAGATGTGCGTTTAAAATATTTAGCCTAAACACTTTTTTTTGTTTCACACTGTATATCTAGTCTAGGCTAGAAGCTAAATTTAAACCTTGTTTTTAATAGAGAAAAGACGCGCATCCCTGCTCTGTTCTGTATTTAACAATAAACACACATTTCATTGGTCTTAAAGCTGTCTCATCTTTGTCATTATAAAGCAATAATATACCGAATCATAGCCTAACAATAAAGCTTGTTTATATAGCTCTAAAATCCAGAAAAATTAAGTAATTTTCAAAAACACAAAAAATGGCGATATAACCGCATACCGCGATATTGAGACAGGCTGAATATCGCAAGGGGAAATTCTTTCACCGCGACAGCCCTAATTACACCTACAAAATACAACACTATTGAAATAAAGGAAATATGAGAGAAATATGAGAGTTATTGTTGTTTCTGGTAAATACATTTTATAAAAAAAGAAGGAAATGTATTATAGTGTATGTGATGGTGTATTATGGAGTATGAAATGTGATGTGTGTTGTTTTATGTACAGTACTACTGTGTATTTCTGTTTATTACGGGAATGTCTATTCTATAATTATTTTTATTTTATATTTATTTATTATTTTATATTTATTTTAGAGGCATGCAATTACAGCCATGGGTATATTCTTTACCAACCCCACTTTCACTTGTGCCAATGGTACCTCAGATTTAAAAATCAACCATCTGATTCACTAGTAGCATGGGTAAATGCACCTCCAAATTTGATTCAATGGTGGCGCTAGAGGTTTTAAGGTGCTGACATGAAACTTGATGAAAAATTTTAGAGGAATGCCCCCAAAGACTGTGCCAAATGTCACAACATTTACAGCAGTAGACTCCCATGGCAAAAGATAAACAAAGAATGCCTGCTCCCCTCCCCCTTCCTTCAAAAATTTGCTCCTTGAGCCCTAAGGCTGGTCTTATACCTTAAGCCTTAATGGGGTTATTTAAATATTTGCACTTATATATTGAGAAGCCCACCAATTCACATAATGTGAATTTAAGTAATGGCTGTGTATTCCTTTTTAAACTGGTAGATTTCAATCATTTTGTTTCACATCTGAGTTTAAATCTCTGCTGCCTGCTACCAGACAGGTTTTATTAAAACCCAATTCAATAGACTTTGGTTAACTGGTTGATTTAGTAGCTAAGGGTGCAGTGACTTTTCCTCATAGATCCACACACATTTTTTTTTAAATAAATGAGACAATTGTTTAAAACATTTTTTTTTTATTTGGTCATAAATATTTAAATGTGTTTCATTGTCTGATACATACATTACAAGTGTGACCAGTGCAAAAATAGAGAACATTAAAAAATGAGATAAATACTTTTTTACTGCACTGCATTACTGCAGAAAGATGAAAGTAATTAAGAATATAAACTCCATACAAAAGATATTTCCAAAAGAAATTACACAATACTGTCAGTTATTACAGTAACATGAACACAAGGTGTCACGATTACAGCCTGGTATCTGGTCTCTTAAGTAATCCTCCTCATGTTCTCCTCCAGACAGAATCTCAACATCTCCAGTAGATTTAAACTTCTTTAAACTTTCATTACATGTCAGATAGTGAACAGCATGCTACAGCACTTCAGAGTGGGTTTGAGGGTGTTGATCTTGTACAGGAAGTGATGTCATGCACACAGTTATACAGAAAGCATGTTTACAGATTTGAGCAATAAGAAACTGAACAAAGCGTCACCATGTAGAATCTCAGTGTGAAGAGTAGATGGTGTTTATCTTCACTGCTCTTTATCTCATAATTCAATATGTATTAGAATCAGATGCTGTAGAAGAAATCAGACATGATCAGATGTTTGTCACCTATCAGACTCGACAGATCAGAATCAATATAAACACCAGAACACACACACATCACTTGGAACAATGATAGAACATTTTACATGATTCATTGTTCACTGAAGAACCCTGATACAGATGAAGTTCTGATAATGAGCAGTTTTGATTGTACAATAAGACAGACATGTGTGTGTAATGTGTGCATGTTACCTTAGTTTTTCTAGGTTACATTGTGGATCCACCTGTAGATCCTCGAGCAGTTTTACTCCTGATTCTCCTGGATTATTGCCGTTCAGATACAGTTCTCTCAGACGTGATGATGGATTTGATTTCAGAGCTGAAGCCAGAGCAGTAAAACCTTCATCTGTAATACTGCAGCTCCTCAACCTGCAGAAGAAAATCATTTAATAAAAATCATACATCATCTTCTCCCACCTCCTCCTCCATCTCCATTCAGATCTCACAACCAGACAACATCACTGAGAAATCTTCAACATGTAAAACTATTCTATTATATTAATGATAAAGTGTTTTATCTTGTGTGGGGAAAACAAGTAAAATATCAAACTCATACACACATCAATAACAGTTTCTGTATGAATGATCTTCTGTATCTACAGTGTAAAAGTGAAGATCTTACTCCAGTATCTCCAGTTTACAGTGTGGATTCTTCAGTCCAGCAGAGAGCAGCTTCACTCCTGAATCCTTCAGTTTATTGGTATTTAGGTTCAGATGTTTCAGACTGGAGGAGTTTGAACTGAGAACTGAGGACATAACTTCACAACTTTTCTCTGTTAAATTGCACAGACACAGCCTGGAGAGAAATAATCAGATTAATCAGACACAGTATCAGTATAAATATTTTCCCATCAATCACAAACAAAGAATCATTATTTTAGCTTTCAGCAGCATTTTAAATGAAACATGAATGAAATGTGTTTTTGACATATTATTCTTTGGTTAACTAATTTTGAAAGATCTTCTGTATCTACAGTGTGAAAGTGAAGCTCTTACCACAGTATCTCCAGTTTACAGTGTGGATTCTCCAGTCCAGCAGAGAGCAGCTTCACTCCTGAATCCTTCAGTTCATTGTTATTCAGATTCAGATGTTTCAGACTGGAGGAGTTTAAACTGAAAACTGAGGACAGAACTTCACAACTTTTCTCTGTTAGATTACACTTCCACAACCTGCAGAGAAATAATCAGATCAATCAGAGAAATGAAAGACATCACCCTACAGCAGTAGGTGGAATTCAAGTAGCAGAACTGATAATATTACCCAGACAGCATGGCAGATAAAAGTAAAAGCAGTTCAATTGTGTGTGTGCTGAGATGGTTTATTTGTTTACACTGATTGTTTCCTAGGATGAAGTGATTAGTGCAAATAAATAAATGTGTATAAAACTCAGTGAAAGTGAAGATCTTACTCCAGTATCTCCAGTTTACAGTGTGGACTCTCCAGTCCAGCAGAGAGCAGCTTCACTCCTGAATCCTTCAGGTCATTGTATCTCAGGTCCAGATGTTTCAGATTGGAGGAGTTTAAACTGAGAACTGAAGACAGCACTTCACAACTTTTCTCTGTTAGATTACAATCCCACAACCTGGAGAGAAATAATAGATCAGTATTTTCTCTTTATTAATTACAAACACAAAACTGCAGTTCCAGCTCTGTATGATGTTAAAAATGCTTACACCATACTGTAGAGTCTGATATTGAGAAACACTTTAAATTGATTTATTTATTCATTTGTCAATCATTCATTTATTTAATAATTCTTAAACTTTCCACTGTTTACTGTATTTAAGGTACCAAATATATATGTAATATTTGTGATATAAATTAATATGAGTGAGGGACTTTTTATAACCATATAATGTATTTTCACATATTTAGTAATCATTAAGTGTAAGATGTTTTTAGAGCACTGCGACCTAGGTCACAAAAGAGATCAGAACAATCAGATAGAAAGAATGTAAAAACAAAGTAAATCTAAGACAATCTATCACATCACAAGGCCAGAATTGTTCAGAGCATAGCAGATTCTATGGCGCCAGATGTATTTTTTTATTTTGAATGACATATGTAGTATGTTTTATGGCATCCTCCTGATTCTCTTTGTGTGTCTGACTCCGAGGAGGGGGGTTGGCGATGTCGAGGGCGATAGAGGTATAAACGACCTATTTAAAATTACTCAGTTGTTCTTACTGTGGTATGTGTTAGGAGTCGGCCTATTCCCCCGGGAGGGAGCTAATCTAGTGAGCCTCCTCAGGCTGCCACCCGAGGGAGTACAGTTCGTAGTTCGACCAGAGGAAGGAGGACTACAAATCCCAAACCTCCCTCGGGCAAACAGTGGCAACAGGTCAAGGCAAGCAGATCTCCGAGCTGACCGCTCTCGAAGGCGTGCGCGTGCACGCGTTCTCTGCTCTGCCTGTGCTTCGCCCAAGCAAACTAAAGATAAGTCAGACGATCGGTTAGGTGTCCCCGTATAATAATATATGAATTTATACATCAATATAAATATATATACACTTCCTAACCATAATACACGGACATCGCCGGGCTTATCGAACAAAAATATATATATAAGGTGGAAGCACTTTGGGTGGAAAAAATACATTCATAAATATATTGTATTATTTGATCTATGGCGATAATTCTATGGTTTCGTTTCATTATGATGATCTCCTTTGTTTGACCGCAAAATAAATAAATAAATAAGTAACTAAAAGATTCTTGCTCGGCACCAGTGTAGGAGGTGAAGGCCTGATATTTCGTTTCGTAATGCCTTCGTACATTGTACTCTTTCATCACGGCAACACTCTCATTGCAAATCAGACAAACACACTTCCCCTTGGTTTCTATAAAAAAATATTCACTTTTCCACCGACTCTGAAATATTCTGCACTCGCTTTCAATCTTGCATCTCTTCGGTTGCGCCATTTCTGGTTTCCCTGAGACGCTGCCTTGTTCAAGACAGTGGCGCCACCAAGTGTTTAAACTAAGAAGTACAACACAGTTAAATTTTTTGTATGTATTTCCGTGCACTGGCACACAGGTGAGATTAACCGAAAACTGGCATGTTAAAAACTAGATGTGTAAATAAAATGTGAATAAAATGTACAATGTAATCCATAAAAAAATAACATAATACAATAAAATAATACAACTATAAAATAATCTGACATGATAAAAATAATAATAATAAAATAATCCTCCCCAATACTTCGCCTGTTCACTTCTCTGACCTGAGATAGTGTTATTAAAAATCTTTTGTGTCATTACTTTAACTATTTTTTTTTTTTTTTGAGATCTTTAAAAAAAATCTACTCAGTAGTTTTGTGTAGGTGATTGTGTTTTGGAGCATAATTTAGTAGAATTATGTTTGGGGTTATGTTTAGAATTTTGGTTACGGTTATGTGTAACCCCTTGAATAGATAATTGTAAATGATAAGTTTTAATAAGTTAATAACTAAGCTTTAACTAAATAGATAATCATTTAACAGTTTTGGTCATTTTGGTTTTAATAAAGTTTAAATCTTTGAATTGGTAAAAGTTAGATTGGAGAGTATAACTTTCCATGTGTTCATTACAACCTATGTTTACCTTTTTATGTCAATCACCTTCACTCTCTCATTTGATTGGACGGGTTAATGTTCAGCCGGATAGAAACATTTTGTGATTGGATGAGAGTGAGGAGGCGGGCGTGAGAGGAGGAGCGGGGGTGCGCGCAGGAGTGTGGAGATGTGTGTGTGAAGAGAGAACGGGAATGAGACGGTAAAGTTATGATTATTCCGAGATTTTCGGAATAAATTAAAAGTGAAACACCAGTCCTAGGTTTTCAGCTAGATTACCTAATTATAGTGCTGGTTTGTATCTGCCGTATGTTGTCAATCCGATAACTTTTAAGCAGTGCAGCGTGTTTCTACTGTATAAATGTCCTAGAGTATCCTAGCTTTTCAATTAGGGAGCTAGTGTGTATCAGTACAGCCGATTGAAGACGGCTATAACAGTTAGACTTTCGTCAGTATCCGGTTCTTTGTACCTGAGACCGAGGGACTGATGTCACGGCCGCATGAGGACCGTTACACACCTGTTCTCACCAACGCCTGATAGTGGGACTTTCGTCCTTGGAAGTTCGTTCCACCGAGCATCGTTCTGCAGTTGGCCAATCCGGTGTGAGTAAAGAAACCCTTTCATTCACCTGAGACGGGGTTAGGAATTGTGGCATTCTTTTATTTCTTTTTTGTTTGCTCCAAGGAGTGAAGCGGCCAGTGTTTTTCTGTTTTAAGGCCCCAACGCACTCGAGCGACGGAACAGGCCTGCAACGGGTTAAAACTTTATTTGGGTATTGCCGGCATTAGTATGATGCATGCATGCTTGTTATATAGTACCTAAAGGGGAACTGTATATTTTTATTTGACTTATTGAAGTAATAACTGTTGAGGGTTTCAGTGTATTTCTAAGGAAATATATATTTAATTTATTTGTTTATTTAAAGTAACAGGGTTACATAAGTTTGTTTCATATGTGCTTTGTCTTATAACTATTTTATACGATTGCATTTGTGTTACTTAATAAACCTTAAAAAAGGTTATTGAAATGATTTAAAACTTCATTTTTGTAGCTAAAACTATTCCTGAGAGGATAAATAATTATAATTTATAAACACTTTGATTTAAGTTAAAAGGTATACAATAAAGTGTGTAAATAGTGTGTTATTTAAGTATATTTGTTGGTTTATTTCACCTATTGAGTACTGTTGGGTGTCTAGGAAAATCATCTAGAAAACATTTAGATTAAGTAAGAACTTCACATTGTTCACAGGACCCAGGGTCCCATCCTTATTTCCTTGACATAGACCTAAGCTTTCACCTTAGGGGGATTGGGGCGCTACATATGTTTAAGATAATTTGATGGGGTTGTGTTTAAGATAAGATATCCTTTATTAATCCCACAATGGGGAAATTTGCATCGTTAGAAATGGTAATACATTGGGAGAGTAGGAGATAAAAAAAAAACTAGCAACCAGATTGTGCTCCCTGAGGAGCACACTGTGGTAACATGGGAAAAAAAACTAATTTAGAGTTTAGAGTTCTAGTTGGGATTATGTTAGGGTATTTTGGTGGGGTTATGTTTAGAATTAGGGTTAGAGGCATGTTAAGAGCAATTTGGTGGGGTCATTAGGGGCAATTTTACCTTTCTGTCATTTTTTGCATTGCCGGTATTGCCAACTTGGCAATGACAAATTCCCATTTTTCGGCGGCGCTATTTCCACCTTTGGGTGCAATGCCATTTCGGGCTTCACAACGAAATCGATGTCTGAGACCCCCGGCTGGGGGGTTGGCGTGGCCAGATAGCCAAGAGGTCCCAGTGACGGTTCCGTGAACTTTTCCGAAAACCTTCCCCGAAACGGGTCGGGCGGGCCCCCCGTGAATCCACCTTACGCTTTTGCAAACTTTTCCGAAAACCTTCCCCGAAACGGGTCGGGCGGGAAGCGGAGGTCGTAGGCCTGCCGAATCAATACACGACGTGCGGGGCCCGGTAATCCGAGACGCTTTAGTGAAACATCCCCTGAACTTTTGTCAAAGACAAGCCCTGGACCTAGGAAGGGAAGATCCCGATCGTGAAAGGGAGGGTCAGGGTTAGGTCCAGGACACGGAGTTCTTCCCCCTACCACCCCTTCAAAAAAATAATTAAAAGATAGCCGCCGTCGTGGTCGAAACCTGGTGTACAGGAAGATACCACCAAAGCGTCTCAGATGACAGAAGTGGTTTTCTGGGGATTCCAGCCGTACCCAAGGCCCAGACATCACCAGATCCGTCCCAGGGGCTCCCCGTGCCAAGACGCACCGTACGGCACGGTCCCGGTCCTTCTAGCTCAAAGTGATAAAAAAACACTAGGGTTAGGGTATAATATCGCCAAAGTGTCCTGGATCTCTAAAGTGGTTTTTTTGGGGATAGGAGCCGAACCCAAGGCCCAGACCCCACCAGATCCGTACCAGATGCTCCCCGTTCCGAGACGCACCATATGGCACGGTCCCGGTCCTTCTAGCTCAAAGTGATGGAAAACACTAGGGTAAGGGGACATATCGCCAAAGTGTCCCGGATCTCTTTTTTGGGGATAGGAGCTCTCAGCAGCACACAGGTCAATGACAGCTGGAGTGTGAACATTTAAAAAAACTGAAAGTACACATTTCCTGCCAAAAAACATTGTTTGTGATTGTGAATTCGAGGATTTGTAGGTAATGTTTTGTTATTGAGTAGTTTAGTGTTAGTGTTGTGAAGTTTGTAAACAATGAAATGTAATTCTGAGTGTTTTGTTAACTTTTTCACTGTGTAATGTAAACTCATTATATCAGAAGAGAACAGGGTGGGTTAGCCCTTAGACACCGAGGTTGTGGTCTGGGTCAGGTGTCGGTGTAATGTTGTTCTCTTAAGGGTGTCTGAACGGTCTCTCGTGGTCTTCTGTCACTTCCAGATGCCGTTACGCAATCAGAGGTGCCCGGTGTGTGGGGTTGATTACTCAAACCTTCCACAGCACCTTTTAAAATACCATCTTGTCAGTAACAAGCAAGAGAAGAACCTGCTTTTACAGCTGGCGAGTGGACGGTGAGACTGAGCCTGAAAATTATTTTGCAAACGTCTTTGAAAAAGCATCAAGATCGATAAGTGTCGGGACGCCTCGTGTCAAACCCCTCAACGTACGTGTTCTTTCTGTTTAGTATACGGGACTCTTTGAAGTGCAGCGTGCCAGGCTGCACTTCAAAGGCCGTGAGGCGTCTCGACCGTCACTTCGCCACGGTCCATGAGGACCTGGAGGTAATCTTTCGTGTCTCTCGAACACCGAATCTCTTAGAAAAAGATTGTGTTTTGTCACGAGAGCACCACGAGTATGAGCTTGAGAATGTCCTTTGGTCTTTTTTTCTTGTTTTTCAGCCCAGCGAGCGTGATTACTACAAGAACAACTCCAAGAACAAAGCCATCATGGTCAAGCTTGCCGAGCTGAGGGCCAGCCACCCCGAGGTGCCAATGGTCACCACCCTAGACATTGGACACACGGGGAGGCTGTACCCTCCACCGTCCACGTCCGGCGTCGCTTCCCAGGCCGTAGCCGGCGCGGTAGCGAGGCTGGACGAGGCGCGGCCGCACGAGGCGCAGCCGGACGAGGTGCAGCCGGGCCCCAGCGCCGATTGACGAAACCCCGCCTGCCTGGCCATGGCGCGCAGGGTGAGGCAGCTGAAGACCTGGCTGAACCTCGTGCCTCAGGGGTGTTGCCCGAGAATGGAATGTCAGGAAAACCTCTATGAGCTAGGGCGCCTCCAGAGGCTGTTATCACGCAGTCCCAAGAAGTCCATGAGAAAAAAGTTCTCAAGACGTGAGGCATTGTCTTTAACGTTTCGATTCTGTCGCCTTCACAGAGAAGTTGCTGCAGGAGTTCCTCGAGCATTGCGTTGGGACAAACCCATTGACAAAGAAGCTTGAAAATGCGAAGGGCTCGGTCAGCCATGTAAGGAGGTTTTTAATATACGCGGGCGAGGGCCGCCTCATCAAGAGGAACTTCCAGTTCCTCAAGACACGCAGATCCATCAGAAAGTCAGTATCGGACACATGTCCTCGTTCAGGTCCTTCACCGTGCGCGCTCGTCCCTCCTCGCTGATGTACGTGTGTGTGTGTGTCCTGTGCTCTCACGTCTGTTTTTCAGTTGGATCGGTGTCTTGCTTGAGGACAAGCTTGCCTCCACCACCATCCGATCAAACCTCATGAGTCTGCGGAAGTTCTTCGAGTTCCTGTCCTACCTTCCTAGAAACACTGTGAAGTTGAATGGCGTACACTTCATATGGTTACGCAATGAGATAAAGCTGCGCTTGCGTGACATCCAAAAAGACGTGACTTGTCATAGACAAGCCGTGCGTAAAGAGGCAACCAGTGAGTCTCGCGCCCGAACACGTCACACTAGGTTCGTGGAAACAGTGGCTGTGACCGATAACCCATTTCGTGCTCTTGTCGCCCCACAGAAAACATTGTTTCTAGTCAGGACCTCAAGAGCTTCCGCAGGGAGGCCAGCATCGTACTGCCTGCGAAGATCGGTGAGTGTGTTCACACGCGTGTTTTCCGTCGATTGCGCGCATGCGAGACAGAAACAGACCCTATCCGAGTGTCTCTTCTTCTTTTTCTTCCCGTAGAATCTCTCAAGAATGGTTCCACAGAGAACTTTCATCAGGTCTTCGGCCTGTTGACGGGTTATTTCATATCCGTCTCCGGTCACAGGGCCGGCGTTCTTAAGAACCTGAAGGTGGAGGAGGTGTGGAATGCCCACGTCGAAGGGGACCACGTCACCATAGACGTGAGTGTCGTGTCGGGGTTCCCGTAGGGCCCCGTGCCAGGGTCAGGCTCACTAACGCTTTGTCCCGTGTCTCCGTTCCACAGGTCGAGGAACACAAGTCCGCCACAACCTACGGCCACGCGCAGCTCAGCCTGAGCCGTAGTGAGCTGGAGTGGCTGGAAGGGGTCAATTTGGCACGGGAACATTTCGCTGGGTCTGAGTCACCCTACTTTTTCTTCAACTCTGCGGGTTGTGAGAAGGTGCTTGTATACTTTAAAAATGAATGGACGAGGATGGGCTTCGGAGGTTCCTTTACGTTCAGGAACCTCCATGGTGCACCACGTGAGTACACGATCTTCGAGTTTTTTGCCACGCACGTGTGACCATGTTGCAGAGTTTAATTTCTGTCTGTCTGTCTGTCTGTCTGTCTGTCTGTCTGTCTGTCTTTTTTTCTTTCTTCGTGTTCTCAAACCAAGAACCTCAGCCCGAGGAAGAGGCTGGCGGTGCACTGGGCCATGTACCGTTAAACAACGCGCAGGAGGCCGCAGTGCCGAAAACACCTGGTTACAAGAACCGAAGCCAGAAACACAGCTGGACAGAGGTCGTGGGTGTAAATTAATTCAGGGATGTCTGTAGTACATTCATGGGCGCATGCAAAGCGAAAACAGACACCCCGTTCGAGTTTAAACCCTCGAGCACGCAGCGCGCACGAGCCCGAAGTGCCGAAAACACCTGGGTACGAGAACCGAAGCCAGAAACACAGCTGGACAGAGGTCGTGGGTGTAAATTAATTCAGGGATGTCTGTAGTACATTCATGGGCGCATGCAAAGCGAAAACGGACAGGCTGCTATCGCGCACACACTGGTTTATAAGTGAAGATTGGAAACCTACACATGCGTAAAAGCGCATTCACAGACATGTGCACGTCCTATCCTTCCCAAACGAGATTTTACAGCAAGCTCGTTTATTGGCTCAGCCGAGAGGAGGGGCACAAGTGAGTAAGTGTACTTTCAGCTTCATCTCACGAGGGAAAGTGCGCAGCATCAGCACCGTCAGCAAGCAAGCGAACTTCCAACGCGGAAAGTTGTGTAAGTCTGTTTTATATTTTTTTTCAGGTGCAAAACAAGAACACACACACACACACACACACACACACCGTTGCAAAGTTTAAAAACCCGAGCACGCTGCCCTAGCGAGCGAGTAGTGCCCGAAACAACTTTTGACTAAAATAACAGGGATTTCACTCACTGGACAGATGTTCTATCTGAAAGGAGAGCTAGGGATGTAATGTTTAAAGTGTTTTTGCACATGCAAACCTAGAAAGAACTCTGTCCACTTATATATCTGAGTTCTTTTGTTATTGAAATTTTTGTTTCTCAATCTTTTGGTTTGTTTGCACATGCAAACACCTAAAACAAACACCCTAGCCCTGGGCACAGTGGTTTTCCAGCTTTAGGGTTAACCTTCCTATTACCTTCGGGTTCGATTCGACCCCGTTCCATGTGTCGAGTGGTCCTACGGAATCGGAATCTCTTCATTGTCATAATAATACCAGGTGTAACGAAATTGAGGTGCCGTGTTCTCGAGTGTTTACGAACGATAACCAAAGAGGGAAACTACAATGTACTACATATCAAAAATTAAAAATTTCACAGACTTTACAATAGACTATAGTCCATCGAATAATAGACTTCTGTTCGGATGGCGAGTCTAGAAATGATTAAAAAATGTAAAAACGACTGGCGGTGCGAGAAGCAAGCACTGACTTTTCACAAGTCAATTAATGACCATCATGTGTATTTTCAGGAGCACTGCGAGCTCGAAATCACCTGCAGGACTAGGCGCTGTTACGTCTTTGGAGAGGTGAGTGGAAAGATCTCTCTCTCTATCTCTCTCTCTCTCTCTCTCTCTATATATATATATGCTGCTTCTCGGACTCTGTCTCGGACGATGGTGTTACGTCTCTCTCGTCACTTCCAGATGCCCCCGAGGAGTCAAAAATGCCCCATGTGCGGGGTGATGTACTCGAATTTGCCATAGCACCTGTGCAAATTGCACTTGGCCAACCCCACAGAGAAGATGCTGCTTCTTCAGCTGTCCAGCGGCCGGTAAGCCAGGCCACTGTCCACCACCGTGTCTGTGTGTGTGTATGGGCGTGCGTGCGGGTGGGCGGTTTTGCGTGTGTGTGTGCGTGCATCCACGTTTCTACACCCACTCGTCTTACACTCTTTTCCGCACTCAGGGTGTTAGCTAAATTCTAGTGCTGCGTGCCCGGCTGCACGACCACCACGATGGTGAAGAGGTTGGACAGGCACGACGCCTCGGTCCACGGGGACTTGGAGGTAAGTTCTTTTCCTTTCCGATCTCTCGAACGACGGACTCTCCTCGCGGACGAGGCGAATCCGTCACGAGAGGTCCGGAGCGTCTTCACGTCTTTCAGCGTTCGGAGCTGGATTACTATGTGAACCAGGCTAAGACCAGACACGTACCATGGAAGCTTGCGGAGCTTCAGGCGAGCCATCCCACGGTGCCCATGGTAAGCACTCTGGACATTGGTCAAGACGGCCGCCCGTACGTACCGGTGGCGCCCCCCGCGGACACGGAAGCGGGTCCGAGCGAGCGGGCCGGGCACCAGCGCCGACTGCGCCCACCCCCGCTGCGTGGCCCGGGACAGGAGGCTGGAGGAGCTGGAGTTCCGCCTGGGGTTGGTGCCTCAGGGAGGACTGCTGGGACACCAGGTCCGAGCTGGCACGACTCAGCAGGCTCCTGTCCGTCAGCCCGAGAGTCAGCGCCCGGAAGAAGTTCACCAGGAAAGACAGCTTCAGCACGAGGGACTCCCCCGTGTACGGTGAGTACATTCACAGCCCGTCACGCACGAACAGATCTCCCCGGACGTGCGTGGCGTCGGCTCATCTATCTCTCTCTCTCTCTTTCTCTTCCGATCATCTTCACAGAGAAGGTCCTGGAGGAGTTCCTGGGCTCCTGCTCGGGGACCAACCCTTCTTCAAAGAGGATAGAGAACGCCAAGGGCATGGTCAGCCATGTCCGGCGCTTCATCATCTTTGCCATAGAAGGGTGCCTCCTGAAGGGAGACTTCTCTTTCCTCAAGGAACGCGGCTCGTTGAGGGAGTGAGTAGTCCACACGCGTCACGCTCGTCCCGTCCTTAGCCGTGCACCGCGGCGGTCCGTCGCTAATGCGAGGGTGTGTGTGTGTGTGTCTCTTTTTTTGTCCTTCTCGTGTTTCAGATGGGTCACGGTCCTATATCAGCAGCAGCTGAAGCCAACCACCGTCAGATCCAACCTAATGAGTCCTCCCCCAGAGCACGACATTGCTCAATGGACTGGATTTCATGTGGCTGAACGCTGAGGTCACCAACAGGCTGAGGGACATCCAGCCAGATGTGACCTGCCACCGTCAGGTCGTCAGAAAGGCCGTGTCCAGTGAGTATCCCGCGGCCGCGACACGGCACGTCCGGTCTCCGAGGCCGTGCCGACACTGATCGCTTCGCTCTTCTCTCCCCACAGAGAGCCTGGTGTCCAAGTCGGACCAGTCCAACTTCCGCCGGGAGGTGCGTCAGTTGCTGCCCGATACGATCCATAAGTGTCGTCCCCTTGACCGTGGGGGTCGTGGCGCCGTACCGGTAGGTGACACCCCTGTGGAACAGTACGTCCCGTGAGACCCTCCGATCTCTGTTTCCGCAGGGTCCCTATCCATGTCCGGACATCGGGCCGGAGTACTGAAGAACCTGAAGGTCTCTGAGGTGCTGGACGCCAAGATCGAAGGGGAGCACGTCACCATCGACGGGAGTTCGGGTGTCGGCGACACGGGGAGGGTCTGGCTCTATCGGGTGGCCCGCTGACGCCTCTCTGTTTTCTCATCCGTCCGTCGGTCTGTCTTTCTGTCTGTCCGTCCTCGTAGGTGGAGGAGCACAAGTCCGCGTCAACGTACGGGCACGCCTCACGACGTCGGAGCTGCAGTGGTTCGAGGGCCTGCTGAGCGTGAGGCAGAGGTTCACGGGCAGCGAGTCCCCTTATTTCTTTTTCTCCTCCTCCGGCGGCCGTTGCAAGAAGCTGCTGCAGTACTTTAAAAAGGAGTGGACTCGCATGAGCTTCGGAGGGCCCCCGGGGGGGCCCACGGCCGGTCCCCAGGCTTTACAAGCCTCGGGATGAAAAAGTGACATTTAGGGTCCAGGGACACCTTGGCTATCCCAGGGGGGGCCCCCCATGACACTTCGGCGTTCTCTGGGGGTCAAAAGCCAACTGTCAAATTTTTCGGACCAGTCTAGGGTACGGATGCCCAGTCCGGCACTGGGGCAAGAGGGACCAGTGCACCCGTGTGCCGCCACCAACCTGGCGGAGGCCAGGGTTGCAGTTTTTTCATCTCGGGGACGGAAGGGGCCAGGGGCCCCGCGACATTTAAAAAAAAATACTAGGGCCCCAGAGTGCATGCCAAGTACGGGCACGGGATACATCGAGTCGAGCGCTCGCGTCCGGGTCCCGCGTCTCTAGGACCTTCCTGAGGCTACTTCCTGTTCCCGCCCACTTGGGGGGCAGGGCTTTGGATATGTGGAGCCCGGGGGGGCAACCCACGTGAAGTCCCAGGCCGATATAAGTGCTCCAAATCTCGGTGCGCTCGGATGCCCTGTCGAGGTCACGAGGTGTCAGACTTATACTCTGGCAGAGGATCTGCAGAGTTATTCAAGTGGAAAAAAATGAAATTTCAACACTGATGAGAAGGCTCTGCTGTTGCAGCTGGCGAGCGGGCGGTGAGTACGAGCCTGAAAACTCCTTTGACACATCATAGAAAATGCATCGAGATGAACAACAGGAGACACACGTTCTTTCTGTTCAGTATCAGGGACCAATTCACATGCAGCGTGCCCGGCTGCAAGAGGGCGAGGCCGGCGTCGGAGTGCCTGCGGACGACCCACAGCCCGTCACGCTGTGTGACAACCCCTCCTGCCCGGCCACGCGCCGGTTGAGGGAGCTGGAGGCACGCCTCAACCTGGTGCCTCAGGGTGCGTGCCCCCGCTCCGATTGCCAGGACAACCTGTATGAACTCGGCCGCCTCCAGAGGCTCGTCTCCCGCAGCCCGAAGGTGACCTTACGCAAGAAGTTCTCGCGGCGGGATAACTTCACGAAGACGGACTCTCCCGTCTACGGTGAGTGCGTCTACGGCCCGTCGTGCACGACGATGATGCTTTTCCGTGAGACGCGAGGCGTCGTTTTCATTCTCGATTCTGTCGCCTTCACAAAGAACTTGCTCCAGAAATTCTTGGAATCCATCTGCGGCACGGACCCCTCCAAGAAAAAGTTGGAGGTTCCACGTGAGCCACGTCCGGAGGTTCCTCGTGTACGCCAGCGAGGGCGGCCTGCTCAAAGGGAACTTCGTCTTCCTGAGGAAACGCGCGTCCATCAGAAAGTGAGTATCGGACACGTCCTCGCTCCGGTCCGTCGCCGTGCGCGATTCTCGCTGACCCACATGTGCGTCTTGTGCTCTCGTGTCTGTCTTTCTGTTGGATCGGAGTGCTGTTTGAGGACAAGATGAAGTCCACCACCGTCAGGAGCAATCTGATGAGTTTAAAGAAGTTCTTCGACTTCTTGTCTTATGTCCCACGTATGACAACAAAGCTGAACGGGGTGGACTTCATCTGGCTGTGGGCGGAGATCGCACGTCGCTTACGTGACATCCAGCGCGACGTCACGTGCCACCGGCAGGCGGTACGGAAAGGCCTCCAGTAAGTATCAACGCCCTAGTGCTCACGTCTCTTTGCCGTGGAGATGGTGGCCTTACCCATAACAATTCCGTGCTTCTTTCGCCCCACAGAGAACATCGTCTCGAAGGAGGATCAGCGCTCCTTCCGGAGGGAGGTGCGGAAGATCATTTCCGCCAAGATCGGTCAGTGTCGCCCCGTCCGTCTCTTCTGACCTCGCGAGCGTGAGATGAAAACAAAACCTATCCGAGTCTTTCGTTTGTTTTCGCAGGATCCCTGAAGGGCGGTTCGGTCGAAAATCTGCATCAAGTTGTTTCGGCCTGTTGGCGGGATATTTCATCTCGATGTCCGGTCATCGGGCCGGCGTCATGAAGAATCTCAAGGTGGATGAGGTCATGGACGCGGAAGTGGGCGGCGATCGGGTCACGATCAACGTGAGTGTGATGTCAGGGTACTCGTGGGGCCGACCGGCCATTTCCATGGAGTGGTACGGTCAGTCTCGCCCAATCGTTGTCCTACTTTGTGATTCCACAGGTACAAGACCACAAGTCCGCGTCCATGTACGGACACGCCCAGCTCAGCCTCACCCAAGAGGAGCTGCAGTGGCTGGAGGAGCTCGTCGTGGCGCGAGACGTCTTCCCGGGGTCAGACTCGCCCCATCTCTTCTTTAACGCCTCGGGCGGGAGGTGCAAAAAGTTCCTTAATTACTTCCAGACAGAGTGGTCGCGGATGGGGTTCGGCGGGAGCTACACCTTCCGCAACCTACGCACTTCGATGGTGCACCACGTGAGTACACGGTCGTCGAGGTGTCGCAAAGCTTACGTGTGTGATCATGTCATAGAGTTTCATTTCTATTCATCTATCTGTCTGTCTGTCTGTCTGTCTGTCTGTCGTGTCCTCAGACGAAGAACCTGAGCCCGAGAAAGAGGCTGTCGGTTCACCGGGCCATGTGCCATTCTGAGGCGGTGGTCTCTAAGTTCTACCTGCCGCTGAACACGGTGCAGGAGGCAGCCGAAGTGCGTAGGTTGCAGGAGGGTGAGGAGTCACCGGAGGAACGCCCCCACAGCAGCGGCATCCTCCCCGGGACGAGCAGCCCTGCCACCCGCCGCCGGGTTAGCAGATGACGCTCTGGTAATACAGCTCTGGAAAAAAATAAGAGACCACTCCAGTTTTTTCTTAAATCAGTATCTCCACATGTACAGCAGCCATTCTGAAGAGAATTCCTTTACAGTCACACCTCATTCCACTTAATGAGATGCTAATTAGGTGATCAACTGACCCAGATCCTATCCTAACGAGCAATAGTATAAAAACCACTGCTTCTGTCATCACTATTCTCTTGTTATAGAACCAGCTGGATGTCAAAAGTAGTGCTAGTACTACCCAAAAATTAAGTGTAGACAAAATACAACTACAGACCATGCCAAATAAGTGTAAAAGAAAGGTTCTTAGTGAGGAAAAGAAGGGTTCAATTCTAGCTTTACTGGCAGAGGGATACAGTAAGTGTCAGGTTGCTTCCATCCAAAAAATTTCAAAAACAGCGGTTCATAAGAACAAACACACAGGACAACAAAGCTACAGACTGGCAGAGAGCGAAAACGACTCTCTACTGACCGTGATGACTGCCATCTCATTGGAATGTCACTTAACGACCATAAGATGACATCAAGTGACCTACAAAAAGAATGGCAAGCGGCAGGTGGGGTGAAATGCACAGTGAGGATGGTTCGAAACAGGCTTCTGGAGGCCGGGCTGAAGTCATGCAAAGCTAAAAAAAAAAAAAAGCCCTGGCTGAAGTTTGCGAAGGACCATAAGGATTGGACCGTCGAGGACTGGAGTAAGGTCATCTTCTCTGATGAGTGCAGTTTTCAGCTTTGTCCAACACCAGGTCGTGTAATGGTTAGACGGAGACCTGGAGAGGCCTACAAGCCAAAATGTCTCGCACCCACTGTAAAATTTGGTGCAGGATCGGTGATGATCTGGGGGTGTTTCAGCAACGCAGGAATCGGGCAGATTTATCTTTGTGAAGGACACATGAATCAAGCCACATACAAAACTGTGCTGGAAGGAAACTTGCTTCCTTCTGCTCTGACAATGTTCCCCAACTCTGATGATTGGTTTTTTCAGCAGGACAATGCTCCATGTCACACAGCCAGGTCAATCAAGGTGTGGATGAGGGACCACCTGATCAAGACCCTATCATGGCCAGCCCAATCTCCAGACCTGAACCCCATTGAAAACCTCTGGAATGTGATCAAGAGGAAGATGGATGGTCACAAGCCATCAAACAAAGCAGAGCTCCTGGAATGTGGCGTCAAGTTACCCAACAGCAATGTAAAAGACTGGTGGAAAGCATGCCAAGACGCATGAAAGCTGTGATTAAAAATCGTAAGTTATTCCATGAAATATTGATTTCTGGACACCTCCTAAGTTGAAATATTAATACTTGTTTAAAACTGAATATGAGCTTGTTTTTTTGCATTGTTTTTGGTCTGAAATTTCTGTAACTTTTGTTATTTTGACCATTAGTCATTTTCTAAATAAAAAGATGCTCTAAAATACAATATTTTTATTTGGAATTTGGGAGGAATGTTTCCAGTAGTTTATAGAATAAAACAACACTGCTCATTTTGGTCAAAAATATACCCATTAATTGTAAAACTAGAGAAACTAATAATTTTGAAGTGATCTCTTATTTTTTTCCAGAGCTGTATAATGCCACTTTGGTAATCATAACCCTAACAGCTTCAAACTGGACACGACCTCACACCACCCTGTAGGGTGTCCTAGGCCACCCCAGAGAGTGGTGTTTAGAGTTCGGTGTCCGAGTGACCTTCCTCGACTCTGAGCACTTAGGGTTAGCAGATGATGCTTTGGTAATCTAATGCCACTTTGGTAATCACATCCCTCCCGAGCTCCAGACTCGACTCTATGCCAACCTGGCATCGCCATGGTGCCCCAGGGCACCCCATAGGGTGGTGTTTCGGGTTTGGTGTCCAACTGACCTCCCTTGACTTTTCTGTGAGAAATGACACATCCACATGCCCTGTTGGTGATCTAGGGTTGGCCCAGGGCCAACGCGCATCACTTTATCTCTGCTCTGTGGGGCTCGGAACGACCTAGGAGGCTGTGATCACAGTTTGGTAATCCTTCCCTTTCCAGCCTTGAATTCGACCCGTCGCCCACCCGACACTGCCCTCGTACCTCATGCCACCAGTTAGGGTCACATTTCAGGTTTCGCGTTCAGGTCACGGACTCCGATCGGAAAGGCGTCCCCTATGGGATTTTACATGCATTTTTCCGGACACTTCAAAAGCCCATAACTCCGCGACCGAGCGTCCGGCGCGCACCAAACCAACACCAAACGACTCCATTTTTCCCCTAGTTTCTGAATCCAGTGCCCGTTACCAAGTTGGCATTGGCCCCTAATTTGGGGGTTAGGTTTATAGTTAGAGCTAGGGTTAGGGTTAAAGCTAGGGCAAGGGTTAGGGTTAAAGCTAGGGTTAGAGCTAGGGTTAGCCCTAGGGCAAGGTTAGGGTTAGAGCTATGGCTAGGGTTATATATTTATTTATATAAATATATATCTAAAATATACATGCATAAGTGCTTGAGTAATTAAAGTGCTTTCAACAACAACAACAAAAAAAAAACACAAATAGGACCTCACAAAGACCTCACCACACCTCCCCACCCCCTATATAAATTTGTTCACTACAACACCATTTCTAATATAATGGGACCTAACAATATTCCTTATTTACAATTTAAACTTTATGTAAGTTTATACATACACACATACAGTAGGAGACACATGGCTAATTGTAATGCAGTCACCATTTTGTGAATCCACATGTGCATGTTAATAAATGTATTTGCAAATTGTTTGTACATTGACCTGTAGTAAGTCATGTCAGTTTAATAAGTTAACTCAGTTTTAGTTTCACATTTCTTACCAGTGTTAAAAGTGAGAAATATCTCAGGAAAACATTGTTAATGAGTTTAATATTATTATATATATGATGTTATGATTTTGGAACATTATAATAGACATGTACAGTACAATAGACATCCTTTAAAAGGGTATTGTGTTTTTCTGTTTCTTTGTTATATAAGTGTAACAAATATACTTTTGCATCTGACATTGAGTATTGTAGCTAAAATGTGAGTAAATGGTTTATGTATTTGTTCATTCATTCCAGTAAAAGTTCTAACTGAGAAAACATCGCTTTATCACTCTCGTGATTATTTCTCCCCATTTTCAGGGGTACAACACATGTGTATTTGTGTAAGCGTAATTGTGTGTCAGAATCTAAGTGTGGATGTACAGTGGTGTTAAAAAAAATAGCAGTCCAACACCATTAACCTGATAAATCACTGTTTTAAGTAGAAGTGATATTTCTACATAGCAAATAATTTACTTGAAAGTGTAGTAGAGTAATGAAAACAAAACAAACCCAACAATTAGGACATGCATGCCAATCATTCTGAGTAATTGAAGCATTGATTGAAAGGGGCTTGTTCAAAATAATAGCAGTGAGGAGTTCAATTGGTGAAGTCATTCATTCTGCAGAAGAACGGGTGTCAAATTTGGCCCTTATTTAATTTAGGAGGGTGGCAAATGTTGCACAGGTTGGTCATAGCGCATTTCCTTCTGAAATACTGGGTAAAATGAGTTGTTCCAGACATTGTTCTGATGAACAGCATACTTTGATTAAAAAGTTGATTGTAGAGAGAAAAAACATACAGAGAAGTGCAGCAAATTATTGGCTGCTCAGCTAAAATGATCTCAAATGCCTTGAAGTGATGACCAAAACCTGAAAGACACAGAAGGCAGCGTGGAACTACTGTTCGAATGGATCAAAGAATAGCCAAAATGGCAAATACTCAGTCAATGATCACCTCCAGAAAGATCAAGGAACATCTGAAGTTACCAGTGAGTACAGAAGATGATTAAGTGAAGCCAATTTACCAGCAAGAACTCCTGCAAAGTCCCGTTGTTAAGAAAAAGACACATCCTGAATGGGTTAACATTTGCCAAGAACACATTGACTGGTCCAAAGAGAAATGGCTCAACATTTTGTGGACTGGTGAAAGCAAAATTGTTCTATTTGGGTCTAGTGGCCGTAGACAGTATGTCAGACGACCCCCGAGCACCGAATTCAAGCCAAAGTACACTGTGAAGACAGTAAAGCATGGTGGTACAAAATGATGATTATGGGGATGTTTTTCATACCATGGTGTTACGCCTATTTATCACATACGAGGGATCATGGATCAGTTTAAATATATCAGAATACTTGAGGAGATCATGTTGCCCTATGTAGAAGAAGAAATGTCCTTAAAATGGGTGTTTCAACATGACAATGACCCAAAACATCTTGGTTACAGACAAACAAGATTGAGGTAATAGAGTGGCCAGCCCAACCCCCTGACTTCAATCCCATAGAGAACTTGTGTTCTGACATCTGAAATGCGTTCTTTTGAGGCAAAACCCAAAATTGCAGAAGAACTGTGGAATGTCTAATCATCCTAGACTGGAATACCTATTCTGAGGTGCCAGAAGTTGGTGGACTCCATGAAACACAGATCTTGGAAACAATTGTTATGCCACTAAATATTAGTTCAGTAATTTAAAGTAAAGTGAAACCTCAAACATTTTCAGTTTATAGATACATTTTTTGAGTTTTTAAAGAAAAATGCTGGCACTGCTATTTTTTTGAACAGCCTAATATTCATTTTTCTTAACTTTCTGTAAAGGATTAACACAAACCGGCTAAATTTTGTTAATGTTTTGATTTAGAATTGAAAGTGGAGTATTTTCAGTGCATTTGCATATATGGAAATAAAAGTTATTATAATGATTTTGTGCTTTTTTTCGCTTTTTTAAAATCACTGCTATTTTTTTTAACACTACTGTATGCAGTTTGTAAAGATGACTTTGAAACCCAGTGAGGAACCTATTCTAAATTTAGAGATTGCTGGGAAGTCTGTTCCGTTCTTAGTAGACTCGGGTGCAACTGTTTCTGTACTCAGAGAAGGTTCAGTACCTTTATCTCTCAGTACAGATACAATTCTAACTGTAGGTGCTTCAGGTTTACCCCTCACAAAGTTTTTATGCAACCCTGTGAAGGTGAAATTGGGAAATAGAATGGTTAAACACCGATTTATAATGTCCTCACATTGCCCCGTAAACTTAAGAGGACGAGATTTACTAGGAGCTTTCAATTTGAACATACAATGCACAGACTCAGGATTCTATGCTACTAGTCCTAGTATAGGGTTATTTTCACTCAAAATAGGTTCAGTAGAATATTCTTGGGATTTGACAGAGCAGAGAACCTTTGATGCATTGTATAAAGCTCTTCCAAAGGCCGAATGGGAAGTTCCTCCATTTTTACACTGTGCTTCATTTTTCTCCCCACATGGTCTTGATAATATGTATGAACAATCATGGTTAGAAAATCCACCAACTGAAACAATATCAATTTCTGATATTTACTAGAACAGTCAGTTTGCAGCTGCACATGTAATTTTGAATGAGGAACAAAAGAAGTTGTTTAAAGAGCCAGGAGAGCCACATGTTTGTTTAGGCAAGCAAGGGGGTCAGTGGAAGGACATAGGCATGTGGTTAAAAACGTTGATTAATGTAAAAGATTGGGAAAGTAGGGATAGCAGGTGTTTTTCACCCAGCACAAGTGCCTGGAAAGAAAAAATAACTGAAAATACTTCTGTTATTCGGTCAAGACATGAGCAGCCAAGTGATATTGACGTGACGGAAAATAATGACTTACCAGTCTTTATTGATCAAATACCAAATCATTTCTGGGCTCAGAATGAGTATGATATTGGGTCAATACAAGGTGCATCTCCAGTTAAAGTGGTACCAAAATCAGCTAACAGACCTTATCGAGCTCAATATCCCATGTCAAAAGAAGCAGAAGAAGGGTTATCTAAAATTATAAATTCGCTTTTGGAAAAAGGAGCCATTGTTCCATGTGAATATTCACCGGTGAATAGCCCTTTGTTAGCTGTTTTAAAAAAGAATGGAAAATATAGATTGGTACAAGATTTGAGAGCGGTAAATGAATGAAATGAAATCCTGCTACTATTTTGTCCGAAATACCACCTGATGCTACGTATTTTTCAGTAATTGACCTGGCTACCTGTGGAAGATAAGTTGTCAATACTGGTTTGCATTTACCTTCAAAGGTAAATGATATACATGGACAGTTATGCCACAAGGGTACACTGATTCTCCAAATATATTTTCACGGGAATTACACCGTAGTTTGGAGGGGTTTATGGCACCCAATGGGAGCACATTATTGCAATATGTCGATGACCTTTTACTCGCAAGTCCAAACCAAGAAGCATGCATGGTAGATACAGAGGCATTTCTCAGATATCTAGCAGAGAATGGGCACAAGAGTTCTACAGTTAGTAAAAACCTCTGTTACATATTTGGGGCATAAAATTACTGCCAAAGGTCGTTCTGTACATCCAGACAGGATAGAAGCCATAATGAAACTGCCCAAGCCTAGCACTAAAAAGCAAGCTACAGTATGTCAGTACTGGGTGTTATGAATTATTTGAGACATTGGATACCGGACTTTGCAGAAATCGCCCAACCCATTTCAAGTTTAGCTCGTAATGCACAAATTGGTATTAATGAGTTAATAGAATGGACCCCTGAAGCAGACTTGGCATTTGAAAGGTTGAAACTACAAATTTCTACTGCTCCATGTTTGGGTAACCCAGATTACACCAAGATTTTTAGATTATATGTACATGAAAATAATGGGTACATGTCAGCAGTAATAACCCAAACTTTTGGTGAACAGCAGCATCCTATAGCCTACTATTCTAAAAGATTGGATGCTGTCATGAGGGGACACCCGCCTTGCATACGTGCATTAGCTGCAACCACGGAGGCTTTCCTATGTTCATCTGATCTGGTAGCATTGCATACATTGGAGGTTCAAATGCCAGACTGCTTACTTTTCAAAATGTGCTGTTCTCTTTACATAATGTAACGATTCACAGGTGTAACACTATTAACCCTGCCACATTATTACCTTGCAGCGAGGACGGAATGCCGCATGACTGTTTAACAGTACTTCAGATTAATGAGAAACCCAGATCTGATCTCACAGATGTACCCAATGAGAATGCTGATGTGTATGTGTTTGTAGATGGATCCAGACTGAAGTTGGAAAATGGGAAACCATCAGTGGCCTACTCTGTTGTGATGGCTGATCAGATATTGGAAACATTCAGGTTACTTAATAATTTGTCAGCCCAAGCAGCAGAATTGTATGCATTAACAAGAGCTTGCATAATAGCAAAAAATAAGTCTTTAACTGTTTACACAGACAGTAATTATGCATTTTTAACTGTACATAGCACAGGCATTACATGGAAGCATCGGGGGTTTGTAACTTCATCTGGGAAGCCTGTAGCTCACAAACTTCTGATAGAAAATTTGTTAAAAGCTATTAAGCTTCCAATCTCAATTTCTGTGTGTAAATGCAAAGCTCACTCAAAAACAGGGTATGCAATATCTGCCGGAAATTTATTTGCAGATCATGTAGCTAAAAGGACAGCCATGTCAGAAGATGCAGTAGTGCTTCAGATGGTTTCCACACGAGCACAAAAGGCTAAGCATGATAATGTTGATGATGATGACGATGGAGATATTTCAGACTCAGTGCCTGACATATCTTTGTCGTCACATGATAATGTATCTCTTTTGCAGCAGTCAGCTACGGAGGCGGAACTGAGAGTTTGGCGTGCACACTGTAAAAAGGATTCCAACACTGGGACCTGGTTGGATGACCAAAACAGAGACGCAATTCCAAAATCAGCGTATCCATTCCTTGCAAAAGTAACCCATTCAGTAGATCATGGATCAAAATCAGCTATGACAGATTTGGTTAACAAATATTGGTATGCACCTGGATTTTCACAATTTGCCAAAACATACTGTGAAAGGTAGTAGGTACTGTGTAGTATGCATACAAATGAACATTGGCAAGGGTATTACGCCTAATGTAAGTGCACACCAACCTCCCAGTGGTCCGTTTGAACATCTAATGATGGATTTCATTGAACTAACACCATGTCAACAATTTAAATATTGTCATTGTTGATTTATTCTTGAAATACCCAAAAGTTTTTCCTTGCAGGCGACAGGATTTCAGTCACAGTGGCTAAGTGTCTTTTGAGAGAAGTCATTCCACACAAGTTATCTTCGGATAACGCTCACATTTTGTGAACAAAATCATTACGCATTTATCAGAAACACTGAAATTTGATGTAAAGACACATTGTGCTTATCACCCACAGTCCTCCGGAGCAGTGGAGAGATTAAATCAAACAGTAAAACATAAATTGGCTAAAGTATGCATGGACACAGGCCTGAATTGGGTACAGGCTTTACCATTAGTGCTAATGAACATTTGTGGTCGAGCTAATAGACAAACTGGACTTTCACCATTTGAAGTCCTTACCGGATTACCTAAGAGAATTACACAAACTTTACCATACAGACTAAGAGACACTGAAAAAAACATTGCAACAAGTGGATGATAGCATGATCAAATACATGATGGGTTTACACGAATCTCTTGTATCTATTCGTACACAGGTGCGAGCAGCCCTTCCAATGCCAACAGATTCCTTACATTCTATACAAATTGGGGATTGGATTGTGGTAAAGGACTTCCGGAGGAAATCATGAAAATCGCCTAGATGGTTGGGGCCCTGGCAAGTTCTTCACATCATATCGACTGCTATTCGAGTGGCTGAGAGAGATTCCTGGATTCACTGTTCACACTGCAGGAAAATTCACACACCTGATCTAAGCAGTTAAAGATGGCTACGATGATTTACATCTTTACATTTTCTTTCTTTTTCCTAAACAAACTCAGTAACATTTAGTTACCCAAAAAAAAAAAAAAATTGTGGTGGATTTGTATGTATATAATCATTTGTATATTCATTTATATTTTGTTGAGTGATGCTTCAATGATGTTGTGTTGTTTCACTCTAGATTCTTGTTTATTTTGTTATGTTTATTAGGATTTTAACGTCACGTTTTACACTTTGGTTACATTCATGACAGGAACGTTCACCTCACTTGCATGTCTTTGGACTGTGGGAGGAAACCGGAGCATCCGGAGGAAACCCACGCGGACACGGGAAAGACATGCAAACTCCACACAGAAAGAACTCAGGGTCTTCACCAGGGGATTGAACCCAGGACCTTCTTGCTGTGAGGCGACAGTGCTACCCACTTAGCCACCATGCCATCCCACTCTAGATGCAAATGTACAAATAATATACACAATCAGATCTTTTTGTCTAATTGAGATGGGTCTTTGTTTTTGTATTTTATAATTTATTGTTGTAGCACTCTGTTCCATGTTGAGTATATAAATAAAGCAATTTAAATAATACAACATTTGATACAATGTTTTTTACATTACAATTACATTTTACATGTAATTTGGTAATAAATTAATTTAAGGAACAAAAAAAATCTAAGGAGCCACTTGGGAGCCGAAAGAACCGGTCCTTTTTAGTGAGCCGAGCCAAAAGAACCGGCTCTCTAAAAAGAGCCGAAATTCCCATCACTAATGCATGTAATACAAAATCAAATAATACCCTTAATAAACATCAAATAAAACATCTATTAACAAATAAAAATATGACAATGCATCCAAAGACATGAAATGTAACATTTAAATTATCATATTAAGATCAGAACTTCACAAGGCTCCACTACATTCTCGTGCACGAATCGATTCACTTCACAAACCGCTACTATGAATAATCATTGGTTAACAAACGACTCTTAAACAGTAAACATTTAACACATGTATTATATTGTTACAACACAAACTCTGTTGATTAAAACTCTTCCCACACTGTGAGCACTGATACGGTTTCTCTCCAGTGTGAATGTGCCGGTGGATTTTGAGATGACTCTGTTGATTAAAACTCTTCCCTCACTGTGAGCACTGATACGGTGTCACTCCAGTGTGAATGCGCTGGTGGGTTTTGAGATTACCCTGTGTACTAAAACTCTTCCCACACTGAGCACTGATACGGTTTCTTTCCAGTGTGAATGCGCTGGTGTTTTTTCAGATCACCCTGTCCAGTAAAACTCTTCCCACACTGTGAGCACTGATATAGTTTCACTCCAGTGTGAATGCGCTGGTGGGTTTTGAGATTACCCTGTGTATTAAAACTCTTCCCACACTGTGAGCACTGATACGGTTTCTCTCCAGTGTGAATTTTGTGGTGTCTTTTCAGATCACCCTGTCCAGTAAAACCCTTCTCACACTGTGAGCACTGATATGGTTTCTCTCCAGTGTGAATGCGCTGGTGTATTTTGAGATGGCTCTGTCTATTAAAACTCTTCCCACACTGTGAGCACTGATACGGTTTCTCTCCAGTGTGAATGCGCTGGTGTTTTTTCAGATCACCCTGTCCAGTAAAACTCTTCCCACACTGTGAGCACTGATATGGTTTCTCTCCAGTGTGAATGCGCTGGTGTTTTTTCAGATCACTCTGTCCAGTAAAACTCTTCCCACACTGTGAGCACTGAAATGGTTTCTCTCCAGTGTGAATGCGTTGGTGTTCCTTGAGAGCACTCTGTGTATTAAAACTCTTCCCACACTGTGAACACTGATAAGGTTTCTCTCCAGTGTGAATGCGCTGGTGACTTTTGAGATGACCCTGTTGATTAAAACTCTTCCCACACTGTGAGCACTGATAAGGTTTCTCTCCAGTGTGAATGCGCTGGTGACTTTTGAGATTATCCTGTCTATTAAAACTCTTCCCACACTGTGAGCACTGATACGGTTTCTCTCCAGTGTGAATGCACTGGTGTTCTTTGAGAGCACTCTGTCTATTAAAACTCTTCCCACAAAGTGAGCACTGATATGGTTTTGCTCCAGTGTGAATGTGCTGGTGTATTTTGAGATGGCCCTGTCTATTAAAACTCTTCCCACACTGTGAGCACTGATACGGTTTCTCTGCAGTGTGAATGCGCTGGTGTTTTTTCAGAGCACTCTGTCCAGTAAAACTCTTCTCACACTGTGAGCACTGATATGGTTTCTCTCCAGTGTGAATGCGCTGGTGTTCTTTGAGAGCACTCTGTGTATTAAAACCCTTCTCACACTGTGAGCACTGATATGGTTTCTCTCCAGTGTGAATGCGCTGGTGGACTTTGAGATGACCCTGTTGATTAAAACTCTTCCCACACTGTGAGCACTGATACGGTTTCTCTCCAGTGTGAATGCGCTGGTGTTTTTTCAAAGCACTCTGTACAGTAAAACTCTTCCCACACTGTGAGCACTGATACGGTTTCTCTCCAGTGTGAATGCGCTGGTGTATTTTGAGATTACTCTGGTACCTGAAGCTCTTCCCACACTGTGAGCAGACGTTTCCTTCTTCCTGTGTGGGACTGAGAGAGGTGTTAATGCTGACAGTACCAGAGGACGTTTGCTGATTACTGGAGCTTCTGGTGGGCGTCAGATCCTCATGTTCAGTCTTAATCTTCACCAGAGTCTCATATTTAACCTGGTTGCAGCTCTTGATGTGATTGTGGAGCTGATTTTGGGTTGTAGAGGAATGTGGACACGAGGAGCAGCAGAAATCCTTGTTCAGTTCTGAAGCAGAAAATAATCCAATACATTTATAACATTATAAATAATCTAATACATTTATAACATTATAAATAATCTAATACATTTATAACATTACAAATAATAAAAAACATTTATACCATTATAAATAATAAAATACATTTATAACATTATAAATCATCAAATACATTTATAACATTATAAATCATCAAATACATTTATAACATTATAAATAATAAAATACATTTATAATATTATAAATCATCAAATACATTTATAACATTATAAATCATCAAATACATTTATAACATTATAAATCATCAAATACATTTATAACATTATAAATAATCACATACATTTATAACATTATAAATAATCAAATACATTTATAACATTATAAATAATAAAATACATTTATAACATTATAAATCATCAAATACATTTATAACATTATAAATAATAAAATACATTTATAACATTATTAATCGTCAAATACATTTATAACATTATAAATCATCAAATACATTTATAACATTATAAATAATAAAATACATTTATAACATTACAAATAATAAAAAACATTTATACCATTATAAATAATAAAATACATTTATAACATTATAAATCATCAAATACATTTATAACATTATAAATCATCAAATACATTTATAACATTATAAATAATAAAATACATTTATAATATTATAAATCATCAAATACATTTATAACATTATAAATCATCAAATACATTTATAACATTATAAATCATCAAATACATTTATAACATTATAAATAATCACATACATTTATAACATTATAAATAATCAAATACATTTATAACATTATAAATAATAAAATACATTTATAACATTATAAATCATCAAATACATTTATAACATTATAAATAATAAAATACATTTATAACATTATTAATCGTCAAATACATTTATAACATTATAAATCATCAAATACATTTATAACATTATAAATAATAAAATACATTTATAACATTATAAATAATAAAATACATTTATAACATTATAAATCATCAAATACATTTATAACATTATTAATAATCAAATACATTTATAACATTATAAATCATCAAATACATTTATAACATTATTAATAATCAAATACATTTATAACATTATAAATAATCAAAAACATTTATAACATTATTAATAATCAAATACATTTATAACATTATAAATAATCAAATACATTTATAACATTATAAATAATCAAATACATTTATAACATTATAAATAATCTAATACATTTATAACATTATAAATAATCAAATACATTTATAACATTATTAATAATCTAATACATTTATAACATTATAAATAATCAAATACATTTATAACATTATTAATAATCAAATACATTTATAACATTATAAATCATCAAATACATTTATAACATTATTAATAATCAAATACATTTATAACATTATAAATAATCAAATACATTTATAACATTATAAATAATCAAATACATTTATAACATTATAAATAATCAAATACATTTATAACATTATTAATAATCAAATACATTTATAACATTATAAATCATCAAATACATTTATAACATTATTATTAATCAAATACATTTATAACATTATAAATCATCAAATACATTTATAACATTATAAATCATCAAATACATTTATAACATTATAAATAATCAAATACATTTATAACATTATAAATCATCAAATACATTTATAACATTATAAATCATCAAATACATTTATAACATTATAAATCATCAAATACATTTATAACATTATAAATAATCAAATACATTTATAACATTATAAATAATAAAATACATTTATAACATTATAAATCATCAAATACATTTATAACATTATAAATCATCAAATACATTTATAACATTATAAATCATCAAATACATTTATAACATTATAAATCATCAAATACATTTATAACATTATAAATTATCAAATACATTTATAACATTATAAATCATCAAATACATTTATAACATTATAAATCATCAAATACATTTATAACATTATAAATAATCAAATACATTTATAACATTATAAATAATAAAATACATTTATAACATTATAAATCATCAAATACATTTATAACATTATAAATTATCAAATACATTTATAACATTATAAATAATAAAATACATTTATAACATTAAAAATAATAAAATACATTTATAACATTATTAATAATCAAATACATGTATAACATTATAAATAATCAAATACATTTATAACATTAAAAATAATAAAATACATTTATAACATTATTAATAATCAAATACATTTATAACATTATAAATTATCAAATACATTTATAACATTATAAATAATAAAATACATTTATAACATTATAAATCATCAAATACATTTATAACATTATAAATTATCAAATACATTTATAACATTATAAATAATAAAATACATTTATAACATTAAAAATAATAAAATACATTTATAACATTATAAATTATCAAATACATTTATAACATTATAAATAATAAAATACATTTATAACATTATAAATTATCAAATACATTTATAATTTGCTTTTTTTATGGTTATGTTGTTTGCAGCTAAGAGACGTCGGGCAGAAAGAGCAATGGCCCATCTAATGTGGGCTCAAATCTCCGTGCCACGGCGACGTTCACCTCACATCTGGGAACGTAAACGCACTAAACAATTTTGGGAGCACATTGTGCAGAACCATTTTTCAGACGAGCTTTGGATCAAGAATTTCAGAATGTCAAAATCAGCCTTTGATAAGCTATGCACCATGATCGGGTCATCTGTAGAGCCAAAAGTTTACAGTCACCGGCCACCCGTGCCAACTGAAAAGAGAATTGTTATTGCCTTGTACAAGCGAGACGTTCGGCATAACAACAGTCATTGTTTATTTGCAAAACCTGTTTCCATCCCCTTTTTTCGCATTTTGGCGATGCGATATTCTAACTTTTCCACCTCGTTCAAGCGTGAACCAATATTATTTTTTTTCGAATTTTGAGCTTTTCCATCCAGGTTTTTTAATGCACATTTTCAAAATTCGCAAAAAGTTGGTGGTTGGAAAACCCTCTATTGGTCTGGAATCTTTGCTGGCTCAGGAGAGGGATGGAGGAACGTGTTGTTGCCTGTGCCTCACATCTTAAAGCCGAGCGAGCTTACTAAATACTGGCCTCAAATACAGAATTAAATATGGAACCATTGCAAGAACTGTCTTATCTGTGAACAGTATCCTGGTTCATTGGGAAAGGTGCACACAGGTGGTCTATATCCTACACAGAAGAAGCAAGATCAAAAAGACTGTAAGGTGGAAAGAGTGTGGTTAGACAGCACCAGATGCTGGTCTGCAGGATGGTTCTAGAGGTGAGAGAAGGAGGGAGAGTGAACCAGGGATCAGATAGGGGAAGGTAAAGGAAAAAGACTGGTGATAAATGTATAGGTGAGACAGGCACTGGGTGGTGGTGAGAGGGGAGCTAGACAACTGGGCAATGACCACAAAGTAGTGAAGCTAGGAAGGCACTTTGTGTAAAATCTAAACAGAGAAAGGAAGAAAAAGAGATTTGGAAGTGAAATGCAGGAAAGTTTAAGGAGGAAGAGGCCAAAAGACAAAGAGGCAGGAGTACAAGAAGATATGGTGAAGGTTAACAAAAGGATGTTGATCTACATGAAAAGTTGGACACTAGGGAAGGTGAAAAGGACTTGAAGCAATTAGCCAGACAAGAGGAACAGAGCTGTGAATGATAAACAGCAGGTAAGAATGATAAAGGATGCAGATGGGAACGTACTGACAAGTGATGAGAAGTGGAAGTAAGTTGGATGAGAAATATTAAGCCAGTAATCGTCTTGGATTAGACTTTTGCGGGCAGATTGAGCAGATTTGATGTTTGCATTTTGAGAATGTTGATAGAGAAGTTTGGGGAAGGCCAGAAGGAATAAGTGCAATAAGTGTTTTTCTAGAGGAAGCTCATGATAAAGTGCCTAAAGAGGAACTGGGGTTTGAGGAATTTGAGGCTGACAGACGAGGTCAGACAGGAATATGATGTTTGCTGATGACACTGTGATCTGTAGCAGGAGAAGTGAGCAGGTTAAGTTGAACCTGGAGAGATGGAGACAGTGGCACTGACTAAAAGACAGAAGGGGGAGCTGGAACTGCCAGAGAGGAAGATGCTGTGATTCTCATTGGGAGTGAAATTATTAGAGGGACATGGTTTGGGTTTGTGCAGATAAGGATGTTCAGGACAGAGCAAGATGGAGAAGACTGATTGGCTGTGGCAACCCCTAACAGAAAGTAAGCTGGATTTGCTTGTTAGCTCTAAGCTTAGTAATGTAATATAAACCAGTCTCATGCTCAGTGGTGGTTTGTTTGCTTCCACATAGAAACTTTGGATTAGGGATGTTCTGAAGGCACCTAGGGAGAGCCGTAGTCCTTGTGCTTTATTAAATGTTCCTACATAAGATTTTCTGTTATAGATGATGATGCTACAATAATATAAATGAGATCAGATCAGGGATCTGTACAGATGCAGCGGTATAAATCTATTTGCTCCTCGCTTTACTTTTGTCAACACTTTTATTGTGGCTATTAGAGGTCTTTCTTTCAGTGATCATGCATGGGACCAGAGACAGCTTATTATCTAGCACCACACCCAGAAATCTTGTCTCATCCTCTACCTTTATGGAGGCTCTATCAGAGAGAGCCCTGGCTCTGGGTGGAGGACCTGCAGTCAAAATATGTGCATAGAAAACATTTTGTTATGGAAAATTTTAATGATTGGATTACAGTCCTCAATTTCATTTCATTGTGATCATGTATGATTTGTGTAAATCCTATTCATTCAAGTTTTTCTCCTGGCCTCTGCTGAGTCTGGTTCCTCTCAAGGTTTCTTCCTGTATTTTTAAGGGAGTTTTTTCTTGACATTGTCGCCATCGACTTGATCAATTGGGGTTTTTGGTCTGTTGGTCTGCAAAGTTGCGATGAGACAGTGTCTGTTGTAAAAAGCGCTATACAAATACATTTAAATTTAGTTGTAATAGTAGTACTTGTAGTGGAGGTTGTGGTAGAAGTACAGGTTGTGGTAGTGGTAGTATTAGAGGTGGTGATGAGTGGTAATAATAGCAGGACTAGCTGTAAAATGTATATTCCCAAAGAAAAAACTGGGTTACAAATATACTAGAAGAGATTTATACACAAATGATTCTTTATTAAATAAAAATTTTATTTTGCTTAAGATAAAAAAATATCTTACTGAGTTCATCTTTATCTTCAGGTTCTTCCTGCTTCACAGGCTTCATCTGGAAATCTCCACACTGTTGGTCCACTGGGGCGAGGTTTTCCTCAGAGGTGACGTGTTCCACAGGGATTAAAAATCCTTCACCTGAAATCTCTTTGTTTTGTGAAGAAAAAAATAAGGTTGTTATTGTTGGTAGTAACGACCAACGTCTTTATTAAGCAATTAAGTTAAGTAACAGACACGTACTTCTATAATATCTGTCAAAAAGGAAGACCCATGTTGGGACAGTATGGATGAAAATGTAAATAATAATAACAGAGTTTCTTCTACTTTAATTTGATGTCAGACAGGATGAAGCTGAGATATTTCATCTTTTATCTGCTCAACTTCATTTCATTGATTAATAAACATCCATTCCTGCATTTCAGCTCTGCAACACATTCCAATAAAAGTTGGGACAGTAAAGCATTTACCACTTCTTTTTATTTTTCACCACTTAAAAGAGGTTTTGGCACAGAGAGGACCAAGTGATTTAGTGTTTCAGCTTTTATCTTGTCTTGTTCTTCCTGCCAACACGTCTTAAGACGTGCAGCAGTTCAGAATCCTCCACACGTTCTCTATTGGGGAAAGGTCAGGACTGCAGGCGGGCCAGTCCAGTACCCTCTAAGTCTGCAGCCACGCCTTTGTAATGTGTGCAGCAGGTGGTTTTGCATACCATGACAGACCCTGGCACTGACACACCCCCTATACCATGACAGACCCTGGTACTGACACCCCCCCCATACCATGACAGACCCTGGTACTGACACACCCCATACCATGACAGATCCTGGTACTGACACACCACCATACCATAATAGACCCAGGTACTGACACACCACCATACCATGACAGACCCTGGTACTAACACACCATACCATGACAGACCCTGGTACTGACACACCACCATACCATAATAGACCCTGGTACTGACAAACCCATACCATGACAGACCCTGGTACTGACACACCACCATACCATAATAGACCCTGGTACTGACAAACCCATACCATGACAGACCCTGGTACTAACACACCATACCATGACAGACCCTGGTACTGACACATCACCATACCATAATAGACCCTGGTACTGACAAACCCATACCATGACAGACCCTGGTACTGACACACCACCATACCATAATAGACCCTGGTACTGACAAACCCATACCATGACAGACCCTGGTACTAACACACCATACCATGACAGACCCTGGTACTGACACACCACCATACCATAATAGACCCTGGTACTGACAAACCCCTACCATGACAGACCCTGGTACTGACACACCACCATACCATAATAGACCCTGGTACTGACAAACCCATACCATGACAGACCCTGGTACTAACACACCATACCATGACAGACCCTGGTACTGACACACCACCATACCATAATAGACCCTGGTACTGACAAACCCATACCATGACAGACCCTGGTACTGACACACCACCATACCATAATAGACCCTGGTACTGACAAACCCATACCATGACAGACCCTGGTACTGACACACCACCATACCATAATAGACCCTGGTACTGACAAACCCATACCATGACAGACCCTGGTACTGACAAACCCATACCATGACAGACCTTGGTACCGACACCCCATACCATGACAGACACTGGTACTGACACACCCCATACCATGACAGACCTTGGTACCGACACCCCATACCATGACAGACACTGGTACTGACACACCCCATACCATGACACACCCTGGTACTGACACACCTCATACCATGACAGACCCTGGTACTGATACACCCCCATACCATGACAGACCCTGGTACTGACACACCCCATACCATGACAGACCCTGGTACTGACACACCCCCATACCATGACAGACCCTGGTACTGACACACCCCCATACCATGACAGACCCTGGTACTGACACCCCATACCATGACAGACCTTGGTACTGACACCCCATACCATGACAGACCCTGGTACTGACACACCATACCATGACAGACCCTGGTACTGACACACCCCCATACCATGACAGACCTTGGTACTGACACCCCATACCATGACAGACCCTGGTACTGACACACCCCATACCATGACAGACCCTGGTACAGACACCCCATACCATGACAGACCCTGGTACTGACACACCCCATACCATGACAGACCCTGGTACAGACACCCCATACCATGACAGACACTGGTACTGACACCCCATACCATGACAGACCCTGGTACAGACACCCCATACCATGACAGACACTGGTACTGACACCCCATACCATGACAGACCCTGGTACTGACACACCCCATACCATGACAGACCCTGGTACAGACACCCCATACCATGACAGACACTGGTACTGACACCCCATACCATGACAGACACTGGTACTGACACCCCATACCATGACATACACTGGTACTGACACCCCATACCATGACAGACACTGGTACTGACACACCCCATACCATGACAGACCCTGGTACAGACACCCCATACCATGACAGACACTGGTACTGACACCCCATACCATGACAGACCCTGGTACTGACACACCCCATACCATGACACACCCTGGTACTGACACAGCCCCATACCATGACACACCCTGGTACTGACACAGCCCCATACCATGACACACCCTGGTACTGACACACCCCCATACCATAATAGACCCTGGTACCTCACTGTTTATCCAGGACTTCTGGTTAGGATTTGTTTTATTTATTGTGTTGGTACACTGCCCACACAGTTGTTAATATGGTCCAGGACAGAGTTAGTGTAGGAGTCAACGCAGATAGTGTGATCTGTGGTGGCTTGGAGAGCAAACCGGCTCCAGTCTGTGTGTTGGAACTGGTCCTGGAGAGACGAGTCAGCACCTTCCTTGAACAGATTTTCCTCCAGATGAGCAATCAAAAACACTCTCCACCAAGGATGAACAAGGTGAATGTTAGGAAGGCAGCTGGCCCAGATGGAATACCTGGACTTGTGCTTAATGCTTGTGCTAAGTAGCTTGCTGAGGTCTTCACTGACATTTTCAATCTGTCTCTGGCCCAGACTGTGATTCCGAGCGCCATTGTGCCAGTACCAAAACATTCAACTGCTTTAGCTCTGAACTATTTCTGCCCTGTTGCTCTCACTCCCATCATCTCCAAGTGCTTTGAAATCCTGTCTACCTGCTACACTAGACCAGCATCAGTTTGCATATCGTCTCAACAGGTCAGTAGAGGATGCTATCTCCACTGCACTTCACACTGCACTGACCCACTTGAACTGCTATAACTCCTATGTTAGGACGCTTTTCATCGACTTCAGTTCAGCATTTAACACAATGATTCCATCCAAGCTGATCTCAAAGCTCAGTCATCTCAGCATCAGTGCATCAGTCTGTTACTGTAACCCTGCTAAACTCTTCCACACCACTTTCAAAGTATCACTGCACTCTGGAACTCTGTACTATTCACAAGAGAACATCTCATCGGTATATACCATCAGCACAAACAATCATGTATATATTTATTATATCAGCTTATATACTCGACTTTATTTATTCTCATTCATTACCCAATCATTCAGCCACTTGTATTCACCTGGCATTACTCTGTAATTATATACTAGTCTACACACTGTACAGTCAGCATGATCTGTTTAATATTCTTTACTTCTGTCTCCTCATTTCACTCACCTGCTCACTTATGCACTAAAAATACACAAATATTACAAGTAATTCAGACACGACCAAATTAGGAGAAATTATTTTATAAAAACGTTATAAAAATATCTTACTGAGTTCATCTGTATCTTCAGGTTCTTCCTTCATCACAGGCTTCATCTGGAAACCTCCACACTGTTGGTCCTCTGAGAAGAGCAGTTCCACAGAAGCAACAAGTTCCGGAGGGATTAAAGTGACTTCACCTGAAATTCATCAATATGAGAAGAAGAATCTCAACAACTGTAACACACTGTACTGTACCATACTGTACTGTACCACACTGTACTGTACCACACTGTACTGTACCATACTGTACTGTACCACACTGTACTGTACCACACTGTACTGTACCACACTGTACCACACTGTACTGTACCACACTGTACCACACTGTACTGTACCACACTGTACAGTACCATACTGTACTGTACAACACTGTACTGTACCACACTGTACTGTACCACACTGTACTGTACCATACTGTACTGTACAACACTGTACTGTACCATACTGTACCACACTGTACTGTACCACACTGTACTGTACCACACTGTACTGTACCATACTGTACAACACTGTACTGTACCACACTGTACTGTACCATACTGTACTGTACCACACTGTACAACACTGTACTGTACCATACTGTACTGTACCATACTGTACTGTACCATACTGTACTGTACCACACTGTACTGTATCATACTGCACTGTACCATACTGTACTGTACAACACTGTACTGTACCATACTGTACTGTATCATACTGTACTGTACCATACTGTACTGTATCATACTGTACTGTATCATACTGTACTGTATCATACTGTACCACACTGTACTGTACCACACTGTACTGTACCATACTGTACAACACTGTACTGTACCACACTGTACTGTACAACACTGTACTGTACCATACTGTACCACACTGTACTGTACCACACTGTACTGTACCATACTGTACTGTACCACACTGTACTGTACCACACTGTACTGTATCATACTGCACTGTACCATACTGTACTGTATCATACTGTACTGTACCATACTGTACTGTATCATACTGTACTGTATCATACTGTACTGTATCATACTGTACCACACTGTACTGTACCACACTGTACTGTACCATACTGTACAACACTGTACTGTACAACACTGTACTGTACCACACTGTACTGTACAACACTGTACTGTACCATACTGTACCACACTGTACTGTACCACACTGTACTGTACCATACTGTACTGTATCATACTGTACTGTACCATACTGTACTACACTGTACTGTACCACACTGTACTGTATCATACTGCACTGTATCATACTGTACTGTACCACACTGTACTGTACCACACTGTACTGTATCATACTGCACTGTACCATACTGTACTGTACCATACTATACTGTACCATACTGTACTGTACCATACTGTACCACACTGTACTGTACCATGCTGCACCTGACTGTACCACATTGTACTCTACCATACTGTAGTGTACTGTACCATGCTGTACTGTACCACACTGTACTATACTGTACCACACTGTACTGTACCACACTGTACTATACTGTACCACACTGTACTGTACCACACTGTACTATACCATACTATACTGTATAACACTGTACTGTACTATACTGTACCATACTGTACTGTATCACACTGTACTGTACCATACTGTACTGTACCATACTGTACTGTATCACACTGTACCGTACCATACTGTACTGTACCATACTGTACTGTACCATACTAGGGCTGCACGATATTGGAAAAAACTGACATTGCGATATTTTTTTTCCCTGCGATTATATTGCGATATTAAAAAAATGCAGGAATTTTTACCACATTATTAACAATATTAATAATGCATGTATCTTACTCTAAATAAGGGGCTCATCTGTGAAAAAGGGTGGTGCCTACAAGGGATACAAAAGATTATGACAAGCTACAGCTTTGTACTGGGTTGAAACTGAGCATTAAACTAAGAAAGCTTCAAGATCACATGAGGGAATTAACAGGATTGACAAAATTGGTCATTTAATATTTTATTTCACAATCAAAACCTCTTCAAGTAGTAAACATTATTTAAAAAAAAAACTATACAAACAAAAGAGCAGCTATACACCTGTTCAAAATCCGAGATTTCTTAGTTACTTAGATGCCTTAGTTACTAAACACAATGCTGAGGCAGAACGAGTGAGACTCGAAAGCGTCCTTAGTGAAGAAGGCAATCCCAGAATACACTGCGGCATCTCTTCTCTCAAACGTAAATAAATAATTATTAATTTTTAACGAGTGTTTTTGTTTGCAAGTTTGGGCTTGTCAGCAAATGTAACAGTTTTCTGTACACGAATCGAGATGTTATATTGACATGTTAGCGCCGTCCCACCTCATTCCATTGGTTTTAATGGCAAGATGCTAAATGCTAAACGCAAAACCCGATGGAATCGGGCACGTTCCAATAACCTGCCTTCTAAGTCATTGACTCCTAAGGATCCTCTCTACTGTGGCAGCTGCCTATGTACAGTAGGTAGTACAGCGAGGCGGCTCACTAGGTTTTTGAACACACTGGTAGATACGTCATGGAAAATGAAAACCGTGTGAATTTTCGTTTTGTGTCAAACAGCAAAAAAGTTTTAGCATGACGTATTTGATTTAATTTGCATTAAGTAACATCGCACGTCCTGCGATGTGACTATCGCACATGCACACATCGCGATGTCGATGCTGAAACGAAATATCGTGCAGCCCTATACCATACTGTACCACACTGTACTGTACCATGCTGTACTGTACCATGCTGTATCTGACTGTACCACATTGTACTCTACCATACTGTAGTGTACTGTACCATACTGTACTGTACCACACTGTACTATACCACACTGTACAGGGTGGGCCATTTATATGGATACACCTAAATAAAATGGGAATGGTTGGTGATATTAACTTCCTGTTCGTGGCACATTAGTATATGGGAGGGGGGAAACTTTTCAAGATGGGTGGTGACCATGGCGGCCATTTTGAAGTCGGCCTTTTTGGATCCAACTTTAGTTTTTTCAATGGGAAGAGGGTCATGTGACACATCAAACTTATTGAGAATTTCACAAGAAAAACAATGGTGTGCTTGGTTTTAACGTAACTTTATTCTTTCATGAGTTATTTACAAGTTTATGACCACTTATAAAATGTGTTCAAAGTGCTGCCCATTGTGTTGGATTGTCAATGCAACCCTCTTCTCCCACTCTTCACACACTGATAGCAACACCGCAGAAGAAATGCTAGCACAGGCTTCCAGTATCCATAGTTTCAGGTGCTGCACATCTCGTATCTTCACAGCATAGACAATTGCCTTCAGATGACCCCAAAGATAAAAGTCTAAGGGGTCAGATCGGGAGACCTTGGGGGCCATTCAACTGGCCCACAACGACCAATTCACTTTCCAGGAAACTGTTCATCTAGGAATGCTCAGACCTGACACCCATAATGTGGTGGTGCACCATCTTAAGTGGTCAGAAACTTGTAAATAACTCATGAAAGAATAAAGTTACGTTAAAACCAAGCACACCATTGTTTTTCTTGTGAAATTCTCAATAAGTTTGATGTGTCACATGACCTTCTTCCCATTGAAAAAACTAAAGTTGGATCCAAAATGGCCGACTTCAAAATGGCCGCCATGGTCACCACCCATCTTGAAAAGTTTCCCCCCTCCCATATACTAATGTGCCACAAACAGGAAGTTAATATCACCAACCATTCCCATTTTATTTAGGTGTATCCATATAACTGGCCCACCCTGTACTATAATGTACTGTACCACACTGTACTATACTGTACCGTACCACACTGTACTGTACCACACTGTACTGGCATCATGCTCCATATTTACTTACAGAAGAAATCATCATCATCTTCATCCTCCTCCTTTCGTATTATTTTCTTCTGGAATTCATGTTGTAGATCCACAGGGGTGGTGACGTGTCCCTCTTCTGCTGCTGACTGCATTATTAAAGATCTAACAGACAGATAGATAGATAGATGTGCTGTATTCATAATGAAAGGGAGATTCTTTAGACTGTTGTAACTGGCTGTTGTTATTGTTATGCACTGAAGCTGGTCTGTACACAACCAAACTGACACTTTGCTTAAGTTTGTCATCCCATTATTTCAAATTCCTACAGTAAAATTATCTCAAAATCACAACGTAATTACTAGAGTAAGTGTTCTTTATGATCATGGGGTAACATTTAATAACAACTTGATTTCAAATTTTTTGATTTTCAAAAAGTGGTATTAACACAACCGAATATACACTTCACATGAGTTTGAGATCCGATCACAACAAATTCCTACTGTACAAATGTCTGAAATGTATTTCATTAATAAGAGTCGATGCTCCTCTTGAATTGAGTGGATTTTGTGCATCAGAACACGGTAAATAATGTTTATTAATCTGTAAACAGCAGTTTTACCCTCTTCAACGCTTCGGGTACAGTAATACATGGTTTAGACGCGCAGTAAACAGTTTACTTCATCGAGCTAGTACACAATTAAAGACGCTCGCTTACACTTTTCACCTAAATGTGACCATAAAACTCTACAAACCACCTGTAAACAAAGTTCAACTGTAAACAAAGTTCAACTATAAACAAAGCTCAACTGTAAACAAAGTTCCACTATAAACAAAGTTCAACTGTAAACAAAGTTCAACTGTAAACAAAGTTCCACTATAAACAAAGCTCCACTATAAACAAAGCTCAACTGTAAACAAAGTTCCACTATAAACAAAGTTCCACTATAAACAAAGTTCAACTGTAAACAAAGTTCCACTAAAAACAAAGTTCAACTGTAAACAAAGTTCCACTATAAACAAAGTTCCACTATAAACAAAGTTCAACTATAAACAAAGTTCAACTGTAAACAAAGTTCAACTGTAAACAAAGTTCAACTGTAAACAAAGCTCAACTGTAAACAAAGTTACACTATAAACAAAGTTACACTGTAAACAAAGTTACACTATAAACAAAGTTACACTGTAAACAAAGTTACACTATAAACAAAGTTACACTATAAACAAAGTTACACTGTAAACAAAGTTACACTATAAACAAAGTTACACTGTAAACAAAGTTTACAGTTACACTGTAAACAAAGTTACACTATAAACAAAGTTACACTATAAACAAAGTTACACTGTAAACAAAGTTACACTGTAAACAAAGTTACACTATAAACAAAGTTACACTGTAAACAAAGTTACACTGTAAACAAAGTTCAACAGTAAACAAAGTTACACTATAAACAAAGTTTAAAAATATCACGTGTTTATATAAAAATGTGAGATTTAATCATGAAGAAACTCAATCAGTTCCGCTCAATTCATTCATTTAGATGGATCTGTTCAAATATATCGGTTCATCACTACTGAATCATGTGCGATACTAACAGCGAGGAGCAGATAATAGTGTAAAGCTCCTCAAATCCTCACAGTGATGTTTTATTATGAACTCTAGTTTTATTATGAATTAGAATGTGGTTATAATGAAATATAAGGGTTATAATTAAATACATATTTTACTTACAGATGAGGCTCCACGATATAAACACAGCAGCTTCTTGTTCTTCTTATGATGGTTAATGGCGGATGGCAGAACAACTTAAGAGGCACCAGCGCCACCAACTGGACTGGAGTTGAACAGCAGCTCAGCAGTAATAAATCTCCATTAATCCTGTATCTCTCAGCATTGTACGCTGATGATGCTGTGATTTGGAAAAGAGGACGTAATATCTCATATATAGCAGAAAGCATACAAAAAGAAATGCAAATTTTAGAGCAATGGGGAATGAACTGGGGTTTTAAGTTCTCCGTGCAAAAATCTAAGGTGATGTTTTTTACTAGAAAGAAAGTACCAGACAACTTTAAAATAATGTTGTATAACCAGCCACTTGAATTTTTTATTTATTTATCTTACTTACACTTGTAAACAGAGGACTCTCCGTTTTCCGCTATCTTTCTTGTTTCTTATTCCGCTTTGAACGGCTACGCAGCTCCAGTTGCATTTTGGGATACATTAGCTGACTGCAAGTGTGCATTGCTTGCATACTCAAACATGGCTGCCCAAGAAGTAGGTCATCCGGGTACTTCTCGTGTACCTCTTTATGTATACTGTGTATTCGGACATACTAGGTTTCCGTATTGGGGGTCGTACAAGATGGCGACCGGTGAAAACGTACTTTAAGTTTTGTCCGTTATGCTCATCTTAACTCGTCTCTTACCTCACATATAATTTATTGTTTTTTCCTGCAGATTTATGTAGGAACGTTTTCGCAAATGTTTTCTGTAAAAAAGAAAATATAAAACCTTGTGTTGTTAAAAGAAAGACCAACGCATTGAAACAGAAGTTCGATTTGAAGAGCTAACAGGTGTGGCTTGCTAGGTAGCGGAATGGAAAAGTTAAGTAAAACAGTGACAAAAAGAAAAAAGAATGCTATGGACACGTTATCGGACCATTCATATTCAAACGAATTGAATTCTGACGAAAACATGCAAGATGACATTTTAGAAGCCAACACGGACCTGCAAAATTCTTTGGAGGAGATGCCACCATCACATGCAGACACTCCCACTAAGAGTCCTGCGCCTGAGAAGAATAAAGGGGAAGCATCACTTCGTGAGCTCCAAACCAACATCATCACGGCACTCACAACAAAAATCAACAAAAAGACAGACAATCTTGAACGGATGATTCAGACAAACTCAGTCGATATAGCAGAAATCAAAACCTCTCTGAATTTTGCTTTTGAAGAAATTCAAGAGCTGAAAAAAGACAACACTACGCTAAAAGAAAAGTGTAAAAAGCTAGAACAAACTGTTTCAACGTTTGATAAAAGGCTTTTAGAGGCAGAACGTTACAAGAGAAGATGGTGTCTGCGGCTGTATGGTTTGCCTGAACAGGAAAGCGAGGATGTTAAAAGTAAAGTGTTGGATGTCTGCACGCAGCTGGCTCCGGAGCTGAAAGATTACGATAAAATGGCCATCGATGTTGCCCATAGATTGGGCAGACGTGAAGGTAACCGAGAACGAGCTGTAATCATTCTCTTTGCATTACGCTGGATGAGGGATCTTATTTGGTTGAAGGCCAAAAGCAGTGTCTATCTTAAGGAGCGTAAACTGCGCTTTGGGGAGGACCTTACAAAGATGGAGAAACAGATGAGGTCTCTGCTCTGGCCGCAAGTCGAGCAAGCCCGCAAGGATGGTAAAAGAGCTTTTTTCTGTGGCGTGCGGGCCTTTGTAGATGGACGGGAGATTAAATGCGTTGGAATGTAATGTACACGGCTGTTACTTCCCCTATTAGGGGTCGAACTTTATAACTCAATAGTTGATATTATTTGCATCCTTTATTATTCTGCGGGACATTTTGTTGTGAGAGTTATGACGAGCGATGTTCAGGTAATTTCATTACATTGAGTAATTTAGAATTACTTATTGTTTCATTAAATACTGGACACAAATAAATCTATTAAACTCTAATATGATTTAAAATAATAACCCAAACTATTTTTAATATACACATGTTAATGTCCCTCACAACCTACAAACCTTGTTTTATAATTACTGCTTTTATTTTTATTTTATTTTCATTTATAGTTAGGATCAATGAATCCATAATACTTTTATATTGGACAAAAATAAATCTATTAAACTCTGATGTGATTTAATATAATAAACCCAAACTATTTTTAATATACACATATTAATGTTCCTCACAACCTACAAACCTTGTTTTATAATTACTGCTTTTATTTTTTATTTTTTTTAAATTTATAGTTAAGATCAATGAATTCATAATACTTTTATACTGGAACTAAATAAATCTATTAAACTCTGATGTGATTTAATATAATAAACCCAAACTATTTTTTATTTACACATATTAGTGTCCCTCACATCCTACAAAAGTAGTTTTATAATTACTGCCTTTATTTTTATTTTATTTTAATTTATAATTAAGATCAATTAATCCATAACAAATGTGGATCAGAGATAAATCTATTAAACTCTGATATGATTTAATATAATAAACCCAAACTATTTTTTGTAAACACATATTAATGCCCTTCACATCCTACAAACCTTGTTTTATAGATACTGCTTTTATGTTTAATTTATTTTAATTCATAGTGCAGGTAATTAAATCCATAATAAGTGTGTATCAGAGATTAATCTATTAAACTCTGATATGATTTAATATAATAAACCCAAACTATTTTTTGTATACACATATTAGTGTCCCTCACATCCTACAACAGTTGTTTTATAGATACTGCATTTATTTAGATTTTATTTTAATTAATAGTTAAAATTCATAATAATACATCCATAATAAGTGTATATCGGAGATAAATCTATTAAACTCTGATATGATTTAATATAATAAAGTGAAATAATTTTTTTATATACACATATTAATGTCCCTCATATCCTACAAACCTTGTTTATAAGATTTACAGATTTCCAGTATAAATTTATCATAAATAAAAATAAAAGCAGCTTCTATAAAACAAGGTATGTAGGTTGTGAGGTACATAAATATGTGTTTAGTAAAAATAGTTTGACTTTATTATATTAAATCATATCAGAGTTTAATAGATTTATTTGTGTCCAATATAAAAGTATTATGGATTCATTGATCTTAATTATAAATTAAAATAAAATAAAAATAAAAGCAGGAATTATAAAACAACTTTTGTAGGATGTGAGGGACACTAATATGTGTATATTAAAAATAATTTGACTTTATTATATTAAGTCATATCAGAGTTTAATAGATTTATTTGTGTCCAATATAAAAATATTATGGATTTATTGATCTTAAGTATAAAGTAAAATAAAATTAAAATAAAAGCAGTTTCTATAAAACAAGGTTTGTAGGTTGTGAGGGACATTAATATGTGTATAATAAAAATAGTTTGGGTTTATTATATTAAAGCATATCAGAGTTTAATAGATTTATTTAGTTCCAATATAAAAGTATTATGGATTTACCAATTTTAACAATTTTAAATCATTATAAACTTTTAAAAGTGCAGTCTCTGTACTATGCAAGGCTTTAAATCCAGACTGAAATATTTTACAAATCTTGTTAGTATCTAAAAAAAGAGTTACGTTGGTTTAACACAACTTTCTCTAAAATCTTTGAAAGAAATGGTAATTTAGAAACTGGTCTAAAATGACCTAATATAGTGCTGTCAAGATTAGGTTTTTTAAGCACAGAATGCACTATTGCGTGTTTAAACATTGAAGGTACAACTCCTGATGTCAGACTGCTATTAATTATCATTTCAATACATGGAATGAGAGTTTCAGCTACATCTTGGAAGATACAAGAAGGGACAACATCTGTGGGACAGGAATATGGTGTTATTCCACCCATAATTTCTTTTAACTGGGATGACGACACAGGCACAAATTGACCAAAAACAACGGGGCAGGCAGTTGCACAAGTTTGAGTATAACTTGAAGACGATATTACAGGCCTAATATTAGCAATCTTATCCACAAAAAAAAAAAAAAAAAAACTGTAAAAACCTTTCATACATCACTGTTGGTACATCAAAGTTAATAGTTTGATGTTGACCAAGAGCAGCGTTAATGGTATTAAAAAGAATATGTGGATTACTACTGTTAGGATGAATCTTTTAGTTCAAAAGGTCCTGAAGAAAGCAATCGGGAAGTCCAGAAAGTACTCTTTAAAACACTTTATTAAGTGTAAAAATGATCTGTGAATATATGCCAGAGCTAAGCCGATCAGCGCTCTTTTCTCCTGCAGTATAGAAACACAACCACGTAAGAAAGAGACCGTTTCTCAACGCGCCTCTCTTTTTAAACTAGTCTGGGCTCCTCCTCCGCCGCTGCTGTTGGAGCCAATGAAATGTGCTAAAAAGCCCCGGGCTCCGCCTCCCCCCCCTCGGTGGGAGTCAGAGAGGGAGCCTAGCCGGCGCCATGTTGGACAAAAGACCATGCGGCCTGGATGTCGTAAAACTTGGAAAATGCCGTAAAACTTCCCATATTGAATTTATGTTTAATGTTCTGAAAAACCTAACAATTCCCCCTTGAAAGCATCTTAATGCTTTCACATTAACTTTTAACTATAGGTTAGGTGTCTCTAGATTCCAGGAGATAGGATAGCCGTCAGCAACCCCCAATTTAACCACTTCTGACTTACATGGCCACTGGGCTGAATTTTTACAATAAAAGGTATCTAAAAAATAAAAGGCTACCAGTTAAACTAAAGGAACCGTACCTATCGCAACAGCTCCTACCCTTAAACCAAACAAACAAACAAAAAATAGAAAATTAAATAAGAATAGGAAAACAAAATAAAGCAATTTAAAAATAGGAAATCAAAAACGAGAAAAATAAAATAAAAACAATGGGTGCGTGGCTTCTACAGGAAGTCCGTTCAGGTTGTCCTCCACCAGACGGAGCTGCAGATATTCAGAAGGGGCCCATAGCTCCTGTGTCTCTGCATGACTCCTAATGTCTTATGGATTCTCCCCTGTCGGTCTTACCTGTTTCCACAGCAACACAAACATTTCCTAAAAATAGCAGAGTACCAAACATATATACATTGTAAACAATCCTGAACTAACCCCTTGCGTTTTGTAGCTAAACTATGTGTGTTGCACTTAACTAGTGTTTTCAAAGATGGTCTATGTGTCTGCGAACTATATGTTTATGTTTTTCTCTCCTAGTCTAACTAAATTCTCCCCCCTCGTCTTGTTCCGCTCCGTTGATTCCGCTGGACTCTTCTTCCACATAGTTGGTTTTGTCGGGCTTTCTGCTGTGTTTAGTTCCCTGTAGGCAGGTCCAGTTAGTGGCACTTTTGTCCCTTGGAGTGGGTCTTCCAGTCCCCTCAGTGTCTGCCTCTGCCAGTCCTTCCAAGTCTCCTTCCTTCATCACGGTGTGTGATCAGTAGTGCTGGTCCTCTCTCCTCATCTTGTCTGGTCGGTTTTACCTTTAATTAAGCAGAGTTAGTAGCACTTATACTGCTCGAAGTGGGTCTTCCGGCCCATCTTCAAGGGCATCCTCCTCATCATCATCTACATGATATCTCGACAAATCAGCCAACACCATCTGGATAACTGGTGGATCCTGCCCCCCTCTGCTTCCTCTACTCACTATATCTAATACAATTCTTCCCATTAACACCCTGATACACGGGACACAACAACCACATACCACTAAAATTGCCGTTCCCACGCATGCTGACATCACCAAACTCGCAATAACTCCCTCCCATGGTCCAAATATCCCTTCTAGCCACTTAACCCATTCATTGTTTATCCCTGAATTTTCCTTCCATTCTCGTGACAAAGCCCTCAATCCTTCCAAAGCTCGTGTCACACTACCATCGGGTGCAGTATTATTAGGGATGAAGGTGCAACATGATGACCCCACAATCTGGCAAACTCCACCTTTCTCTGCTAACAACATGTCTAATGCCATTCTATTCTGTAAGGTCATAAGTGAAGTCTGGTCTAGCTGGTCTCTCAGTCCCTCAATGGCCTGAACACTGAAATTAACAAATCTCTGCTGATTGTAATAGAGATAGTTTATCCAGTCTTGATAGTCACCCACCAAAAGAGTGCACTTTCAAACCCTGCAGCAATCTGGTTCCTAGCCTTAAATTCATCTGGGACCCCCCTTGGGACCCCTATACCCTCAATCCACACGGTCTTGTCGAAGGATCCGCCAGGTTTGACCTCTCGGGTATCTCTTCGATGGCTGTGGTGATTGGTCAGGACGTCCGCGGCATCCTCCACTCCGTGTTGCTTGTAAATTCTAAAAGGCATAATCAGAAAGACCAACACACACTCACCAGACCAATTCCCATGCAATCTTCGCCGGATTCTCATATCTCCACACAACCATACTAAATCCGCCCTACTGAATTTTGTGCATTCAGCTGGCTGCCTGTATAATTCCCATTTACATTTGTCAACTTTATGTTTTAGATAAATTTAGAAAATGTTTAATACGTTGTTCAGAGCCAGGTGGGGCTTTAGTTACCAGTGGATAGAGACCAACCTCTGTCCAATTCAGTTCCTCAACTTTTGCGCCTGTTTTCGCCTTCTCTTTGACAGAGGAGGTTTCCACCAGTCGCTTAACAATTACTTGTTTCAATTCTCTATGTGTTAAATTAGACATTTTAGACCGCTTTAAACAACCTTTCGAGCAAAATCTGTAACACGTATTAAGAAAAAGATAAACTGATAGGTTTTAACGAGACACACCCTAGAACAGAAGATTCCTGCCTAGTCGAAGAATACGAGTATTCTTTTAACATTCACTGGCACAACTCACTCGGTTGTCCAAACACAACTCAGACAAAAGAACGTAAACCTCAGTACAACAACAGTGTCTACTGGAAACAAACAATTACTTCACCGCGACCGACAATGGCCCTATGGAAACAAACATATACTTCAGGGCAATCGACAGTGATCCCCTGAAAACAAACAGTCACTTCACAGTGACCGACAATGGTCCTATGGAAACAAACATATACTTCAGGGCAATCGACAGTGATCCCCTGGAAACAAACAATCACTTCACCGCGACCGACAATGGCCCTATGGAAACAAACATATACTTCAGGGCAATCGACAGTGATCCCCTTCAAACAGTTCAAACTGATCAGAGCAGAAGGTGCATACACATTACATCTAACATTTTCTACACTTATTCTACTTCATCATCGCCGCATGCTAGAGAGCCTTCAAATTTTCTAAATCACATTTTTCCCAACACAAAATCACCAATCCACTATGTATTATTTACTCTGCCATACTTAAAATAACAACAGCTCTGCTATATCAACTTCCATCAGTCCTACAAACCCCTGACTTATATTATTTATTCATTCAGATTTTTACCCCAACTTTTGGTCACTGGTACTAACACACCTCCTGCTTCTAACAATACAGACTCCATTTCCCACAATCCAACAGACTCTCACATGATCATCTCCTGCTCCTAGTCAGCCAATCCCTCATGCTCATCATCACCAGCACTTTGATCCACTTTGGCTTTCTTGAATCACATTAAACTCTACTTAAATAGTTCCACTTAGTTAACTGTCTACTAGACTATTCGATACTTCTCACCTACCAAGTTATTTTCTTCACTGTTCTCTCAATCTTTAAACTGCACTCATCTATGATCATGCATAGTATTGCCACAAGGTTTACTGCACCACATTGAACCAATCTAACTTCTTCAATAAACTATATAATATAAAATGAGTGAGTTGACCTGATCAATTAGCTAGAAAAGATTCATCGGATACAACACAAGCATTAAATATTAACAATTGCCAATTAACAATTTCCAAAAAATATTACCAATTAAATTTAATCTTACCGGAGTCCGTGTAAGCAATTATATTTAATCTCCTGAGACCCGAGCTTTGATTTTTTCAATGCATTTTTCCTATTCCTTTTGTTTTTAACCTTATTAGTTGGGCGACACGGTGGCTCAGTGGGTAGTACCGTCGCACACTGTCACAGCAAGAAGTTCCCCCCTGTTTGACACATGGTTCTACTCATGGGTCAATTTGGTATGGTATAGTATTTTTAGTAAGACATGGTTTGCCCACTGGACATCTCCGAACATCAGGAGACACACAATCAGAACCTTCTAAATGTGTTTATTCTGTTGGAAAGCACAGAACTTTAAAGTTAGTTCAATCAAAGTCTGGTGTTAGCTGGACCTGTAAACAAATAATGTCGTTAGTGAGCAGTGGAAGGTGTGTAACAGCTTTGTCGGCAGTGTCACCTCTGGCATTGTCCTGTAAAATTGGAACAAAACTTTAGAACATGCACAATTTAAAAAATGGCTCTCTGTTTGGGCAGCAGAATTGCATCCACAAGTTGTGCAACAAGGTATGGTGGGCGATTTCCAAATTTAAATTAGTCAAGACACTCTCCCACCAAATACAACCAATTGTTTGATTCCATATGTGAGAGTTTAGTTCATAAACATGTAAGCAGTTTTGCTTTCAGCCAGTCTAGAGGCTGTTATTAGAGCATGTAGTTCAACAGTTTAAGCCAATAAATTGAATAGGAGGGACAATGACACAAAGTATCATTTGCAAAAATTTTAACTAAGCCCACTTGTTTCCTGTCTGTTGCAGCATCTCTGGATGCAAATCCTTTCACAAACATTTCCAATTCAGGATTCCTATCAGGCCCAGAAAAAAATAGATAGAGTAATATAGTCCTGATGTTCACCATCTTCCCTGTAGTGTATGAGATTGAGTGAGAATACTATTGATTCTGTCTTTTCTCGCTCTTGACAGGGTAAAGGCTGTGGAAATCAAAAATGCAGTCACACCATGACTTGTATTGACAATAAGAGGATGACATGACCAAATGTGCTGTTTGAGCTATGGTACAAGGGTACAGCTCTCCACTCCCCCCTTTTCTGAAAAAGAACTGCATTTATAATGCCATTCTTTTCAGAAACATCCAAATAGAAAGGGTCAGAGTATTTCGGTCGACCCTTGCTGGGAACCCTCCATCCTAGAAATCGGCATATCTGCAGTTTGGCTTTGTTGACTTTGTATCCTGTAAACTTCTGAACCCTGCAACAGTCTATGAAATCTCACTCTTTACAACCACACAATATTTTAGAAACAATAACGATATATTAGCTTTTACCTTTTACTTGTATTCAGCATTTGTACACAGAGAAAAACACGACATCACTCTCAAATAAACATAAGCTTTGACAGTATATAATCTAATATATCAACACGTCTTAATCAGAGGTGGAAAGAGTACCAAAAAGTGTATTCAAGTAAAAGTACTATTACTTTAATTAATCTTTACTTAATTACAAGTAAAGTTACTACTCTAAAAATCTACTCAAGTAAAAAGTAGAAAGTAACACATTTAAAATGTACTCACCGAGTAAACAGCAGGGGGTCTCCTCTGTGTAATGTAAACGGGAGTGGATACAAACCTCAACAGTAGTTTTTAATTCAAATGTAATAGAAGAAACGTTGTTCTTAACTCAAATGCAATAAAAGAAACATGTTGATGCAACACTTAAAACAGTTAGGGATGTGTAATGAGTCATTTCAAATGACATAAAACTTTTTCAAACGGTATAACCACTAGCGATGTGTCGCAAAATGATTCGAATCTATGAACCGGCTCTTCTAACCGAAACAAAGGAATCGACTCTTCCGGGAGTCGCCATGTAAATACGCGGCTCTTCAAAAGGAACCGAGACAAAAGACTCGACTCCCCTACCCACATTAAAACACACTTAATAAGGTACCATAACAAATACTTGTCTTAACTCACAGTTATCTTAAGACTATAAAAATAAAGTTGATTATAAAATTAACTGCAGCACTTACCCAATCCAGGCGTACAAAGACAAAGATAGCCGATGGACAAGAGATACGGCAAGCCGCGCACATAGAGCCAAAATGGCCGACGGACAGAAACACGTTGCCCATTCAGAGCCAAAATGGCGGATAGACAGAAAACCACGCTGCGCTCTCTGGTCCAAAATGGCCGCCGAACAAAAGAAACCACGCTGCGCAACTCAGAGCCAAAATGGCGGACAGACAGAAAACACAGACAATTACACACAGAAACACTGACAAACAAACTCCTGATGTACTGTTTTCGAACCGAATTAAGAATTTAAAGTAGACTAATTAACCGAACTCCGCTCCCATAACAGTCAAGTCCGAATTTAGAATAATCTTATTGATCAAATCTCGTTCCCCGCACCGACAGATTCTTTCAAGATTAACCACACGAATTACGAATTCCGCTTCCATAACAGACAAATTCGTTATAATTTAGAACTATCAAATTAATCACGCCCCGCTTCCATAACAGACAGGCTAATTAAAATGTAGAACAATTCGAATTAGACGAGTCCCGCTCCCATAACAGTCAGACTCCCCTTTCCCTCCAATAGTGTTCCAAACACAATGGCGCCCTTTAGCATTTATTAGACCGGTCTGGTTCAACCTCAGCCATCAGGAAACATAAATTTTTAGCTTCGGCATATATTCACAGTTTTAAACTATCTAATGATACTTTAGTAATTTAATCAGACACTTACGGACTCTGAGATTCAATTTCATACTCAATACGCTAAATAATAAATGCATCTAATATATTCAGAGAACATCTGTTTACCTTGTAGGCGCGCCTTGTATTGAGTACAAAATATCCTCAGAATCTCCGGTCTTTAGCTCAGTCAGCTGAATTAATTCTGATGCAATTCTCAGACCTCTACGAACCATATCCTCTGCTACCATCTGTTAGGATGAATCTTTTAGTTTAAAAGGTCCTGAAGAAAGCAATCGGGAAGTCCAGAAAGTACTCTTTAAAACACTTTATTAAGTGTAAAAATGATCTGTGAATATATGCCAGAGCTAAGCCGATCAGCGCTCTTTTCTCCTGCAGTATAGAAACACAACCACGTAAGAAAGAGACCGTTTCTCAACGCGCCTCTCTTTTTAAACTAGTCTGGGCTCCTCCTCCGCCGCTGCTGTTGGAGCCAATGAAATGTGCTAAAAAGCCCCGGGCTCCGCCTCCCCCCCCTCGGTGGGAGTCAGAGAGGGAGCCTAGCCGGCGCCATGTTGGACAAAAGACCATGCGGCCTGGATGTCGTAAAACTTGGAAAATGCCGTAAAACTTCCCATATTGAATTTATGTTTAATGTTCTGAAAAACCTAACACTACAGTTTTTCATAATTACATTCGAGAAATATTTTGTCTTTTCATCTTTAAGAACTTTCTGATAGCATTTCCTTTTGTCCAACGAGACTCGTAAACAATCTTTTTTCCACTTGCGCTTGTATTTCGGAGGATGGTAAATCACCACACACAAAATTAGGTGTGAGCGGCCCAGTTCAAACATGTTTAGTTCAAAGCTGGGGAAAAACAAATAAGGCAATTGCTTACAAAATAACCTGTTTTTATACACAACGACCCAAAGTTCTTGGCGAGTTAAAATATGCACAGTCTGGTGGCAACAGTTCAGAAAAAAGGTGCAACTCACCGACGCGCAGCCAGGTTATAAGACGCAGCCATCTACAGTATAAAACAAGGTTTGTAGGATGTGAGGAACATTAATATGTGTAAATAGAAATAGTTTGACATTATTATATTAAATCATATCAGAGTTTAATAGATTTATTTTAGTTCTAATATAAAAGCTTTATGGATTTACTGATTTTAACTATAAATTAAAATAAAATAAAAATAAAAGCAGTATCTATAAAACAATGTTTGTAGGCTGTGAGGGACATTAATATGTGTTTTTTAAAAATAGTTTGGGTTTATTACATTAAATCATATCAGAGTTTAATAGATTTATCTCTGATACACAATTATTATGGATTCATTGATCTTAACTATAAATAAAAATAAAATAAAAATAAAAGCAGTTTCTATAAAACAAAGTTTGTAGGTTGTGAGGGCCATTAATAAGTGTATATTAAAATAGTTTGACATTATTATAATAAATTATATTAGAGCTTATATTATAATAAATTATATTAATATATTTATTTGTCTCCAATATAAAAATATTATGGATTTATTGATCTGAATATGAAATGTTTCCCATGTTTTTCTGTTAGTTTGATGATGCGTTAGCCGAAGTTGGCGCTTGATCAGCGGTTTCATTTTAATCTTTCTTTAAATAAATACATTTTACCTTAAAATTATTATAAAATAGTTTTTTTGTAGTATGTAGCCTACTTTCATCTGTGTAAGCATTCGTAAAATAAGTAGGTGTTAGGACAGTGGTAAAGTTAGTTTTATATTGGACATTCAACTTTCTTTTGGCTCATTCTTGGCTAATAAACATCCAAAATGTTATTACACTGCATGAACTGATACACTGAACAAACTACAATCACATTTGTTTAAAAAGTTTTTCTGTTCATTTTTTATTTCATGTTATTTTGTAAATGTTAGGTGCATCTGCGTTGAAATGCTAAGCAAGTGCTGAGAGAGCGTCTATAAAGTGCATGAAGCTGAGGTGTAGTAATTACCCAGTGGCATGTACCATCTAATACACCTGTATTAAGTCCTAGAGTATGGTTACAGTAAACACAATGTTTGATATGATGAGGGTTGTAGTATTTAACTAAGCATCTGCACTAGTTACTACAACTACAATACACATAAAAAGTCCCACAGTATAGGTACAAAAGTTAATTAAATAATGTAAAATAATAACAAAAATAAAAAATGCAAATGTTGATATGATGAGGGTTGTAGTAGTTAATTAGTCACCTGTACTAGTTACCACAACCACAATTCAATTTTTTTTTTTTTACATTTTATTTTTTATATTTCAGAAAAATGAGTTTGAATAAAGAGCAATAAATTGAAATCATACTGATGGCCGTGTTTCCAAAACAATGGCAGTCATGTACAGCATATAATATAAATACAAATGTTTTTTTATATAAAAAATAAAAATGTTTATTTTTCCTATGTATGGAAACTTATGGCCCACCCTGTACTTACTACAACCACAATACAAATTAAAAGTCCCACAGTGTAGGTACAGTAGGTAATCAAATAATGTGAAATATTAACAAAAATCAAAAAATGCAAATTTTTATATGACAAGGGTTGTAACAGCTAACAAGTCATCTGTACTAGTTACTACATCCACAATACAAATTTAAAGTTCCACAGTATAGGTGCATTAATGAATCAAATATTTTTTAAAAATTACAAAAATTGAGAAAGTAGTACCCTGTACTAGTTACTACAATCACAGTACAAATTAAAAGTCCTACAGTTTGGGTACAGTAAGTAATTAAATTATGAGAAAAAATTAACAAAAACGAAAAAGGAAAATTTTCTTATGATGAGGGGTGTAGTAGTTAACTAAGCATCTGCACTAGTTACTACAACCACAATACAAATTAAAAGTTCCACAATATAGGTACAGTAATTAATTAATCAAATAAAAAATTAACATTAAATTGTTAATTTTTCACAGTTTTTGAATACTTACTGTAACTATACTGTAGGATGTAATACATTAGTATTAGATGGTACATGCCACTGGGTAATTACTACACCTCAGCTTCATGCACTTTGTAGACGCTCTCTCAGCACTTCCTTAGCATTTTAACGCAGATACATCTAACATTTACAAAATAACATTAAATTAAATATTATCAGAAAAACTTTTTAAACAAATTTGATTGTAGTTTGTTCCGTGCTTACTGAGATATCAGTTTATGCAATGTAAATATATATATATATAGTTTAAATTCTTATATGGATGATCTCTGTTCTAGTTTCCTTAATTTCACCTCCTCTTTTCTGTACCTTAAACAATAAGATTGTTACTGGTTTCATCTGAATCCCTCCCAGAAAAGGTGCTTTACCACTACCAGTTACAAACTGTCCGATTCTGACCAATCAGAGTAGTTTCATTACCCAGGGAGATTGCAGCTAATTCTGGATACGAGCTGTGTGATGCTGGAGGATCCTCCTCCTCTGTTACTATTTCACATCTACCAGTGATCAGTGAAGTCTCTTACATGCTTTCTGTCCATTTATAGTAGCTCTTTTATGCTTATCTACTAATACTCACTCATACTCATTATTACTCTACTAAAACCCACTCATACTCATTATTACTCTACTAATACTCACTCACTCATTATTACTCTACTAAAACCCACTCATACTCATTATTACTCTACTAATACTCACTCACTCATTATTACTCTCCTAATACTTACTCATACTCATTATTACTCTACTAAAACACACTCATACTCATTATTACTCTACTAATACTCACTCATACTCATTAATACTCCAGTAATACTCACTCATACTCATTATTACTTCACTATACTCACTCATACTCATTATTACTCCACTAATACTCACTCATGTTCATTATTACGTCACTATACTTACTCATACTCATTATTACTCCACTAATACTCACTCATACTCATTATTGCTCCACTATACTCACTCAAACTCATTATTACTCTACTAATACTCACTCATACTTATTATTACTTTGCTATACTCACTCACACTCATTATTACTCCACTAAAACTCACTCATACTCATTATTACGTCACTATACTCCCTCATACTCATTATTGCTCCACTAATACTTACTCATACTCATTATTACTCCTGTAATACTCTCATATTTATTATTACTCCACTAATACCATACTCATTATTACTCCAGTAATACTCACCCATACTCATTATTACGCCACTAATACTCACTCATACTCATTATTACTCCAGTAATACTCACTCACTCATTATTACTCCAGTAATACTCACTCATACTCATTTTTACCCAAATAATACTTACTCATACTCATTATTACTCCACTAATACTCATTCATACTCATTATTACTCCTCTAATACTCGCTCATATTTATTATTACTACACTAACACCATACTCATTATTACCCCACTAATACTCACCCATACTCATAAATACTCTACTAATACTAACTCACTCATTATTACTCCAGTAATACTCACTCACTCATTATTACTCTACTAATACTCACTCATACTCATTATTACTTCACTTTACTCACTCAAACTTATTATTACTCCAGTAATACTCACCCATACTCATTACTACTCCACTAATACTTACTCATACTCATTATTACTCCACTAATACTCATTCATACTCATTATTACTTCTCTAATACTCGCTCATATTTATTATTACTCCACTAGCACCATACTCATTATTACTCCACTAATACTCACCCATACTCATTAATACTCTACTAATACTAACTCACTCATTATTACTCTAGTAATACTCACCCATACTCATTACTACTCCACTAATACTTACTCATACTCATTATTACTCCACTAATACTCATTCATACTCATTATTACTCCTCTAATACTTGCTTATATTTATTATTACTACACTAACACCATACTCATTATTACTCCACTAATACTCACCCATACTCATAAATACTCTACTAATACTAACTTACTCATTATTATTCCAGTAATACTCACTCATACTCATTATTACTTAACTATACTCACTCATACTCATTATTACTTCAGTAATACTCACTCATACTCACTATTACCCCACTAATACTCATTCATACTCATTATTGCTCCACTAATACTCACTCATACTCATTATTACTTCACTATACTCACCCATACTCATTATTACTCCTGTAATACTCACTCATACTCATTATTACTCCACTAATACTTACTCATAGTTATTATTACTCCTGTAATACTCACTCATATTTATTATTACTCCACTAATACCATACTCATTATTACTCCAGTAGTACTCACTCATACTCATTAATACTCCAGTAATACTCACTCATACTCATTATTACTCCACTTTACTCATTATTACTCCACTAATACTCACCCATACTCATAAATACTCTACTAATACTAACTCACTCATTATTACTCCAGTAATACTCACTCACTCATTATTACTCTACTAATACTCACTCATACTCATTATTACTTCACTTTACTCACTCAAACTTATTATTACTCCAGTAATACTCACCCATACTCATTACTACTCCACTAATACTTACTCATACTCATTATTACTCCACTAATACTCATTCATACTCATTATTACTTCTCTAATACTCGCTCATATTTATTATTACTCCACTAGCACCATACTCATTATTACTCCACTAATACTCACCCATACTCATTAATACTCTACTAATACTAACTCACTCATTATTACTCTAGTAATACTCACCCATACTCATTACTACTCCACTAATACTTACTCATACTCATTATTACTCCACTAATACTCATTCATACTCATTATTACTCCTCTAATACTTGCTTATATTTATTATTACTACACTAACACCATACTCATTATTACTCCACTAATACTCACCCATACTCATAAATACTCTACTAATACTAACTTACTCATTATTATTCCAGTAATACTCACTCATACTCATTATTACTTAACTATACTCACTCATACTCATTATTACTTCAGTAATACTCACTCATACTCACTATTACCCCACTAATACTCATTCATACTCATTATTGCTCCACTAATACTCACTCATACTCATTATTACTTCACTATACTCACCCATACTCATTATTACTCCTGTAATACTCACTCATACTCATTATTACTCCACTAATACTTACTCATAGTTATTATTACTCCTGTAATACTCACTCATATTTATTATTACTCCACTAATACCATACTCATTATTACTCCAGTAGTACTCACTCATACTCATTAATACTCCAGTAATACTCACTCATACTCATTATTACTCCACTTTACTCATTATTACTCCACTAATACTCACCCATACTCATAAATACTCTACTAATACTAACTCACTCATTATTACTCCAGTAATACTCACTCACTCATTATTACTCTACTAATACTCACTCATACTCATTATTACTTCACTTTACTCACTCAAACTTATTATTACTCCAGTAATACTCACCCATACTCATTACTACTCCACTAATACTTACTCATACTCATTATTACTCCACTAATACTCATTCATACTCATTATTACTTCTCTAATACTCGCTCATATTTATTATTACTCCACTAGCACCATACTCATTATTACTCCACTAATACTCACCCATACTCATTAATACTCTACTAATACTAACTCACTCATTATTACTCTAGTAATACTCACCCATACTCATTACTACTCCACTAATACTTACTCATACTCATTATTACTCCACTAATACTCATTCATACTCATTATTACTCCACTAATACTCACTCATACTCATTATTACTTTACCAATACTCACCCATACTGTTATAATGATAGGCTTTGAACCCAAAGATGCAGAGATAAAAATAATTGTATTTAACAATTATAAATAATAAACAACATAAAGGTAAAAAAAGGAAAACAAAAAACAATCCGGGGAAATCCCGAACTAGCCACTGGTGCCACAGGCAACTGAAAAAGAGAAAACACAAAAACAAAGAGAAAACACACACGAAGCACGAACCCTGGTCGCTCACTTACGGGGCAATTACTTATCTCGCTACACCACAGCATAGCTGAGCAAAGTCCGGATAATAATCCGGGTATAAAACGAGACTATAGAAAAAAGGTTTTTACAAAAAGCCAAGTCGGCGTTCTCACCAGTCAGCGTCTGCTGCTGGGAAGGAGCCGACTTAAGAGAGAAACATAGTGTCAGTACAGATGAGCAGATTCAAACCGGGGTTGCACCGGTGGAGAAAGCAGCGGCTTAGTCCTCTAAGCCAAATCAGCAGTGGTGAACCTGGGAATCAAAAAGGCTATTGAAGGCTGCTGAGGTTGGCGGTTAGCCTAGCGCTAGCCTGCTGCTTGCTGCGCAAGCGGTGGCTAGTTAGCAACACCAAAAACAAACAGAAGCTCGATGGCTGCATGGAATCGCACCAGCTTTCCCTAAAAGAGAAACAAAACCCTAGGTTACCTCGGCCTTACGACCTACTCACCCAAACACCCTAACAGCGCCTGGAGTAACCGGACTTTCCCTAAAAAGGAAGAGGTAGTGCTGTGCAGTAGAGCCAAACAAGAGACAAAGGTGCGACGCCTGCAGTCTGGCGACGCCCCCTTAAATAGGGAGATCGCAGCGGCAGGTCATTCGCCCTAATCAGCTGGCCTCCTATTTGAGGCCATGCTGTTTGTCACTCTGTAATGCCTGCGATGCTGGGAACTGGTGGTACATTCACCAGACGTCGCAGGCACCCTAAAACATACTCATTATTACTCCGCTAATACTCACTCATACTCATTATTACTCCAAAAATACTCACCCATACTAATTATTACTATTATTAGAGTAATAATGAGCATGAGTGAGTATAGTGGACTAATAATGATTATAAGTGAGTATTACTGGAATATTTATGAGTGTGAGTGAGTATTAATGGAGTATTAATGAGTGTGAATAAGTATTACTGGAGTAATAATGAGTGTGAGTTAGTTACTGGAGTAATATTGAGTATGAGTGAGTATTAGTAGAGTAATAATGAGTATGAGTGAGTATTAGCGGAGTAATAATGAGTGAGTGAGTATTAGTGGAGTAATAATGAGTATAAGTGAGTATTAGTAGAGTAATAATGAGTTTGAGTGAGTATTAGTGGACTAATAATGAGTGAGTGAGTATTAGTAGAGTAATAATGAGTGAGTGAGTATTACTGGAGTAATAATGAGTATGAGTGAGTATTAGTGGAGTAATAATGAGCATGAGTGAGTATTACTGGAGTAATAATGAGTATGAGTGAGTATTAGTGGAGTAATAATGAGTATGAGTGAGTATTAGTGGAGTAATAATGAGTGTGAGTGAGTATTAGTGGAGTAATAATGAGTGAGTATTAGTAGAGTAATAACGAGTGAGTGAGTATTACTGGAGTAATAATGAGTATGAGTGAGTATTAGTGGAGTAATAATGAGTATGAGTGAGTATTACTGGAGTAATAATGAGAATGAGTGAGTATTAGTAGAGTAATAATGAGTATGAGTGAGTATTAGTAGAGTAGTAATGCGTATGAGTGAGTATTAGTGGAGTAATAATGAGTGAGTGAGTTTTACTGGAGTAATAATGAGTATGAGTGAGTATTAGTAGAGTAATATTGAGTACGAGTGAGTATTAGTAGAGTAATAATGAGTGTGTATTAGTAGAGTAATAATGAGTATGAGTGAGTATTAGTGGAGTAATAATGAGTGAGTGAGTACTAGTAGAGTAATAATGAGTGAGTTAGTATTAGTAGAGTAATAATGAGTATGAGTGAGTATTAGTGGAGTAATAATGAGTATGAGTGAGTATTACTTGAGTAATAATGAGTATGAGTGAGTATTAGTGGAGTAATAATGAGTATGAGTGAGTATTAGTAGAGTAATAATGAGTGAGTTAGTATTAGTAGAGTAATAATGAGTATGAGTGAGTATTAGTAGAGTAATAATGAGTATGAGTGAGTATTAGTAGAGTAATAATGAGTGAGTGAGTATTACTGGAGTAATAATGAGTATTAGTAGAGTTATAATGAGTATGAGTGAGTATTAGTAGATAAGCATAAAAGAGCTGTTATAAATGGACAGAAAGCATGTAAGAGACTTCACTGATCACTGGTGGATGTGAAATAGTAACAGAGGAGGAGGATCCTCCAGCATCACACAGCTCATATCCAGAATTAGCTGCTATCTCCCTGGGTAATGCAACTACTCTGATTGGTCAGAATCTGACAGTTTGTAACTGGTAGTGGTAAAGCACCTTTTCTGGGAGGGATTCAGATGAAACCAGTGTAGATCATTTGGTTAAATGATGTTTGTTATGAGCCACCGTACTGGTGTGCGTAAGCCAATCGGAGTGTGGGATACTGGAATGTTGTTCTCTCATGTAATATGATGACTCGTGCTGTATGTTGTGCTCATGAAGTTTTCCTACTTTAAACTTATTAAAAGTTATTGTTTTGTAAACCGGTGTGATCATTGACACACCATATAAATAGTCAAATTCTACATGGTGTCAGAATCCGGAATGGACTTCTTGTCTGAATAGGACCAGTTATTTTTTCTCTTTTTTCCCGGACTGTAACGGTTTGTAAACACTACTCGGACATTATGGCGGATGGATTTCGCAGACCCGATCCTTTGGAAAATACTGCAGATAATTGGTGAGTTTTCGAGCATGAGTACAACATTTTTATCGCCGCTACACACTCCGACAAGCCAGAGATAACAAGGGCTTATATTCTCCTCAATATTGCGGGAGCAGATGCTATTGAATGTGAACGCTCATTCGTCTATGCAGATGGAGCAGTAATATCACCAGCAGAGTCTAGAGAGGATCCAGAATGTCTAAAAAAAAAGTTGTGTTGACTGTGTTCATTCTGATGTTGAAGAGACAGACGAAGGATTTGTCACTATGCACATAAATGGCAAAGCCACTGAAATGAAAGTCGACACAGGAGCAAAATGCAATGTAATGTCACTGCAGACTTTCAAACGTGTAACTGATGGCAAACAGCTGGTAAAACAGAAAAGAACTGTCATGCTACTTAAAAAATCAATGCCACTCACTACCTTTTTTCTTAGTGGACAGAGAGGTGCAACCACTGCTAGGATTTCGTGCATGCATGGAAATGGGCATTGTCAAAATGAGTCCTGATGTCCACCAAGTCACCATGGAGAGACACACACAAACTTCACTACACAAATTATTACACAGTATAAAGATCTGTTCAGTGAGGAGCTTGGAGAACTTCCAGTCGTATACTCCATGACTCTGGATCCTAATATACAGCCTGTGGTCCGACCAGCTCACCGCATTCCCGTCGCAATGCAAGAAAGAGTCAAAGCTGAACTTGAACATATGCAGAGCATTGGTGTCATAATGCCTGTCACCGAGCCCACAGACTGGGTTTCCTCCACGGTAGCAGCACATAAAAGGGACAAGCAGGAAATCAGACTGTGCATAAATCCAAAAGACCTCAACCAAGCATTAAAGAGACCTCATCACCCTATGCGCAGTATCGAAGAGGTAGCAGCACAGATGTCAGGAGCAACAGTGTTCTCGGTTCTAGACGCAAAAAAATAATTAATTAATTTCTAGATGCAGATTCGTCTCGATAAAAAGTCCTCAATGTTGACAACATTCAGCACTCCATTTGGGTGTTACAGATTTTTACGGATGCCGTTTGGTATTAACTCTGCAAGCGAGTTCAAAGTCTCCAGTACAATGAGAATCTACACCAGATAGGATTTAATTTTTTTAACAGTTAGACAATAATTAGACAGTTGCTCACACTGTAATAAAGTGTTTCCTCAAATAGACTGAGTAACAAACCATATTTGTTATTATGTAAATAAAATAATGATAAATAAAATAAAAATAAATAAATGTCTTACAGGAACCTCTAGCATTGGTCTCGGCTATTTGATGCACATAGTCATTAAGGAAATAAGGTAAAATAAGGTAAGGTGCATTAATAGCTTTTTTTTTTTGATAAACTGACATGAGCATCTACAGTATATACAGTGTATCACAAAAGTGAGTACACCCCTCACATTTCTGCAAATATTTCATTATATCTTTTCATGGGACAACACTATAGACATGAAACTTGGATATAACTTAGAGTAGTCAGTGTACAGCTTGTATAGCAGTGTAGATTTACTGTCTTCTGAAAATAACTCAACACACAGCCATTAATGTCTAAATAGCTGGCAACATAAGTGAGTACACCCCACAGTGAACATGTCCAAATTGTGCCCAAATGTGTCGTTGTCCCTCCCTGGTGTCATGTGTCAAGGTCCCAGGTGTAAATGGGGAGCAGGGCTGTTAAATTTGGTGTTTTGGGTACAATTCTCTCATACTGGCCACTGGATATTCAACATGGCACCTCATGGCAAAGAACTCTCTGAGGATGTGAGAAATAGAATTGTTGCTCTCCACAAAGATGGCCTGGGCTATAAGAAGATTGCTAACACCCTGAAACTGAGCTACAGCATGGTGGCCAAGGTCATACAGCGGTTTTCCAGGACAGGTTCCACTCGGAACAGGCTTCGCCAGGGTCGACCAAGGAAGTTGAGTCCACGTGTTCGGCGTCATATCCAGAGGTTGGCTTTAAAAAATAGACACATGAGTGCTGCCAGCATTGCGGCAGAGGTTGAAGACGTGGGAGGTCAGCCTGTCAGTGCTCAGACCATACGCCGCACACTGCATCAACTCAGTCTGCATGGTCGTCATCCCAGAAGGAAGCTGACGCACAAGAAAGCCAGCAAACAGTTTGCTGAAGACAAGCAGTCCAAGAACATGGATTACTGGAATGCCCTGTGGTCTGACGAGACCAAGATAAACTTGTTTGGCTCAGATGGTGTCCAGCATGTGTGGCGGCGCCCTGCTGAGAAGTACCAAGACAACTGTATCTTGCCTACAGTCAAGTATGGTGGTGGTAGCATCATGGTCTTGGGCTGCATGAGTGTTGCTGGCACTGGGGAGCTGCAGTTCATTGAGGGAAACATGAATTCCAACATGTACTGTGACATTCTGAAACAGAGCATGATCCCCTCCCTTCGAAAACTGGGCCTCATGGCAGTTTTCCAACAGGATAACGACCCCAAACACAACCTCCAAGATGACAACTGCCTTGCTGAGGAAGCTGAAGGTAAAGGTGATGGACTAAACCCAATTGAGCACCTGTGGCGCATCCTCAAGTGGAAGGTGGAGGAGTTCAAGGTGTCTAACATCCACCAGCTCCGTGTTGTCATCATGGAGGAGTGGAAGAGGATTCCAGTAGCAACCAGTGCAGCTCTGGTGAATTCCATGCCCAGGAGGGTTAAGGCAGTGCTGGATAATAATGGTGGTCACACAAAATATTGACACTTTGGGCACAATTTGGACATGTTCACTGTGGGGTGTACTCACTTATGTTGCCAGTCATTTAGACATTAATGGCTGTGTGTTGAGTTATTTTCAGAAGACAGTAAATCTACACTGCTATACAAGTTGTACACTGACTACTCTAAGTTATATCCAAGTTTCATGTCTATAGTGTTGTCCCATGAAAAGATATAATGAAATATTTGCAGAAATGTGAGAAGTGTACTCACTTTTGTGATACACTGTATATATATATATATATATATATATATATATATATATATATATATATATAGAGAGAGAGAGAGAGAGAGAGAGAGAGAGAAAGAGAGAGAGAGAGGGAGAGAGGGAGAGAGAGAGAGAGAGAGAGAGAGAGAGAGAGAGAGAGAGAGAGAAATTATATATAATATTTATATATACTGTATATACAGTGTGGAAAATAAGTATTTGATCCCCTGCTGATTTTGTAAGTTTACCCCCTTACAAAAACTTCTTAATTCTATAATTTTTAGAAGGTTTATTTTAACAGAGAGAGACAGAATATCAACAAAAAATCCAGAAAAAAAAACCATTAAATCAAGGTTATAAATTAATTTGTATTAAATTAGGGGAAATAAGTATTTGATCCCCTACCAAGCAGCAAGAATTCTGACCCCCACAGACCGGTTATGTGCACAAAAGGCACACAAATTTGTCCTGTCCCTGTATAAAAGACTCCTGTCACAGAGTCAGTTTCTTCCATTCAAATCTCTCGACCACCATGGGCAAAACCAAAGAGCTATCAAAGGACGTCAGGGACAAGATTGTACTGTAGACCTGCACAAGGCTGGAATGGGCTACAAGACCATCAGCAAGAAGCTTGGTGAGAAAGAGACCACTGTTGGTGCGATAATTCGAAAATGGAAGAAATACAAGATCACAGTCAATCGCCCTCGCTCTGGAGCTCCATGCAAGATCTCACCTCATGGGGTAAGAATGATTCTGAGAAAGGTGAGGTCAGCGGGAGGAGCTTGTCAATGATCTCAAGGGAGCTGGGTGCACAGTCACCAAGAAAACCATTAGTAACACACTTCGTCGTAATGGATTGAGATCCTGCAGTGCCCGCAAAGTCCCTCTACTCAAGAAGGCTCATGTACAGGCCTGTCTGAAGTTTGCTAATGAACACCTAAATGATTCAGAGAAAGCTTGGGAGAATGTGATATGGTCAGATGAGACCAAAATTGAGCTCTTTGGCATCAACTCCACTCGCCGTGTTTGAAGGCAGAGAAATGCCCGGTGGGGATGGTGTTCTTGGGGTCATATCCAGCATTTCTTTGCTCCCAGCTCCCTTGAGATCATCGACAAGCTCCTCCCGTGTAATTCTGGACTGACCTCACCTTTCTCAGAATCATTCTTACCCCACGAGGTGAGATCTTGCATGGAGCTCCAGAGCGAGGGCGATTGACTGTGATCTTGTATTTCTTCCATTTTCGAATTATCGCACCAACAGTGGTCTCTTTCTCACCAAGCTTCTTGCTGATGGTCTTGTAGCCCATTCCAGCCTTGTGCAGGTCTACAATCTTGTCCCTGACTTGCTTTGATAGCTCTTTGGTCTTGCCCATGGTGGTCGAGAGATTTGAATGGAAGAAACTGATTCTGTTACAGGAGTCTTTTATACAGGGACAGGACTAATTTGTGTGCCTCATGGGCACATAACCGGTCTGTGGGGGTCAGAATTCTTGCTGGTTGGTAGGGGATCAAATACTTATTTCCCTTAATTAAATACAAATTAATTTATAACTTTTATTTAAAGTTTTTTTTCTGGATTTTTTGTTGATAATCTGTCTCTCTCTGTTAAAATAAACCTTCCATTAAAATTATAGACTGTTCAAGTCTTTGTAAGGGGGTAAACTTACAAAATCAGCAGGGGATCAAATACTTATTTCCCCACTGTACGTGGTATGAGTTGACATGATGATAACGTTATAAGAAAGTAAAGCACCATAAACAAGAAAACTGAGCTTTATATATCTGAATTCATCTACTGTACAACCCTTCTGAGAGCAGCTACTTGCAAAAATTTATGTATTACAAGAATACACCTAAATGTCATGAAAATTCATTCAGATTTAGCAATTTGATGATGCATAAACCTTAATCATTAAAAAGTATCGGCATCAGATCAATACCGGCCCTGTATTTACTTGGTATCGAATTGATACCAAATTCTGCAGTATATAGGTTTTATAGGTATATATAGTATTATAGGTTTAAGCTGCAAGCACGCGTTCCATGAATGCGCAGCGGATGTAACCTCTGCTCTGAATGCGTGCTGGAGGTGGAAGAGAACCGTCAGGATCATCTTCATTTATTTTAATCTTTCATTAGTTACTATAGTTTTCCTACTCTTTGTTTAAGACCTATACTCAGCACACACCCATTGACATGAGCAACGTAATAACTGCAAAAATATGTAGGAGTGTAATTAGGCTTCCTTGGTTCATTTTTTTAAAGGTGACTGGTATGAGCAGATCTCCGAGGCTGTCTACAATTGCCAAACTGGTGTTAGTTCTGCCACACTCACATGCAGATGCAGAGAGGGTTTTTCCCATGGTGGGGCTTAATAAAACCAAAACCAGGAACACATTGGCTGTGGATGGAACTCTGTCTTTGTTTTTATACCCAATAAAAACTCCATCCACCGTGCAGAGCTTCTCCACCTCCAGGTCTTTCACTGGTTGTTCCAAACAGTGATGTGTGTAAGAGAATTATTTTATTATTATTATTATTATTATTATTACTATTATTATTATTATTATTAAATTAATGCTCAAGAAGATTTATTATACTTTATTGTTCCTTACACAAGAACAGTCACAAGCATTGTGTAAATAAAAGAAAATATGATATGTATTAAAATCTCTCACAGGTAAATCTAAAGCTTGCTGGGGTTTTTTCAGCTTTGCAAGTTACACAAAATAACCAAACCAAGTTTAAACATTTAAACAACCAGACAAGATTTCTCCATCTTTTTTTTTACTTCTCACAGATGTACTTTTTCACCTTACGACAAGAAGCATCAAACCATCTATCAAAAGAACCAGCTTCATTTCCCAAACAAGCACAGTTCTCTCCAGAAGGGTCCTCATTTCTCCAGTTATCAGGCTCACTGGGATTCGTCTCTAACCAGAACCTTCATAGAAATGAAAAGAGCATTATCAGGTAAATAATCTTCTAGCTTTATATTTTTAGAAGCTTTATGAAAACATGTAAAGTGAATGAATGAAGCTCTTACTTCACACCAGTCTCATCCAGGGTCTTGTCGTTCACCCACATCCACTTTCCCTCCGTCTCCAGGTCATTCAGACCCATCCAGTGAGTTTCTTTAATATTTAAGGATAAAAAATCCTAAAATATAAAATAACATAGAATCAACTTTTTTGTATCAGAGTACAAAAAACAACAGTACCAACATTTTATCTAAAAATACATAATACTTTTCTTATTTGACAAATGCAAATAAAAACACAAAGCTGTAATTTGTAAACTTTTTTTCTGGGTAGAAAAATCATCCCTGCACTAAACCTGCATGAGCAAACAGTCCAGCGATTAAGAGGAACGTGTCCCAGTGCATGAGTTCAGGGAGTTTAGAGATTTAGAGACAGAAAGCATGAGGAAAAATCCACTTTCTCAAGTGGTCACAAGTTACGGAAGAATATGTAACACAGGGGTTAACATGTTGGGCCCCATCAAATTTTTATTGATTTTATATATTTAAACAATAAAGTGGATTAGCCTAAAAATTTTGATTGAATTAATCACCTGTTCTGCTTGGTTGGTTATGATCACTAGGTGACCTCCTTTCTCAACACAGGAGTCTCGACTTGCCATCCAGTTCAGATTATTAGTAGAGAAAAAGTAACACTTCAACCCAAGAGACCTCCACCCTTCATCACATAAGTCACAGCTCTTCTTTGCTGTAATTAAAAAGAAAGAAAGTAAATGTTAGTAAAATGTAGTGAAATGTGCCGTGTGTGTGGTGTCTGTGTTTGATATCTGCTGTAGTTATCTGACTTTATCACACTGAATGATTTCAGATTAAACAAAACATCAAATCACACAAATGTTTTTAGATATATCTGATTTTCAGTTGTTGGAAAACTATCAGTTTGGAAACTGTTACAAAATCATGTCCAAAGCTCTAGGACTTCATACAGTGAAGTTCCACAGTGGTGAACCTGTCCAGAAGTGGCCTGCTAAAGTACTTCAAGGGGTCATTGCCAACTGCCCCACCAGTTAGTCACAAATGATTCCAGAAAAACAAAACAAAAAAAAAAACAGAATGCAGATCGAGTTCAGGTCAGTGCTCACTATTTTGCAATATGAAAGAGGCTAGATGAAATGGACGTTAATTTGTATAAAAAGTCAAGAGCCCTAAATAATCCACACAACTATAGACTAGACTTAAACAGTGGACTGTAAAGTAGATCTTCATCTTCTCAATCTTTCCAAAGACCTCAGCTTGAACATCCTATAACAAATCACCACAAATCTTTCAGGATTTGTATGAGAGCGTTATGAGAAAGATCTATTCTGGAGGAACGTGGTGGTCCTGCACTTTACTCTCTCATTTTACTGTATATCCTGTGTCATGCTATAACATGTTATACCTTCTCATTATTAGAGTCAGGCACTGTGTCCATACCTTTAGAAAGGACCTCATGGATGCGCTGATGTTTCTCCTCCAGCTGTTTATACACTCACTCTTTAGCTGATGCAAAAAGAAAAAGTCTCTATTTATGTATGTTTAAATTTTTAATTGCACTTTAGTTTTATTCATTGCAGTCACAGAAACTGATTTACCTTTTAATGAGTCCAGTTGTTTTGATGCAGCTTCGTAACTCACTTGAACTTTTTCCAAATTCGATCTTAATTCTTCAACACAGAAAAAAGAGTAAAACTGCAGTTTGTAAATTTAAAAAGAAATTAACATTCTTAAACAGAAATCAATAACTTTTTTTATACAGTGGTGCTTGAAAGTTTGTGAACCCTTTAGAATTTTCTATATTTCTGCATAAATATGACCTAAAACATCATCAGATTAAACAAATGAGACAAAAATATTGTACTTGGTCATTTATTTATTAAGGAAAATGATCCAATAGTACATATTTGTGAGTGGCAAAAGTATGTGAACCTTTGCTTTCAGTATCTGGTGTGACCCCCCTTTGCAGCAATAACTGCAACTAAACGTGTCCGGTAACTGTTGATCAGCCCTGCACACCGGCTTAGAGAACAGGAGAACACTACACAACAATGGTGTGCATGGCAGGCTTGGAGGAATTTTAACCCATTCCTCTGTACAGAACAGCTTCAACTCTGGGATGTTGGTGGGTTTCCTCACATTAACTGCTCGCTTCAGGTCCTTCCACAACATTTCGATTGGATTAAGGTCAGGACTTTGACTTGGCCATTCCAAAACATTAACTTTATTCTTCTTTAACTATTCTTTGTAGAACGACTTGTGTGCTTAGGGTCGTTGTCTTGCTGCATGACCCACCTTCTCTTGAGATTCAGTTCATGGACAGATGTCCTGACATTTTCCTTAAGAATTCTCTGATATAATTCAGAATTCATTGTTCCATCAATGATTGCAAGCCGTCCTGGCCCAGATGCAGCAAAACAGGCCCAAACCATGATACTACCACCACCATGTTTCACAGATGAGATAAGGTTCTTATGCTGGAATGCAGTGTTTTCCTTTCTCCAAACATGACGCTTTTCATTTAAACCAAAAAGTTCTATTTTGGTCTCATCCGTCCACAAAACATTCTTCCAGTAGCCTTCTGGCTTGTCCACGTGATCTGTAGCAAACTGCAGGCGAGCAGCAATGTTCTTTTTGGAGAGCAGTGGCTTTCTCCTTGCAACCCTGCCATGCACACCATTGTTGTTCAGTGTTCTCCTGATGGTGGACTCATGAACATTAACATTAGCCAATGTGAGAAAGGCTTTCAGTTGCTTAGAAGTTACCCTGGGGTCCTTTGTGACCTCGCTGACTATTACACGCCTTACTCTTGGAGTGATCTTTGTTGGTCGACCACTCCTGGGCAGGGTAACAATGGTCTTGAATTTCCTCCATTTGTACACAGTCTGTCTGACTGTGGATTGGTGGAGTGCAAACTCTTTAGAGATGGTTTTGTAACCTTTTCCAGCCTGATGAGCATCAACAACTCTTTTTCTGAGGTCCTCAGAAATCTCCTTTGTTCGTGTCATGATACACTACCACAAACGTGTTGTGAGAAGCAGACTTTGCTAGATCCCTGTTCTTTAAATAAAACGGGGTGCCCACTCACACCTGATTGTCATCCCATTGATTGAAAACACCTGACTCTAATTTTACCTTCAAATTAACTGGGAATCCTAGAGGTTCACATACTTTTGCCACTCACAAATGTGTAATATTGGATCATATCCCTCAATAAATAAATGACCAAGTATAATATTTTTGTCTCATTTGTTTAACTGGGTTCTCTTTATCTACTTTTAGGACTTGTGTGAAAATCTGATGATGTTTTAGGTCATATTTATGCAGAAATATAGAAAATTCTAAAGGGTTCACAAACTTTCAAGCACCACTGTATATGAAAAAATAAACAATAGAAAAGAAATTTTGTGACTTTGTGTGAAATCTGCATTTTTTTTTCTGTAACCAACCAAGTGAAACAACAATTGTTTTGAGAATATGACAAAAATGGACTGGGTCAAAAATATACATACAGCAACAAAGAACTACTGTATTATGTGGAGTTGTTTTATACTACAGTTCTTCAGATTTTACTCACTTAATTTTACTTTACTTAATTTTACCTACTGTAAGTAAATAATTTACCTTCACGTTGTTTTGATGCACCCTCGTAGCTCTCTTGAACTTTATCCAAACTTGATTTTAATTCTTGAACACAAAGAAAATAAAAAGCATAAATAATAAATTTAATCAAAAAAATATTTCCCATGTTTCTTTTTTGTGACACAGCGAACTGGCAGTTTTGGTGATGTGAAGCTTGCTTAACTGTGACTCATATCTTATCTTAAAAAAATTCTTCAGGGCATTCAGGGCAAAACTGTTTATACAGTTCTGGTCGACAGCCTGACTAGAGACTAGAGAGATGAGTAAAGGACAAAAAGACAGGATAAAGTTGTCTTTGTAAAATAATTTTCTAGGACAGACTTTACTGGGATCTGGAAATCCACACGCTGGCAGGTCAGGTAATTTGGACAGTCTTGATATTCGATCTCTTGGGCATTTGTCTAAACATCAAGGATTTTTTTGGCTCTCCACAAAATTAGAGCTCATTGGCTTTTGGCTTTCTGAATATTAATGACTCAAATAAACAATCTAAAAAAGACAAAGAGAGCTCCATATGTGTGAACAGAGTCAATTAGACTTCACATATTAATTATTTTACTATTATATCCTAAAATAATAATTGGATAATTGGATAAAACAAAATAACAAAATTGAACAAAAGCAGTGTGTCTGATAGTTTCAAAAAAGCACAAACACACCTCACAGCTCAAATAGTCCTGGAAAAGAAAGTGATAAAAAAAGGGAAAAAAATAATAATAGAAAAGGTAAAAGTTCATAAACAAACTTTTATGTTGGCTTGACCAAGACAATCAGAAGAAAAATAAATCAAACAATGTGGACAGGAGTGAACATAACAGAGGAAAAATATGAACATGGAAACTAGACAATACAATTAGCACTAGAATAAACGAAGACTGAGCTAAGCTAATCGCTAATGCTAAGCATTATGCTAACCGTTATGCTAATCGTTGCTGCTAACCACTAAATGCATTTACAGGGCTGTACTTGAACTTCTTCTAAATTAGATTTTAATCCTTTGATGCAGAAAAAAAGAGTAAAACTGCAGTTTGTATATTTAAAAAGTTTAAAAATGTATTCTCTCATTCGGCTTTTCACACTTTTGCAGCCTCAGTAAAGCAGCATTTTTCTGTTTCTAAAACTACTAACGATAAAAGCAAAAAATGATAAAAGTTTTAGCTTTTAGCTGATAATATAGGGCAGTTTTAGAATAATTTCACTTGTGTTGGGTATTACAATTATTGTTATTTTCCTTGCTTGAACTTAACCTTAATGCTTTTTCAAAGACCAACAAACCAATTATACTGTCCATCCTTCAATTACCACTAACAACCATAACTTACATGTGTGGTCCAAATGAGGATTCAGGAGCGGGGCCACAGGGGCACTGACCAAGTTGAAATCTCATTTGCCCCTGTAATGTCACTTGTTGCTTCAGAGAATTTTTATTAATTATACTATGCAATAATAATAATAACAACAATAATAATAATAATATCCTATTAGATCATCAAAGCCAACTAAATTGAGAAACACTTGATACAGAATTTAAAGAACATGCTTTGTGTGGTGCTTCTCGAATTTCCCCCATGGGGATCAATAAAGGAATCTTATCTTTACATTTACAATAATAAGTTTTTTATATTAAAACTTTTTACCTGTAGTTTCATTTTCTTGCATCTTCAGTAAAGCTGTAGCGTTGGTGTATTGCTCACTAACTCTATCATGTGAGACTGACTGACTGAAATCTGTAAAGCAAGAAAAGCAAAATCAAATGAGCGTAGTCAGTCAATAAAAATGCACACCTCGATAGTTTACATGTGGACGAAAGTATGTGGACACCCTAATTATTTCGCCACACTCTTCACAGAGACCTGACTTTTCTCGTCCATCAGTGTCTGACATCAGACACACATCAGTTACATCAGACACACTCCAAAATGTGATGAAAAAGCCTTCCCACATGCAGAAAATGGAGGTTGCAACTCCATATTAACTCCCATGGTTCTGAACTAGGATTTGAATCCTAGGATTTGAACTAGGATTTGAATCCTTGAATTTGCATCCCCTTGGTCGTGTCTGTTTCTGCCCTGTACTCAGAAGCTGTTATTGAAGATGGTTAAATGAATGAATAAATAGATGACTTACAAAGGACGGTCAGAAAACTGAGTGCAGTTAAAGCACCAAGCAGGAGCAGGATGAGGGTCGCCATGAGAGACTTCACTTTTCTTTTTGATGAAGTGTATTCTTTCTCTTTAATTTTCCACTCAGCACAATTAGAAACATCTGAAAAATAATAATGGATTATAGGTTTACTGTCATGAGAAGTTCCACATGGTGTGGACAACTACTACAGTCAAAAGCTGTGCTGACAAAACACACCACTCTAACCAAAACCTTCTAATACCATTTTACAGGATTAGAAGTGGACAAAAATGTGAATGAAATATGAAGTGGACAGCTTTACTTATAGTGACAGAAAACTATTCAACCACATAGTCATTCTTATAATTACTATAAAGACCTACCTGTGTGAATTCTGGCTGTTGGACGTCCATCCATCTCCTCGACATTTTCATAATCATCATCACTATTCCCAGATTCTGACAAAAAAAAGCTCATAATTGAAATTACCACAGAATTTTATGAGAGGCTTTTGGGATTTCTAATGTTTTTGCACTCTTTTGCAAATAAATGCATCATCACACTGCGTCCATGTCCCCACAGCCGGTGGGAATTCATTATAAAATTAGCAATAACAAAGGCTGTCAATTTAGAGTGCCAATACGATTGGTCAACTTTACTTTGTTTGAATTAAAATATCATGCCACACAATTAAAGGACGTTATGGAGCTTCTTATACCACCGATATGATCTCAGTTGCTGTGCATCTATTCTTGACCCAGCAGATTCTCAGAAAACCCACAGTAAACTTTAAAAGGGAAGCGTTCCAACCGTTCAGTGAGAAAAAAAAAACAGTCACAAAAATCATATAAATGAACATTTTAATTGTAACTACATGTAGTGCTGGAATCAAAAAGTGTTTGAGAGTTTAAAGTCAGTGTTGCTGTAGATGTTCTCCATTTTCTGACCTCTACACTAAAAGCTCATGCTAAAGTGTCAAATAGCAGGAAATAACTGCTTCACAAAGGAAGTGAGTAATCATCATATAATAAAAATAACAATGTAAACTGCTCACACAAACTGGAATTAATTGGGTGTACTGAGGTCATACTGAGAACCTTCCTGATTTTTAACTCGACATCTTCTTAACCTATCTGATCTGATCTGATTAGCTCTGAGTGTTGTTGTTATACAATACAAATCATCTAGGAGCAACAACAGCTCAGTAGAGAAGTTGCACTTACAGAACACAGACTGCCTCTGAATGTGGGAGAACCTGCAAACTTCACACAGAAAGAATCCTCCTCACTTTATCTGTCAGTGCTTATTCTGTGGATGCAGTGGATTCAGAAAGTATTCAGTCTTTTTCACTCTTTATTGATCTGTTTATTAGATTGTGAATGAATATAATTAACATTACCATTAGAATTAAGTTGGGACGTTTTGTAAAACACAAAAAGAAGAATCTGTGATGTGTTCATTCTCTTAAATCTTTATTTAACTGATAACAGTAGAAAGAAAAGATTTTCTGATTAACTTTATTGTATTTTGTAAATAGAAACACATTTAGATTTCGATGCCCTACACTGCAAAAAAAATAATAATTTTTGACTTAGTAAATAGACTGATTTTTAAAGTACTTTATACAAGAATATGCTAGTACAGTCTTGCTACTTAAGAATTTCACATATAATTTAGTGTGTTACTTGGTGTTTCTTTGTAACTATTTGTCATCAAATACATTGGTAAATTTTATTCTAAATACCAAAGTAAAATTAACTAAGTTTTTATTTCTTGGATTCAAGCAAAGCAAAACTCAAAACGTCTAGTAAATATTATTATATGTTCCACGTATGCGCATTGCCTGGCAAGTTCAGACATTTTTCACGACATGTTTCGGTTGCTGAGGACATACTTTGGCCATTTTTTAAGAAATTATACCGTGCCAGTTAATATTATAAATATTTAAAAAGTCGTTTAACTTTCTACACTATTGACTCCAAATTAGCATCCGTTAGCATGGCAGAATGAATGTTATGTAGTTATATTAATCATGATAACTTGTTCCGTTTAATGAACGTGGGCTTAAAACGTTGGTTCTAAAATAGTTCTTTTGTCTCATGATTATGAAAGCCTGTTTTGCTACTTAAAAATAAATCTGTCTGAGGCTGTAGTCTTCCAAATACAAATGTGCATTAATAGGCGACCTGTGAGAAAGTAAAATTGAATTATAATATGTAACATAACATTCTGAGGTCTACATAAACTTGATAATTACTAACATGTTATTTTTTTAATCTTTGTCTTAGATGAAAGATGAGTTCAGGAGGAGAACTACAGTCAGTCCACCTGGAGCAAGTGTTTCTGACAAACTTTTACTTGCATCTATTTTTATTTTTTACTGCAAGTTTTTAGAAAAAGATTGGTATCATTTATTTTGTCCTTACACTGTGACACCTTTATAGTTTGTTTTCCATTTACATTTTTTACTTTTGTGTAGTGAGTGAGACTTTAGAAAACACGCTGTTTGAAAGACATTTTGTCCACTGAACTGTTTAAGTGAAAATGCATTTCCATTAATTGAGCAAAACAAATAAAAAAGTTTGACAAAAAATTTCTGTCTGTTATAGTGGTTTTTGTATATGGTAATCATTGATGTTGAATTAAATAATGTAAAATTATTTGGCATTTTATAATATAGCATTTTAATAATATATAGCATTTTAATAATATATAATATAGCATTTTAATAATATATAATATAGCATTTTATAAGCCATGTTTTAATGCTTTTAGTGCTGCAATGTTTAAGTAAAATCTACTAAGATACAGCTATTAAAATATACTTGAAGCAGTGTGTAGCGAAGTAACATTTACTGAAGAATTTCTAGTAAAATCCAGATAGAATTGTGAGTAACTTTTATTTGAATATATGGTCTGTTAAATTTACTAGCAGTTTGTACGTGGAAAAACATTCCTAAGTTTTTTTTAAAGTAAATCTTACTCCACACTTTTTGCAGTGCAGATAATTTAGTTAATTTAAGTTAAATCTTCTATTTATAAAATGCATGTCTGAGTTTAAATGCCTCCAAACTACAATCGACAATGCTTTTTTGTTTTACACCAGTATGCTAATAACACAACCACGGCTGATATGATTTTACATTCTTACATAAATAATCAACATTATTATTACAATTTTAATATAAATATTAACAACATTATCAAGCTTTTATTTGCACTTGGTCTTTAATTTGACTCTTGTAGACTGTAGTCTTGGACAAGAGACTTTAGCACAGTTTGGATTGTCTCCCAGTCCCCAGAATTACTACCTTAGATCAGTAGAAGAATCCCTGAAGTGGTTTGTTTGTTTATTAGGATTTTACGGTCATGTTTTACACTTTGGTTACATTCATGACAGGAACGGTAGTTACTCCTTACACAAGATTCATCAGTTCACAAGGTTATATCAAACACAGTCATGGACAATTTAGTGTCTTTTAGTGTTTAGTGTTTTTGGACTGTGGGAGGAAACCGGAGCACCCAGAGGAAACCCACGCATACATGGGGAGAACATGCAAACTCCACACAAAAAGGACCCGGACCGCCCCACCTGGGGATCAAACCCAGGACCTTCTTGCTGTGAGGCGATAATGCTCCCCACTTAGCCACCGTGCCACCCAAGTCACTAAAGCGGTTTGGATGGTCCTTTAACCATTTACTCTTCACTAATAAAAAAATATTAATAGTTATAAATCTTTATAATTTCAGTCATTTTAACTATTTTTTTCTAAACTTGATTTAGTTCTGATTAGTTTTCAGATTTAGAAAGTATTCAGAGCTGGGTGCTTAGGTGGCACAGCGGTCGGAGGCACTAACACACACTGTAAAAAATAAACATTTCTTTTACAGATTTTCCCCAGTACATTTTTACAGTTTTTCTCTGTATTTATAAAAGACAGAAAATTTTAGTAAAATTACAAGAATAAACTGTATATTGAAAAGTGTCATGTGATTTACCGAAAAAATCTGTATAAATGAAATACATAAAAAAAATCTGTTTTTTAACAGTTTTTAGATGACACTTTTAACAAAACTAACTGTAAAAATAAAGTAATCTTCATTGATAAAAATAGCAGAATCTTCTGTAATTTTCAAAAAGAAACCTTTTGTTATGCCGATATATCACTGTCAAATACATAAAAATACTGTTAATAATGCATTTAAAATGTACAATTGCAAGAAAATAAGTGAGCAAAGAAAGAAATATTTTGTAATTTTGCATTCCTTAACTTTGTTTTTCCAATTTATGTAAATAAAGTAGTGGTTATTGCCTACCTTATGAGACAGGCAACAATACAATTTAAACAGATTTTAACTTTTATTTTATTTATGTGTTTGTATTAGGGCTGTCGAAGTTAACACGATAATAACGCATTAACGCGATCTCAATTTAATGCGATTAAAAAAAAATAGTGCCGTTAACGCAAATTCAGTTTGGCCCTGCGAGTCATTTGTAGTTCATGTTAAGGCTTGCCACCGTTTTTCATTTGCGGTTTGTTAACATAATGAAACCGAGCATGGTAGTGATGCACTCACTTAATAAAGAAATAAATACACGGTATATTCACAAGTTTCGGGAGCATAACACTTTATTAACTCCTTCTGTTACGGTACCGAATAGCGGACAGCTAGAGTCATTACGTTAGCCAAGCATGCTAATTCCATGAACTATGGAAGCCCCAAAGGGTCAAAACACACTCACTTCGTGTAGAAACGTCCATCAAACCATGGTCACGATACAAGCACAGAAAAGTCTGTTACAATAACTACACCTTATCCCACCTAAAGCATCGCTGATCTACAATGTTTGCTGATGGAGAAATTTTAACCTACAATCTGACATATATACGAAGTCAAGGGTCTCTGCTGGATAGTATTACTGTTTAGTATGTGAGTGAATAAAACTCCCTTACAGTTTTCTCTAGTCCCAGCAGTTTTTAACATAAGTACATTTAGCATAAAATGTGTTCACCATTTTAATTGTAACATTTCACTTAAAAATCCTTGTTTTCTATAACATTTACACAGATTAATTTTTAAGAAATGTGATTAATCGCGATTAACTATATGAAATTCTGAGATTAATCGCGATTAAAAATTGTAATCGTTTGACAGCTCTAGTTTGTATTAATTTAAAGATTGAATTGTTAAATAAGTGCATTTATACAAACTGTGTAAAAACATAATCAAATTTAAAACGTTATTAACTGTTGTCAAGGACGGATTATGCCAAGTTCACACTACACGACTTTCCCAGTCGTCAGGTCGCTGTACAGTTCACACTACACGACTGAATCTCCTGCACTCGGGAGTCTTTCAGTCAGTGTATATTTCACACTACACGACTGATCGGCGATCGGGGGTTTCACACTACACGATCCATCACCAACTGGAATCGCAGGTGAGCTTCTCTACGTTTAGTCACGAGAACAAACGTGAGAAGTGACCAATGGTTTAATGATACCACGTCCAAAAATGCACGTCAACAAGTAGCGAGTGATCAAAGTTTGTGAGCTGATGTGCAGCGTAAAATCAAAGAGGAAAATAAATGAATCTGAGTGGATTTGGCAACACAAACAGTATAGATGGTTCTGTAGTAAGTTGGAGGTTAATTAAAAAAATTTTAATGCAGCGTGGGTGTTATGTTTTGTAGAGGATCAAATCAGAAATACTGTAAAACGTGTGTGTGCCGGTGTATCCTGATATAAACTATATCCTCTCCTGCATTTCCCCTCACGCTGTATCCTGCGTTCTCATTGGCTGTTCGACATGTCACTCATTTCCAGTCGTACATCTGAGATCAGATATCTGGCCTGCTAGAAAACTCGATCCAGTCGCCGAGCGGTCGGCGAGCCGGTCGGGTCGAGTTGTTGGATAGTTCACACTTAGCGACTGAGAGCCGAGTTTTGATCGCCGAGCGAACGCTGAGTTGCTCCCGACCCGGAAAATCAATCGCCGACCAGTCGCCGAGCGAAATCTGGCCAAAAGTGTAGTGTGAACTAGGCATTAAGGATAGTCTGGGCCCCTGGGCAAAGGACACAAGTTTGTCAATGACAACATTGAAAGTTTCGATCCGAAACTTATCCTTTCCGTTAAATGCTACACCTGGCTCTGCACTATCATCAGACATAATTTTGCGCTTCTTTGTACACTGGAGGTCATGCCTGTACTCTTGGGAGACAGCAGTGGTGACATTTAAAGCTGCCCCTTCAAACACCTCAAAGTTATCTCTCTGTGCTGCCACAAAGTCTCGTAAAGACAAGAGAAGTTGTGTAGCTGTACATATGTCAATATCATGCTTCTGCAGCTGCAGGCTTGTGGCTTGGAACCTCTGTAGTATTGTGTCCCAGAAGTATGCCATGAAGGCCATCTCCAACGTGTCCAATTTGTCACAGAGTGCAGAGGCTTCACTTCGAGTTACACATTTCTCCTCCATATCTTTAGACATATCATTCAATGCCTCTCTCAATTGTGCATAATATTTCCAAAGAGCCTTAGTTGACTCAGCTCGTGCGCTCCATCGAGTACCTGACAGTGATTTCAGTGTGAGTTTGATATCAGTATCACGGAAAACCTTTCCCCACCTGTGTGTAGATGATGCACAAAATGTGTACATTGCCTGTACAAAGTCAAAAAAACGTCCAGCTTCTGGGCTACTGTCAACAGCATTGACACCAACTAAATTCAGTGAATGTGCTGCACAGGGGACATAACAAATCAAAGGGTTTCTTTGTTTAAGATGAGCTTGGACTCCATTGTACTTTCCCGACATGTTACTTGCATTATCATATGACTGGCCCCTACAGTTGGATAAGTCTAGGCCCAGATTCTCCACCATAGCAACGACACACTCTGCCAAACTGTCCCCACTATGGTTTTCAATAGGCTTAAAAGCTAGAAAACGCTCAACTACATGTCCGTCATTATTAACAAACCTGAAAATAAAAGTAAGTTGGTCCACATGAGCAAGGTCTGGAGTGGAGTCAACTATAACAGAGAAGTATTTTGATTCTTTGATCTCATTAACAAATGCCTGCTTTGTTCTCTGTCCCATCAAATGGATAAATTCTTCACACACTGTCGATGATAAGTAGGACACAGAACCTTTTCCCTTACCTCCAAACCTTTGGAGGTGCTCAGCAAGGAATGGGTCAAATTTGGCTAAGAGTTCTATGATGCCCAAAAAATTACCATTGTGGGCTGATCCTAATAGCTCATCATCTCCCCTGAAAGCAAGTCCCCTCTCCCCCAAAAACTGGATGACTGCAACAACTCTTTTCAAAACTTCCCGCCAGTATTGTCTTTCTGCATCAATTTGTTTGACAATATCAGAATCAATTGTTGCTGTGCCTCTGGAGCGATTATATAATGCTAGCATGCAAGCCCTATGCTCCACACTCCCCTCATGCTCACCAATCCGCTCTGAATGTTTCCAGTCAGAAAATCCATGAACAAAAGTATTGTGCTTACTGGAAAACAGTTTGCAAGCAAAACAATACACACAGCCAGTTGAAGGAGAGTAAAGTAGCCACTGCCTAGTCACAGTTTGCCCGTTGGGTAGAGAGCAACTGAGTAGAGCATTTGTAAAGCTCCTACTGGTACCCCCAATGCCTCTATCCCTGACTGAGGCTGGGTACTTAGCACTTCTGTTTTGAAATGCAGCTTCTCCTCTACTAACAACAATCGACTTGGCTTGGTCGGTAATGGTACTGGGCCATAAAGCAGGGTCGTTGACCGTTTCACACCAGGAGTTGGGGTCCTTGCCCTCCTTGTTTGAAAAACGACACTCACACGATGCAGCTGGCTGGTCTGATTGTGGGTCTGACACACCTGCAACTTTCCTTTCATGGTCTTTCTGCTGCTGGTCTGTGGTAGCCTGGCAGGGCTGGCATTCCTGCTCTGCACCTGACTGGGTCTGCAAAGGTACATAGTCACTGACAGGTGACACTAAGCCAGTGGTGATCACATCTTCATTGCTAGAACTCTGATCACTGCTAACATTAGCAATACTTGTCTCACTCATATCCAGCGGTTTCTCAAATAAGTTTGAGATCAAAGGAACGTTTTTCAGGAAATCTGCCTGATTTGCTTCCTTAATCTTTTTTGCATTTCTTTTTGAGGCACCACTTTTTTGTTTGGGATCCATGTTATTAATGGCAAGTGTTTCTTAAGATGCAAATATACAAGCTTGTCTTGCAAATTCCTATTCCTATCCAATACTTACTATGTTGTTTCTATGTTGTATGTTCAGGAAAAAAATACAATCACAAAATTGTAGAACCAGATACAATATGTAATAAAAAAAAGGCTGACCTATAACTATTTAGCTATAAATTGTTGTTATTGTAAATGTATTGTATGTATGTACTAATATTATAAAGCTTACACTTCTACTATTATCAATAATGTAATATGCAAATAACAATAAGCTTTTAAAAAAGCTGTGAGTTGCTAGTTAGCAACGTTACACTAGCCTTGAAAAAGGCTGTGAACCTTTCAAAGTTTAATATATTATATATAATAATATAATATTATATCATGTAATATAATATAATATAATATATAAGCCTTTGAAAAGACTATGAAAAGAATGTAACATAATATATACAATATAGTATAGTATAATATAATATAAAAATATTTATATATATTATAAAATAATATAATGCAGTATAAAGGGAAATGAGCCTTTAAAAAGGCTGTTGGTTGCTGATCTGGTAATAGCAAGGTAAAAGTTGTAGTAAAAGCACAGAGCAAGTTCGCAAGCTGAACTGTCTGAATGTGAGGAGTTTTGATACTGGCAGGGGGTTTTATATAGATCTTGCATATTCACTTGGAAGTTCTCGCAACACCTGATTGGCTCAGCCCCCGTGGGAATTTAGGGCAATGTAACAATTTTTCACCACTGAGTGAGAGAGTGGGGGAGGGGCAGCCACTATCTACTACAAAAAATGCTGTTTTGTGTGTGTGTGTGTGTGTGTGAGAGAGAGAGAGAGAGGCATGGAGAGGGAGACAGGGGGAAGGTTTTGAGTATATTAAAAATGCTGTGTTAATGATATTAAATCAAGTTTAATTATTGTCGAGACCCCTTCACACTGCCTTGAAACATGTCAAGTCATGTCAAACTGTCATTGAATAGTCATTGAATAACAAGCTGAATAAAATATGTTTTCCAATAAATAATCCTCAAACAAAATATCAGGGTTACATGCATACGCAGCCACAGCTACTACAACAAAACCACTTGCTGTTTCATCATCTGTCACCAAACCAAAATTGTGCTACTCAGTAAAATTAGCTTGCAGTTCTGTTGTATGAAAAGGCACTTTTCCTTTCATGCATTCCTTTAGAGCTAGAGTGACCACTGGTCTCTTTACTGTTGTTTATTAAAGGGGAAACATGAAACTAGTCAAATGGCTTGTTGTTTTTTACATAAGTGAAATCACACCCTTGGCCAAATTCACTCAATTTAATCGGTGTCAAAGATAGCATTCATCAGACAAATTGCTTGTCTTAAATTTAAATAATTGCAGAATTGCTAAATTAATTTGTGTCTCTGCGCTTAAGAGAAATTGAACATAATAATTTTGAAACAATACAAATTCAGAAACATTAAGTAAGGGCCTGAATCGCATATTTGCAACAAAACGTCTGTTATGAAATATGGTAGCTTGCCTGGCAATTTGTAGGTCCCTAGAAAGTCAAGGAGCCATGGTAAACGACTTCTATGGAAGTCAAGGGCCCCATAGTAGGGGCCCTCGTGATCAAGGGCCCTCTAATGGTATGCCCTGCTCTTCTCTAGGGCCCCCTGGTAGGGGCTCTCATAACCAGGGCCCTCTAAAAATATGCCCCCCTCTTTCCTAGGACCCCTAATAGCCAGAAGTCGAAGTCAGAGCAGTGCCACAATGCCTCATCCATTTTCATAAGGGGCCCAAAAGCATGGCTAGGGCCCCCAAAAGCATGGCTAGGGCCCAAAAGCATGACTAGGGGCCCCAAAATAATGGCTAGGGCCCCCAAGAGGCCCTGGGGTCAAAGTCCCTAATAGTCTTAAAATGGAGGGCCCTCGGACATAAAAATATATTGTATCATAAATGTTGATAGGCATCGCAAAATGTTTTGGGCCAGGGCCCCCCTGGGGCCCCCTGACCTCAAGGGCGCTGGCCCCACTGGCCCGGTCAGTAATCCAGCCATGCCTTTCACGTGTATTACCGAGTGGAGAAATCAAGTGAAACTTTAAAAAGTCAGAGAACTTGTTTTTTATGCAAACTTGCCCTAAATGCTGCAGTTGTGCACTTTTTTGTAAATTTTACTAAAATTGTTTATGTGTTTTTTAATGATTTTTATGCTTGAAATGTAATGTAATGTGTTAAACAACTGATGATACAAACTTTATTTATTTGCAATTATTTAAAACTATTTTTTGTTGAACTATTGTTATTAAAATATACTTGTTGTCAATTCGTATACTTTTGAAATAAATCTTTTTTTCTCATTTAAGTGTTGTTTGATTAAGGCAAGGTAGCAAATGTGCATGATTGTTCATCATTGATATTATTATCGAGGTACCCAGTAGCGCCATAATGCGCCATGAGAGCCATAATTCCCATCACTAATGCCTGGCTTGTTTTTCTTTCTAAATATCTGTGCAAATGTTAGGTTTGGCCCATATTTTGTCCAGGAGTGTGGACCAATCAAATTACACCCTAATCCAGTCGTAGCCAATTGGGATTTATCTCTCTCTAGATGCGGCCGTTTTTCAGCCCTTGTCCCGCCCCTTTACAAACCCACAGCCAATCGTGAGTAGAGGAGCCAGACCAGGTGATAGCAGAGCTGATATTTAAAATTAAGAGCTGGAGATCTTAGCACTGCTGTGTTAGGATGTGTAAGTACCAATTTAAACACGTTTATAAATGTACTTGGTTTTAGACTTTTAACAAACACACCTACAAAAACATTAATGCCGTTTCTGATGAATGCGATGCTTTGCCACTTCTGTGTATTTACTGTAATACGTCTGTAAATGCTTGGTGTAGAGGACTACCTGATCTATTTAGTATTAATCAGCTAATCAATGGCCACTGTATTTTTACTAGGAATGCAGACGTTGGTGTGGTGTGGTTGTGTTTAATAATAGTAACTAAATTAAAAATCTTTTAGTGACTTTTAAAGTGGAGTTTAAAATCATGTACAGAAATCATTCCCATCTAGTGGTGCTAGAAATAATTTACATCTTGTTGATGGGATTGTAATATTATTTTACAATTACTAAAGCAATAAGCCACGAGAGGCCGTGCATTACTGTGATTTTAGCACGGGGATGAAGTTTTTGAAAAACTTCTTTCCCCGTGCTAAAATCATAACAGTAATGCACGGTCTCCAGTGGCTTATTGCTTTTATAAAACGGCGGTCAACATAAAATATAATAAATACAACAATGTTTAATTCATAAATGTATTTATTGTGTATAAACTTACAATAAAGCATTGTTCCGCGACGCAAAATAGTTCGATTAAAAGTGTTGCTAGGCAACATGAGGGCGAAAATAACATTAATTTTTTCTATTCAGTGGCGTATTAATATGGAATGATGTGAGGTGGTCATAGGTGTGCGTTTATCGGGGATTTTACAACAGCTTCGAACGCGGCTCAGCCAATCAGATTTTAGGACCGGAACTATCCGTTTTATAAATTAGTTTTTTGTACATTTATTATTTGTTATTTTAAACATAATTTCTGTTCTTCGGTTAAAAGTAAACAAAAGTCTCACATGAAAGAACAAAACGATTCATTCATTTATAGACGATGGTGTTTATACTTTTACACTTTAACCTATGAACAGTTTTCAAAAAAGAAATTGTTTAAAATAACAACAAACACAACAACAAATAATAAAAAATACAACGACGACGATGCAAAATAAATCATAATAAAACATAATAATGTCATAAATCTTTACCCCATCAACAAGATGTAACTTATTTCTAGCACCACTAGATGGGGATGATGTCTGTACATAATTATAAACTCCACTTTCAAATTCACTTAAACGTTAAATATTTTAATTCGGCTTTTCAGTAAAGTTAATAATAAATGCAATTCAGGGAAACGTTAGATTTTCTAAAGCAGGAAAACAAAGTAATTCGTTGATTTTTTTTTTAGTTATATTTACAAAATAATTTCCTTTCGTACAGCCAGGATGGATAGGTGCTTTACTTTACTCAGAATGAAAGTGTCAGCTGGCCTTTTTCTTCACGTATTGCTCTGATGATGAAGAAAAAAAGAAAATGTTCGGTTCCTTTGGCAGGAGGTTGAAGTAAAGATGTGTGAGGATAAAATAAAAGCTTACAGCACCTGGTATTCCCAGGCGGTCTCCCATCCAAGTACTAACCAGGCCCGACCCTGCTTAGCTTCCGAGATCGGGCGTTCTCAGGGTGGTGTGGCCGTAAGCGAGAGACACTGCAAATAGTTTCCCTTTTATAGTCGTCCATCATTCAGTCTTCCACTTCACGAGGTTTTAATATTTTGTTGTCAGTTTTTTTTTTTAACTGTTCATAAATTGAAGCGTAACAGCATAAACACCACCGTCTATAAATGAAGGAATTGCTTTGGTCCTCCACTTAAGACTTTTGTTGAAGTAAACAGCGCCTTAAACATGACGAGCTTGATTAGTTTATAAAGGTTCCCCCGTCCCAAGTGTTTTTAGGTAAAATGTTGCAGGCATGAAATGACGACTTTTCTGGTAAATAGGAAAGAAAAGCTGAATGCTGCTGATTTGTTGTGATGTTTTGAAGAAAATGGAGGTGGAAAAGGGTTTAGCAGCTGAGCGGTGCACTGTAACAAATTTCTGTAGTTTTTACAGTATTACCCCAGCTAACAATTTTTGGTTCCCAGAACGTTCTGGGAACGTTAGTTTTTGGTTCCCAGAACGTTCTGGGAACGGATCATTTTGGTTGCCCTTTGGTTCCCCAGGAAAGTTTTCTTTACGGAAATAGAACGTTCCCGTTTGGTTGTGCATTATAGTTCTGGGAACGTTCCCCTAACGTTCCCGTAACCTTAACATTATTGAAACCTTTAAGGGAACCTTGTACTAACCTTTAAATGATTGAAATCTTTAGACAACCTTGCAATAACACTCCGGTAACCTAGTACCCAGCTAGTCTTGTAATTGTGGCCCACTTCTGGCGCAGCTCCTGCCAGCCGAGCCTGCCGCATCTGGTTCAGTGCCGGCAGCCCGTGTCGGCTCTGACTCTTTTTGAATGACTGCCCAGAATCGGGCCAAATACACTGACCCAAATCCAGATGCCAGATCTCCACCGACTCTCCCATAACTGGGCCGGAATAGCCCCCAAAGCACTATGATACCATTTATTTACCGTTTTCTTCTCCTTTCACATCCTCATAGATAAAATAGTAGATTTATGCTACAGATTAACTACAGCTTGTGCAGCAGAAAGTATTTTATTCAGATATGGTATGGTAGAGACCCTGACCTCAAGGGCCCCTGGGCGCTGGCCCCACTGGCCCGGTCAGTAATCCAGCCATGCCTTTCACGTGTATTACCGAGTGGAGAAATCAAGTGAAACTTTCAAAAGTCAGAGAACTTGTTTTTTATGCAAACTTGCCCTAAATGCTGCAGTTGTGCACTTTTTTGTAAATTTTACTAAAATTGTTTATGTGTTTTTTAATGATTTTTATGCTTGAAATGTAATGTAATGTGTTAAACAACTGATGATACAAACTTTATTTATTTGCAATTATTTAAAACTATTTTTTGTTGAACTATTGTTATTAAAATATACTTGTTGTCAATTCGTATACTTTTGAAATAAATCTTTTTTTCTCATTTAAGTGTTGTTTGATTAAGGCAAGGTAGCAAATGTGCATGATTGTTCATCATTGATATTATTATCGAGGTACCCAGTAGCGCCATAATGCGCCACGAGAGCCATAATTCCCATCACTAATGCCTGGCTTGTTTTTCTTTCTAAATATCTGTGCAAATTTTAGGTTTGGCCCATATTTTGTCCAGGAGTGTGGACCAATCAAATTACACCCTAATCCAGTCGTAGCCAATTGGAATTTATCTCTCTCTAGATGCGGCCGTTTTTCAGCCCTTGTCCCGCCCCTTTACAAACCCACAGCCAATCGTGAGTAAAGGAGCCAGACCAGGTGATAGCAGAGCTGATATTTAAAATTAAGAGCTGGAGATCTTATCACTGCTGTGTTAGGATGTGTAAGTACCAATTTAAACACATTTATAAATGTACTTGGTTTTAGACTTTTAACAAACACACCTACAACAACATTAATGCCGTTTCTGATGAATGCGATGCTTTGCCACTTCTGTGTATTTACTGTAATACGTCTGTAAATGCTTGGTGTAGAGGACTACCTGATCTATTTAGTATTAATCAGCTAATCAATGGCCACTGTATTTTTACTAGGAATGCAGATGTTGGTGTGGTGTGGTTGTGTTTAATAATAGTAACTAAATTAAAAATCTTTTAAGTGACTTTTAAAGTGGAGTTTAAAATCATGTACAGAAATCATTCCCATCTAGTGGTGCTAGAAATAATTTACATCTTGTTGATGGGATTGTAATATTATTTTACAATTACATTTGGTTTTTGTACATTTATTATTTGTTATTTTAAACATAATTTCTGTTCTTCGGTTAAAAGTAAACAAAAGTCTCACATGAAAGAACAAAACGATTCATTCATTTATAGACGATGGTGTTTATACTTTTACACTTTAACCTGTGAACAGTTTTCAAAAAAGAAATTGTTTAAAATAACAATAAACACAACAACAAATAATCAAAAATACAACAACGACGATGCCAAATAAATCATAATAAAACATAATAATGTCATAAATCTTTACCCCATCAACGAGATGTAACTTATTTCTAGCACCACTAGATGGGGATGATGTCTGTACATAATTATAAACTCCACTTTAAAATTCACTTAAACGTTAAATATTTTAATTCGGCTTTTCAGTAAAGTTAATAATAAATGCAATTCAGGGAAACGTTAGATTTTCTAAAGCAGGAAAATAAAGTAATTCGTTGATTTTTTTTTAGTTATATTTACAAAATAATTTCCTTTCGTACAGCCAGGATGGATAGGTGCTTTACTTTACTCAGAATGAAAGTGTCAGCTGGCCTTTTTCTTCACGTATTGCTCTGATGATGAAGAAAAAAAGAAAATGTTCGGTTCCTTTGGCAGGAGGTTGAAGTAAAGATGTGTGAGGATAAAATAAAAGCTTACAGCACCTGGTATTCCCAGGCGGTCTCCCATCCAAATACTAACCAGGCCCGACCCTGCTTAGCTTCCGAGATCGGGCGTTCTCAGGGTGGTGTGGCCGTAAGCGAGAGACACTGCAAATAGTTTCCCTGTTATAGTCGTCCATCATTCAGTCTTCCACTTCACGAGGTTTTAATATTTTGTTGTTAGTTTTTTTTTTTTTTACTGTTCATAAGTTGAAGCGTAACAGCACAAACACCTTTGTTTCGTGGGGAGTTATAACTGTTATAATCTGTTCGTAGGAAGCGCGTTTATTTGTTTTGTACACCAGCGCATAACACCGTTCTCCTTTAGAATTACAGCCGCTTTTGTCCGAACGAAGCGCGTTTGTGTTGTTTGGTTGTTGGTTTTTGTATTACAGCTCATCATCGCCTGTTTCATCCGGAATTAAAGCCGTTCTTCTGTGACTACCAGCAGAAGCGCCGGTGAATCCAACATAAACATCATCTCCAACTCATCTTGTAAAGCTAAGTATATTTCTTTGTTATTATGGCCCCAGCAGGAGCCTTGTATCCATGTTCCGAGTGTAATATGTTCAGTTATTCCTTCTCCGTGTTTAGTGATAACTTTATATGTGATAAGTGTAGATTAGTTGTTAGTCTGACGGAGAAGATCTCATTGTTAGAAGGGCGCATTCGGGCTTTAGAACAGACTACTACTAGTGAGGGCTTAGATTCAGCTGTAGCAGCCCCGAATGCCGCTAGTTCAGGTACAGACAGGGGCGGATCTAGAAAAATATTTATGGGGTGGCGAGAGGGGGGCAGGAATTTTTGAGGGGTGGCAACATATGGCAAACGTATTTATACTGAATTTAATCACAGTTTGATGAGAAATAGTATGTACACACTTCAAAAGGGTCAGAGTGGCAGCGTTGCAGCCAGCATTTGTACAAGAAGAAACTGTCCAAAGAAAAACTTACCCATGAAGATCTATGGACTGAGCTGTACTAAGGTGAGCATAAATACACTGTGGAAATAAATGGGTCATGGCACTCAAACAAGGTACTGGACATTGCTTTTATTTTTTACTCGAAACACACATTCTCCCCATTTGTCCCTTAGTAGCTTGAACAGATTTATACTGTATATACAAAAGAGACATTAAAAACAATAACAACAATAACAACAACACTATAACAGCTGAATGCGGCGATTTCCATGTTGCTCAGCAAAACGCTTAACAAATTTATCTAGGTCTAATGCTTTTGTGCGTTTTGATTCAATGCTGAGTACAGCCAAACTTGATAGTCTCTTTTCTGTCATAGTAGACCGCAAATAAGTCTTTATGAGCCTGAGAGATGAAAAACTTCGTTCACAGGATGCACTGCTCACAGGTAAAACAACTGCTATTTTACACAACCTGAACAACTCATAAAAAACATGCTGGTATGGGTCCAAAAACTGAGTGAACTCCATTAAAGTGGTAGGACTCTCCTTTTCCCCCTTTTTTCTGTCTAGTACTCTTTTTGTCTGATGTAACTCGTGTTTGAGATCCTCAATATTTGAATCATAAGCTTCAGCCAATAACAGAACAGCCTCCTCCCTCAAAAAAGTTGGACTTGACGGATTTAGTGCCTGGACACCCTGCATAATTTTACAATTTGTGTTAGAAAATCTTCTCCCTATTTCTCCAATCATGTTATCCAGAACTGGATAGTACACAGAGACACAAAAGGTGTGTTTGCTATCTGGAACTACATGCTGTCCCAAGGTGGAGTGGATGACAGTATCCTGAAGCACCTTTGTTGTCTGTCTTGGCCTCTTTGGTTTTCGCTGAGTTGTATCAATGTTACTTCGCTGACATAAATCTAGTGTTTTACTCCACATTTCCTCAAAAGAGGTTTGACTACGGTACTGGACCAGTGTCTCTTTAAGTGCTTCAATAAGTTCAACAGCCTTGGCATAGTCCACTGTTTTAGACTGGAGCATGTCTGATAAAAATTTGGAGTCACTCAGGACCTTTCTGAACAGAACAAGAGATCCAGCAAAATTCAGATCAATTTGAGCCAATATCCCTCTTGCTTCAACAGCTCTTTGTGGATGGTTCTCAGATGCGATCTCTTCAAGCACCTGTACTATTGCAGGCAACCTGTCCATAACATTCAACATGCTATGTGCCTACAGGCCCAACGTGTATCACTTAGCTGTTGGAGTTCCCTTGGTGCACCATCAAACATCTCCCGCTGCACTTCCAGCCATTTGTTATGTACATAAGACCAAGACATGAATACATACAGTCGTTCCAATAATGAGAAGAAGTTTTCTGCATCTGCCACACTTTTTACAGCGTCTACTATAAATAAGTTCAAGCAGTGTGCACTACAGTGAACATAGAAGGCATGTTTGGCTACTTCTTTTATTTTTGCTTGAAAACCTGCATGTGCCCCGCGCATCACTGCCGCGCCATCATAGCCCTGGCCTACAAGGTTTCTTGTACTCCAGCCCATGCTTCTCAAGGAAGCATATAATCTTGTCACTTAAGCTGGCAGCATCCAGGTGTTCTGCCACTTCAAAGAAAGCTCTCATGAACCACACCGTTGTAAAAATATCTCAGATATTTGCTCTTTTTTCTTTTTTCTTGCTCTTGTTTCATCAACAATAACTGAAAACTGCTTGCTCGTTTTAACTTCCTGGATGATTTCCTCTTTGACCATTGCAGCCAAGCACTCAAGTATTTCATTCTGTATTGTTTTACTGGTGTATTTTGCATTTTTAACTTGTTGTTCAAGTCTTTTTTTAATGATGGGGTTATGGTTACCCAGCAAGTCTAACATAGACAGAAAAACACCCTTTTTTTCTGAGTCGAGAGACTCCCTGTGACCTGTTTTCTGTGGCTGTTAGAACTAAAATTTCAGCTAATGTTTTAATGTAGTATTGATTTTCTTTTTTTACTCATCCATTAGTCCAAACATTGAGGTATTTTTATCCATAATTTTCTTGTTCTCTGTCCATGCAAACATTGCATTTACATGGCCTTCAGATCTGGCATGAGAACAGAAACCACTGTCTTTCATTGTAGCCTTTTTCCAGTTACGATAACCCTCGAATGAGGTGAAAACAGTCCTTGGAGCATCGGGGAGGGAAAAATGCCTACAAACAAAACAGTAAGCTGCATCTTTGGATTGCGAGTATTCTAAACAGGGATGAGATTTGTACCAGTCGCTGCGGAAGCTTCTCCTGGCTCCTCCCTGGAGGGTCTTAGGGAAACTCTCTCGCATTGGCTGCACTGGCACCTCACACCTGGACTTGGATACGTCTAGAAGATGGAGGGGAGGAAAGATTCAAACTGCATTACATCTGAACTAATAATACAATATAACAACTAGTAAAAACATAATCAATTTGGAACTGTCATTGATTAGTTATAAATATCAGACTGTGTTAGCACACACATTTTAGCCTGGAGAGTATTTTTAGGTTTATTTGTGTAATTTTGGAATTTAACCTTAGCAATAGATCTAAAATACATTGTACACAAAAGATTAAAACTCTGTCCCCATCTCATCACACTTTCACACTTACAAGTTTCCCCAATTATTCATATTTAAGCAAACATGAATATTTATATTTATTTGAAGAAGTCTAAGCAATGTCTCTTAAATACACCTTACAGCAAAATGTCCGTTTTTGTCATTTGTTGTTCTTATTCATATGTAACTTAGTAAACTATGCAGCAACAATTTCCATACCATGTGGACCAGCTCGACTGGAGATCATTGGTGATGGCTCAGGCACTCTCCTTTCCCTTTCACTGTCTGAGCCCTGTGTGTTATCTTGTCTCTCGCTTTCTCCCTCCTCCATATCTCCACCGCTATGGTGTTCTCCTACCTCCTCCTGTCCCTGGTTGCCTTGGCCTATTCTATCTCTGTCACGTTTCTGTTGCCCTCCTCTCTCTCTCCTTCCACCTCATCCTTCTCTTCTCTCTCTCCTTCCACCTCATCTTCACTGTTTACCTTGCTCAGTTGTTCATTTTCTATTTCTGTCGCCTCTCTCTTTGGTGAGAAAAAACTATGTATGCTACCCTTCCTCTTCATTTCTGTAAGATTCAAAGTAACTTTACAATGTTTTCCTTGACAGACGTTGAATCAATATTAGCTTTTATAGCATACTTTACACAGAACTAACGTCAGTGATAGCTCACTGCCAATCTGACGTTTCGCGCCGCTTTGACGCGCTGCGCCTCTCTGACGTTATCTTGTGCTGCGTTCACTGCAGTCGGACATTGGAGATTCGCGCTCGTAAATGTCAAATTGGCCATAACTTTTCTTTTAATTCGTTGCTGCCAACTGGGGTGGCAGCAGGGGTGGCAAGGCTTTCTTTTAGGGTGGCAGGTGCCACCCTATGCCACCCCGGTAGATCCGCCCATGGGTCATGAGTTCGATCCTCTCACTGGGCAAGAGCTTTGATGTACCAGTTTAGTTACTGCGCCTAATCTAAGCCTTTGATGTACCAGTTTAGTTACTGTGCCTAATCTAAGCCTTTGATGTACCAGTTTAGTTACTGTGCCTAATATAAGCCTTTGATGTACCAGTTTAGTTACTGTGCCTAATCTAAGCCTTTGATGTACCAGTTTAGTTACTGTGCCTAATATAAGCCTTTGATGTACCAGTTTAGTTACTGTGCCTAATATAAGCCTTTGATGTACCAGTTTAGTTACTGAGCCTAATCTAAGCCTTTGATGTACCAGTTTAGTTACTGTGCCTAATATAAGCCTTTGATGTACCAGTTTAGTTACTGTGCCTAATATAAGCCTTTGATGTACCAGTTTAGTTACTGTGCCTAATATAAGCCTTTGATGTACCAGTTTAGTTACTGTGCCTAATATAAGCCTTTGATGTACCAGTTTAGTTACTGTGCCTAATCTAAGCCTTTGATGTACCAGTTTAGTTACTGTGCCTAATCTAAGCCTTTGATGTACCAGTTTAGTTACTGTGTCTAATCTAAGCCTTTGATGTACCAGTTTAGTTACTGTGCCTAATCTAAGCCTTTGATGTACCAGTTTAGTTACTAGGGGTGTAACGATACACTCTGCTCACGATTTGATTCGATTCATAATACTGAGTTCACGATTCGATTTTCTCACGATATTTTTTTAAGTGTAAACAGTGCAAAACAATGCACATTTTCTTGTACATTTTTTAAACAAACAAAAAAAAACTTCAGTCCCTTGCAATTAAAGGTAATGACCAAGAACAGAGTACTTTACTGTAAGCTAACAGGTTTACCAAATTTAAGTTACTTATTGCCATCTTAAATTGAAAATCAAAGTAATCAAACAAGCTTATTGAGCTGAGCTGAGTCTTTAAACTGACTGAAAAATGAAAATGTGCAAAAGGAAAATCAGCATCCAGGTGACGGTATTTGTAAGTATTTAGTGAAGATTGGCATTCAGAAAAACCGAGCTCATCTTTGAGGGGTTGATCCTGTTTCTCCTTTCTGTTATGATCTGCCCTGTTTTGGAAAAGATTCTCTCTGAGGGGACAGATGTTGCTACAATACACAGTGACATGTATAAGATGTGGGTCTCAGTGGGTCTGAACTTCTCTGTTAAAGTGGTTCCTCGTGTCCAAACTTTACTGTTTCCTGTCACTCATTTTCCTCACCTTTCCAGCGTGTAATGTCTGGCTACGTAAAGCGCAATGTAAAACTTCATCAAGTGCTCTCTGTCTTTCTTTCTCTTTCACTCCCTCCTGTTCATGTGCACGCTGTCCGTGTGTGTGTGTGTGTGTGTGTGTGTGTGTGTGTGTGTGTATGTAACCCCGCCCCTCCTGCTCAGTGTAAACACACAAACGTCACCACGCATCTTGACCAATCACGTGCGGCTTTAACGAAAAAAAAAAAAAACGGAAAAAAAACCGAATCGGCTCCGGATGCTGCCGTTAATTTTAAAGAGCCGACTCTTAGAGCCGGATTGTTCGCGACCGACCCATCACTAATAAATTACAGAACGCACGTGCACTCGTACAATCGCGCAGATGTCCACGATGCACATCGCTACATTTTTGCATCGCGAAATCGTGAAACGATATATCGTTATACCCCTATTAGTTACTGTGCCTAATCTAAGCCCAGTTAGCACATAGTGAACATACACTTACAGTCAGAAGTCAGAGTTTGATTCTCATCCAGTTTTTGATGCTTAGATTTAGATTCTGCTTTTCAATATTGTGCCTAAACTTCAGCCAATGAAATGGTCAGATTCAGATGTCTCCACATGTCTTTGTCAGCCTCGTTAGCGCAGTCGGTAGTGCATCAGTCTCATAATCTGAAGGTCGTGAGTTCGATCCTCACACGGGGCAAGGCCTTTCGGAGACCAGTTTAGTTACTGTGCCTAATCTAAGCCCAGTTAGCAGACTGGTTTCATGTCATTCAGTGACTTTTACCAGCACTGTAAATAGAACAGGTAGTGAACATACACTTACAGTCAGAAGTCAGAGTTTGATTCTCATCCAGTTTTTGATGCTTACATTTAGATTCTGCTTTTCAATATTATATTCAATTTAATATTATATTCAGATGTCTCCACATGTCTCTGTCAGCCTCGTTAGCGCAGTAGGTAGCGCGTCAGTCTCATAATCTGAAGGTCGTGAGTTCGATCCTCACACGGGGCAAGGCCTTTGAGTGACCAGTTTAGTTGCAGACTGGTTTTATGTCATTTAGTGACTTTCATCAGCACTCTAAATAGAACAGGTGGTGAACATACAGTCAGAAGGGTGTGAGTTTGATTCCATTTTTTTATGCTTAGATTTAGATTCTGCATTTCAATATTTAAATTTATTATCTAAACTACAACTACAAAAACTGCCAGATTCAGTCTAGACATGTTGCTGTCAGCCTCGTTAGTGCAGTAAGTAGCGTGTCAGTTTCATAACCTGAAGGTCATGAGTTCGATCCTCACATGGGAGTGAACATTCTTACATTCAGAAGGATGTGAGATTTAAAGAATCAGTTTTTTGCCTTGTTTTGATTCGCTCATGCACGATAGAAAGTGTGCAGCACAGCGTTTTTATTTCTTTCTGGATCAATAAAGTATCTATCTATGGTGGATGACAAATGACATAAGTATAAATAAATAAATGCACAAATAAATAATGCAATAAATAAATAAATAAACTAATAAATACATTTTCGTCATGAAAAAGGACATATATAAATAAATGGCTTGAATCTATTTCTATATTTCCATACATCAGATTTTATTGACTACTTTCTGTTTGGCCTGGAAAGAGTAACTGATGGTTTAGTTCAGCTCAGTGCTGATATGGATGTGGACATTGACCTAACTGTGTTAGACAGTCTTCAAGAAGTCGCCCGCCAACTTCACATTCTCTCAGAGACAGAGGAAGCGAACGTTGGACGTCCATCCTACATTTTACCTCCGCATATAATCACCGCAGTCACGCCATCTGCACTTTAAAAAAGCTCGCTCACGCTACCTACACTTCATTTTTTACTGCGCGTCTAAACCGTATTATACGGTAATACCACTGCGAAGATAAAATCATCTCTTTACAGCTTAATATACTGGTGCTGGTCATAAAATTAGAATATCATGAAAAAGTTGATTTATTTCAGTAATTCCATTCAAAAAGTGAAACTTGTATATTATATTCATTCATTACACACAGACTGATATATTTCAAATGTTTATTTCTTTTAATGTTGATGATTATAACTGACAACGAATGAAAACCCCAAATTCAGTATCTCAGAAAATTAGAATATTACTTAAGACCAATACAAAAAAAGGATTTTTAGAAATGTTGGCCAACTGAACAGTATGAACATGAAAAGTATGAGCATGTACAGCACTCAATACTTAGTTGGGGCTCCTTTTGCCTGGATTACTGCAGCAATGCGGCGTGGCATGGAGTCCATCAGTCTGTGGCACTGCTCAGGTGTTATGAGAGCCCAGGTGCTCTGGTAGTGGCCTTCAGCTCTTCTGAATTGTTGGGTCTGGTGTATCGCATCTTCCTCTTCACAATACCTCATAGATTTTCTATGGGGTTAAGGTCAGGCAAGTTTGCTGGCCAATTAAGAACAGGGATACCATGGTCCTTAAACCAGGTACTGGTAGCCTTGGCACTGTGTGCAGGTGCCAAGTCCTGTTGGAAAATGAAATCTGCATCTCCATAAAGTTGGTCAGCAGCAGGAAGCATGAAGTGCTCTAAAACTTCATGGTAGACGGCTGCGTTGACCTTGGACCTCAGAAAACACAGTGGACCAACACCAGCAGATGACATGGCACTCGAAACCATCACTAACTGTGGAAACTTTACACTGGACCTCAAGCAACGTGGATTCTGTGCCTCTCTTCCTCCAGACTCTGGGACCTTGATTTCCAAAGGTAATGCAACATTTACTTTCATCAGAGAACATAACTTTGGACCACTCAGCAGTCCTTTTTGTCTTTAGCCCAGGCGAGACGCTTCTGACACTGTCTCTTGTTCAAGAGGAATGCGACAGCTGAAACCCATGTCTTGCATACGTCTGTGTGTGGTGGTTCTTGAAGCACTGACTCCAGCTGCAGTCCACTCTTTGTGAATCTCCCCCACATTTTTGAATGGGTTTTGTTTCACAATCCTCTCCAGGGTGTGGTTATCCCTATTGCTTGTACACTTTTTTCTACCACATCTTTTCCTTCCCGTCGCCTCTCTATTAATGTGCTTGGACACAGAGCTCTGTGAACAGCCAGCCTCTTTAGCAATGACCTTTTGTGTCTTGCCCTCCCTGTGCAAGGTGTGAATGGTCGTCTTTTGGACAACTGTCAAGTCAGCAGTCTTCCCCATGATTGTGTAGCCTACAGAACTAGACTGAGAGACCATTTAAAGGTCTTTGCAGGTGTTTTGAGTTAATTAGCTGATTAGAGTGTGGCACCAGGTGTCTTCAATATTGTACCTTGTCACAATATTCTAATTTTCTGAGATACTGAATTTGGGGTTTTCATTATATAATCATCAACATTAAAAGAAATAAACATTTGAAATATATCAGTCTGTGTGTAATGAATGGATATAATATACAAGTTTCACTTTTTGAATGGAATTACTGAAATAAATCAACTTTTTTATGATATTCTAATTTTATGACCAGCACCAGTACATGACTACCGAGTTCTGATGCACATAAAGTGTAGCAGAAACAAAAGTGTGTTACAATCTATGTATAGAGCAATCTAAAAAGTTAGAAATTCAGACTTCTTTTATGAAAAAAGTGTATTTGTTTGTGTACAGACCGCTATTTTAAGATCAATACAATGAAATTAACAAATCAAATTGTTATCAAGTGCCACCCATATTGTTATGAAGAACAATTACTCTAGTACTCATGCAAGGATGGATTAAGGATAGTCTGGGCCCCTGGGCAAAGACTATCATGGTTTTGAGCATTTTACTAGGACATTTTTCTTTTTCTGTTATGAATGATTTGTATTGTATCAATTCATCTGCCAGGCTCATGTTCAGATCTGAAGGATATGCTGCAGCGAGTGAGTTAGCCTTTAAAGTGAGCTCACTGTTGGACATATTGTCAGGCATGAAAAGAACATCAAATAGCTCAGTTAAGTGTGTGCATACATTCAAACGGTGGTTGAGACAGGACACAAGTTTGTCAATGACAACATTGAAAGTTTCGATCCGAAACTTGTCCTTTCCGTTAAATGCTACACCTGGCTCTGCACTATCATCAGACATAATTTTGCGCTTCTTTGTACGCTGGAGGTCATGCCTGTACTCTTGGGAGACAGCAGCAGTGGTGACATTTAAAGCTGCCCCTTCAAACACCTCAAAGTTATCTCTCTGTGCTGCCACAAAGTCTCGTAAAGACAAGAGAAGTTGTGTAGCTGTACATATGTCAATATCATGCTTCTGCAGCTGCAGGCTTGTGGCTTGGAACCTCTGTAGTATTGTGTCCCAGAAGTATGCCATGAAGGCCATCTCCAACGTGTCCAATTTGTCACAGAGTGCAGAGGCTTCACTTCGAGTTACACATTTCTCCTCCATATCTTTAGACATATCATTCAATGCCTCTCTCAGTTGTGCATAATATTTCCAAAGAGCCTTAGTTGACTCAGCTCGTGCGCTCCATCGAGTACCTGACAGTGATTTCAGTGTGAGTTTGATATCAGTATCATGGAAAACCTTTCCCCACCTGTGTGTAGATGATGCACAAAATGTGTACATTGCCTGTACAAAGTCAAAAAAACGTCCAGCTTCTGGGCTACTGTCAACAGCATTGACACCAACTAAATTCAGTGAATGTGCTGCACAGGGGACATAACAAATCAAAGGGTTTCTTTGTTTAAGATGAGCTTGGACTCCATTGTACTTTCCCGACATGTTACTTGCATTATAATATGACTGGCCCCTACAGTTGGATAAGTCTAGGCCCTGATTCTCCACCATAGCAACGACACACTCTGCCAAACTGTCCCCACTATGGTTTTCAATAGGCTCAAAAGCTAGAAAACGCTCAACTACATGTCAGTCATTATTAACAAACCTGAAAATAAAAGTAAGTTGGTCCACATGAGCAAGGTCTGGAGTGGAGTCAACTATAACAGAGAAGTATTTTGATTCTTCTATCTCATTAACAATTGCCTGCTTTGTTCTCTGTCTCATCAAATGGATAAATTCTTCACACACTGTCGATGATAAGTAGGACACAGAACCTTTTCCCTTACCTCCAAACCTTTGGAGGTGCTCAGCTAGGAATGGGTCAAATTTGGCTAAGAGTTCTGTGATGCCCAAAAAATTACCATTGTGGGCTGATCCTAATAGCTCATCTCCCCTGAAAGCAAGTCCCCTCTCCCCCAAAAACTGGATGACTGCAACAACTCTTTTCAAAACTTCCCGCCAGTATTGTCTTTCTGCATCAATTTGTTTGACAATATCAGAATCAATTGTTGCTGTGCCTCTGGAGCGATTATATAATGCTAGCATGCAAGCCCTATGCTCCACACTCCCCTCATGCTCACCAATCCGCTCTGAATGTTTTCAGTCAGAAAATCCATGAACAAAAGTATTGTGCTTACTGGAAAACAATTTGCAAGCAAAACAATACACACAGCCAGTTGAAGGAGAGTAAAGTAGCCACTGCCTAGTCACAGTTTGCCCGTTGGGTAGAGAGCAACTGAGTAGAGCATTTGTAAAGCTCCTACTGGTACCCCCAATGCCTCTATCCCTGACTGAGGCTGGGTACTTAGCACTTCTGTTTTGAAATGCAGCTTCTCCTCTACTAACAAGAATCGACTTGGCTTGGTCGGTAATGGTACTGGGCCATAAAGCAGGGTCGTTGACCGTTTCACACCAGGAGTTGGGGTCCTTGCCCTCCTCATTTGAAAAACGACACTCACACGATGCAGCTGGCTAATCTGATTGTGGGTCTGACACACCTGCAACTTTCCTTTCATGGTCTTTCTGCTGCTGGTCTGTGGTAGCCTGGCAGGGCTGGCATTCCTGCTCTGCACCTGACTGGGTCTGCAAAGGTACATAGTCACTGACAGGTGACACTAAGCCAGTGGTGATCACATCTTCATTGCTAGAACTCTGATCACTGCTAACATTAGCAATACTTGTCTCACTCATATCCAGCGGTTTCTCAAAGAAGTTTGAGATCAAAGGAACGCTTTTCAGGAAATCTGCCTGATTTGCTTCCTTAATCTTTTTTGCTTTTCTTTTTGAGGCACCACTTTTTTGTTTGGGATCCATGTTATTAATGGCAAGTGTTTCTTAAGATGCAAATATAGAAGCTTGCCTTGCAAATTCCTATTCCTATCCAATACTTACTATGTTGTTTCTATGTTGTATGTTCAGGAAAAAAATACAATCACAAAATTGTAGAACCAGATACAATATGTAATAAAAAAAAGGCTGACCTATAACTATTTAGCTATAAATTGTTATTGTAAATGTATTGTATGTATGTACTAATATTATAAAGCTTACACTTCTACTATTATCAATAATGTAATATGCAAATAACAATAAGCTTTTAAAAAAGCTGTGAGTTGCTAGTTAGCAATGTTACACTAGCCTTGAAAAAGGCTGTGAACCTTTCAAAGTTTAATATATTATATATAGTAATATAATATTATATCATGTAATATAATATAATATAATATATAAGCCTTTGAAAAGACTATGAAAAGAATGTAACATAATATATGCAATATAGTATAGTATAATATAATATAAAAATATTTATATATATTATAAAATAATATAATGCAGTATAAAGGGCAATGAGCCTTTAAAAAGGCTGTTGGTTGCTGATCTGGTAATAGCAAGGTAAAAGTTGTAGTAAAAGCACAGAGCAAGTTCGCAAGCTGAACTGTCTGAATGTGAGGAGTTTTGAAACTGGCAGGGGGTTTTATATAGATCTTGCATATTCACTTGGAAGTTCTCACAACACCTGATTGGCTCAGCCCCCGTGGGAATTTAGGGCAATGTAACAATTTTTCACCACTGAGAGTGGGGGAGGGGCAGCCACTATCTACTACAAAAAATGCTGTTTTGTGTGTGTGTGTGTGTGTGTGTGTGTGTGAGAGAGAGAGGCATGGAGAGGGAGACAGGGGGAAGGTTTTGAGTATATTAAAAATGCTGTGTTAATGATATTAAATCAAGTTTAATTATTGTCGAGACCCCTTCACACTGCCTTGAAACATGTCAAGTCATGTCAAACTGTCATTGAATAGTCACAGCTACTACAACAAAACCACTTGCTGTTTCATCATCTGTCACCAAACCAAAATTGTGCTACTCAGTAAAATTAGCTTGCAGTTCTGTTGTATGAAAAGGCACTTTTCCTTTCATGCATTCCTTTAGAGCTAGAGTGACCACTGGTCTCTACTGTTGTTTATTAAAGGGGAAACATGAAACTAGTCAAATGGCTTGTTGTTTTCACATAAGTGAAATCACACCCTTGGCCAAATTCACTCAATTGAATCGGTGTCAAAGATAGCATTCATCAGACAAATTGCTTGTCTTAAATTTAAATAACTGCAAAATTGCTAAATTAATTTGTGTCTCTGCGCTTAAAGGCTAAGCACCAGCTAATATTGAAATTTTAAACACATACATGCATCGAAAGTTGAGTTCCTAACTTGTGATTATTGATAGTTAGAAAACATTTTTTTTTACAAATTCAAGGAATACGGCTTAAAATTCTGATGTTTTGCGTCGCTCGCGGTCTTCGGATTCTGTCACAGGCGTCGCACGTGTGACGTAGATGGTGGACAACAACTCAAGAAGTTGAATGGAAGGCGATGCAAAATGATTAAAAGGTGCGCTGTGTTTGGCTGCAATAATTCAATTCAACACCAACACCGATTTGATATTATCGCCAAATATATAAATATTATATATCTAGATAGATATATAGATGAGACAGCTTTAGGACAAATCAAATGCGTGTTTATTGGTAAATACTGAACAGAGCAGGGATGCGCTATAAGGATGCGCGTCTTTTCTCTATTAAAAAAGGTTTAAATTTAGCTTCTATCCTAGGCTAGATATACACTGTAAAACGAAAAAAAAGTGTTTAGGCTAAATATTTTAAATGCACTAATCTGATCAAAATATGGTATACATAAAAATAGAATAAAGGCTGAAAGACCTTAAACCTGCGTTATCATGCGCGCTAAACCAACACATTCACCTGATGTGGTTTCAGAGAGGATCTGAGCGGGGTAGCGATGTTCCCCTCAGCACTAAATCTCTCTCTGATGGTGCTCGGTGCACTAATACACACCTGTGCTGTACCTGCATGCATACTTTACAGAGCAGAGCAAATCTAGCCTGGTTATCGCGCCAATATTACCCATCTATTTAGTAGGTATAATTAACATAACAATATATACTACATTTTAAGTTATTATTCGTTTCAATACATTTTTATTCAACGAAAAAATAAATTTCAATCATTCCAGCAAGAGAGTGTCTGCAGGCTGCAATGCCATATTAACCGTCATTAAGTGTTTTAGAACGCCGAGGCTGTTTAAATATAGTCTATATTACAATTATTTTATTGAGTGTGAACCATTAATAAACTTGCCTATAATTACTGTTGCCATTGTTTCCATTTTAAAACACAAAGCCTGACACTCAGAAAGAAAGAAAGAAAGAAAGAAAGAAAGAAAGAAAGAAAGAACGTTATACAGGCACCCCCACTGTCACTGCAGATTCATCCTCTTCATTAAATTCAGAAATAGCTTCGGAATCTGAAAAACCAGCACTGGAAAATTCGCTGTCCAAGTCAGTCATAACGGTGTAGTAGTACACTGTTGTCCACCAGTGACGTCACGCTGCAACTTCCTGGAATTTCCGGAGCGACCTCGGGTTTTTCCGTCAATTTACTTGAAATCGTCGATTTTTGAGTGAATTAAACAAGTTATTTACATTTTATTCACGTGTATGGTTTTTAACTAGCTAAAATAATGTGAAATCTTTAGAGAGGTCCATTAGGTGGTGCTTAGCCTTTAAGAGAAATTGAACATAATAATTTTGAAACAATACAAATTCAGAAACATTAAGTAAGGGCCTGAATCGCATATTTGCAACAAAACGTCTGTTATGAAATATGGTAGCTTGCCTGGCAATTTGAAGGTCCCTAGAAAGTCAAGGAGCCATGGTAAACGACTTCTATGGAAGTCAAGGGCCCCATAGCAGGGGCCCTCGTGATCAAGGGCCCTCTAATGGTATGCCCTGCTCTTCTCTAGGGCCCCCTGGTAGGGGCTCTCATAACCAGGGCCCTCTAAAAATATGCCCCCCTCTCTCCTAGGACGCCTAATAGCCAGTCAGAGCAGTGCCACAACGCCTCATCCATTTTCATAAGGGGCCCAAAAGCATGGCTAGGGCCCAAAAGCATGGCTAGGGCCCCCAAAAGCATGGCTAGGGCCCAAAAGCATGGCTATGGGCTCCCAAAAGCATGGTTAGGGGCCCCAAAAGCATGGCTAGGGCCCCCAAGAGGCCCTGGGGTCAAAGTCCCTAATAGTCAGAGGATCCTTAAAATGGAGGGCCCTCGAAAATAAAAATATATTGTATCATAAATGTTGATAGGCATCGCAAAATGTTTTGGGCCAGGGCCCCTGGGCGCTGGCCCCACTGGCCCGGTCAGTAATCCAGCCATGCTTGTAAGTAAAGGTTGATCTACATGGACCGTCTCAAGCAAAAGGCTGCTTTTTTGGTAAGTTCCTACTAAAAAACTTTAAAGATCATAAGAAAACCTTCCAGGAACGTTACTGGAATGTTACTTTAAACACATAAGAAAGAAAACCTTAAGGCAACTTTTAGATAAAGTTCTCTGTTAGTTTTCATAAAACCATGAGAGAACGTTAGGTTTCATAGTTCCCGGAACATTCTGGGAACAGCGCTGATTTTTTAAACGAAAATAGAACGTTACCATAACGTTATGGGATGGTTCCCTAAAAATAACCATAGGGGAACCAAAATCTAACGTTACGGGAACGTTCTGTGTTAGCTGGGAAGACAACAGAGTTCAGTGGCGTAACTAGGAGCTCATGGGCCCCAGTGCATATATACAGTGTATCACAAAAGTGAGTACACCCCTCACATTTCTGCAAATATTTTATTATATCTTTTCATGGGACAACACTATAGAAATAAAACTTGGATATAACTTAGAGTAGTCAGTGTACAGCTTGTATAGCAGTGTAGATTTACTGTCTTCTGAAAATAACTCAACACACAGCCATTAATGTCTAAATAGCTGCCAACATAAGTGAGTACACCCCACAGTGAACATGTCCAAATTGTGCCCAAATGTGTCGTTGTCCCTCCCTGGTGTCATGTGTCAAGGTCCCAGGTGTAAATGGGGAGCAGGGCTGTTAAATTTGGTGTTTTGGGTACAATTCTCTCATACTGGCCACTGGATATTCAACATGGCACCTCATGGCAAAGAACTCTCTGAGGATGTGAGAAATAGAATTGTTGCTCTTCACAAAGATGGCCTGGGATATAAGAAGATTGCTAACACCCTGAAACTGAGCTACAGCATGGTGGCCAAGGTCATACAGCGGTTTTCCAGGACAGGTTCCACTCGGAACAGGCTTCGCCAGGGTCGACCAAAGAAGTTGAGTCCACGTGTTCGGCGTCATATCCAGAGGTTGGCTTTAAAAAATAGACACATGAGTGCTGCCAGCATTGCTGCAGAGGTTGAAGACGTGGGAGGTCAGCCTGTCAGTGCTCAGACCATACGCCGCACACTGCATCAACTCGGTCTGCATGGTCGTCATCCCAGAAGGAATCTGACGCACAAGAAAGCCCGCAAACAGTTTGCTGAAGACAAGCAGTCCAAGAACATGGATTACTGGAATGCCCTGTGGTCTGACGAGACCAAGATAAACTTGTTTGGCTCAGATGGTGTCCAGCATGTGGCGGCGCCCTGGTGAGAAGTACCAAGACAACTGTATCTTGCCTACACTGTAAAAAATCTTAGTAGAATTTACAGTAATAAACTGTAAAACGGTAGCAGTAAAAGACCATAAATTCTAATATAGTATATCACCATAAGAAATAAATGTAATTACTGTAAAATACAAAATCGTGCAAAACTTTAAATTGTACTTTCATATTATGTAGAAAACACAGAAAATAACTGTGTAAATATCAAATATTTTTAAAAGTTAATGGAAAACACTGTAATATCAACAGCAAGTAAACACCTTCAAATTAATGCTATTATTCTGTCTAAACTACATCATTTTCTATTTTGTACATAAACTTTTACAGTGTAAAACCTTTAACCTTTTAGCAAATACATACCTTAATTTTTCCAGAAACGAGATGTTGAAAATATAGTATTTTTCTTAAATGATGTTAATTTCAGGGAAAATGTAATATATATCTTGTTACAATTACACCATCAATGGGTGCAATATGTTAGGCAGCTAGTGAATAGTCACTTCTCAATGTTGATGTGATGGAAGCAGAAAAAAAAAAAAAAAAAAAAAAAAAATATATATATATATATATATATATATATATATACTGTATATACATATATATATAGTGGTCAGTACCTCCTAAAAGTGGTCCAGTCAACCAGTGACCCAGACAGGATCATGGGCACTCGAAACTCACTCATGTTCTTGTGGGGCCAAGGCTATTTTGTTCAGTCTATTCCAACAGATTACCCACATAAGGATTTGTTGCTAATATCTGGTGCCAAATACCACAGAACACCTTTATAATCAGTGCAATCAATGAAAAACTGAAATATAACTACAAAGATGCATTTCTTAAAGGAAATGATTGCTGTGGAACAATGTTGTCAATTTATATGGTTGCCCAGGTGTTGCTAAGGGTGCAATGGTTGTTGGGGTGTTGTGTTTGCTAAGATGAGCTAAATGACAATACAAACCATTATTATACCATTTTAAATAGGTTAACTCCTGTCAGCAATCTTCCAAATGGTCTGTGTATTCTTACACTATAGGCCTAATACACTCAGTATTAGGCCTATAGTGTAAGAATACACAGACCATTTGGAGGATTGCTGACAGGAGTTAACCTATTTAAAATGGTATAATAATGGTTTGTATTGTCATATTCTAAAGACACTCGGATTTTATATTCATTCAACTTTCTTTTTTTACATGATCAAAGTTACAATTTGAGAGAACAATTAACCTTAAAAATAAATACACAATTGGCTTATAATGTGACTGAAATATATACAGTTTAAAAGAAACATATACTTCTTTGTGTGTATCATAAATAAAGACGTTATTAAAAGATAACTGGGTCTATTTTTCTAGCTTTGAATCACTGCTATAAGCCATACGAATAATTATTAAGTTTTTTAAGTACTTCATAGTGCAGAGTAACTTGCTAATTTAAAACGAGCAACTATCGTTTAAACACGCCGACCGTTGTGACCTAATTTTGTCTAGCGGTTGGCGCCACTTCACCGCGGAGTGTTTCACTTGTTTGGAAATCTACATTGATGGCACGTTGTCCCGACAACTGAAGACTTCACTTATTCGCGTACAAACTACCTTTTTCTGAAAATTGTACCTGTTGGTAAATACATAAAACTTTCTTCGTTTGTTTCGCTGGCGTATGGTTAAATTAAGCTGGTGATAACGTTACTAAAACGTTAACTGTACCTCGAGTTTGCTAACGCTAATTCTGTAGCCTGGTTTACAGTTGTCTTAGCTATAACTAGCTAACGCTTAATTTAACACTTTATTCCCTGCAGTCGTACCCTTATGAGTTATTGTATGAGTTCAGATCAGTTAAATTTATAGGAAAATGTTCAGTTGTGATTTCTGTGGTAAGTCGGTTAAGACGTTGAGGGGTTATGTGCTTCATTGTAAACTTCATAGAAATGAGCCACGTTGTTTGTTTAAGTGTTTCGGGGCCGGTTGCAAGCAGACATTTTGTAGATATGGAGCTTTTAAGGCTCATTTTTACCGGAGGCACAATGCAGGCGTTCCTGTTGCCGTTACTGATGGAATGCCAGCCACCTCGTTTAAATGTGCAGTGTCGTTGTGTGAACGTCAGTGTCTAGATACTAAAGATTTAATAGCTCACTTGAAGGAGCATATTGTGGAAGGACGTGTGGTGACTTGTCCAGTGAAAGGATGCACAAAAGTCTTCAAGGTCAGATCTTCGTTTACTGCCCATATGTCACGAAACCACAGAGATTTTGCAGACAGCAGTGTCAGTGACATATACAGAGAACCTGTATCTCAGTCATCATCGGTTCTAACTGAATCAGATGACATTGTCGCTCAAGTGTGTGAAGGTGATCTAGATATGTCAGAAAATTTTACTGATCTTTTTTTCAGAAATGTCTGTTTATTTTACTTGAAATTACAGGGGCAGTTTCTATTACCTGCTTCAACCATACAGAACATAGTTGAGGAAATGCAAAACATACATGAGTTGGGTCAGACATACACTTTGGGTAAACTTGCTTCGTTGCTAAAAAATGACACATCATTATCAGATAGTGACATCACCAAAGTTTGTGATTCTGTCAGGGGATTTGACTTGTTCTCTGAATGTCATACAGGGGCAATGAGAACAGCATTCTCAAGAACACAATCTTTTAAAAAAATGTTCAACTATGTGGAGACTAAAAAAATGTTTCTGGGAAGAGATGAGAACAGGAGAGATAGGTTTGCATATTATGTGCCTGTGAGAGAGACTTTAAAGTGTTTGTTAAAATCTGATCTGTGGCAGAATTGTGTGCCAGGTGAACACATGACAGAGTCTCCCTCAGATGTTCTAAGCGACATTATCGATGGTCAAATATTCAAATCCAGTGAGTTTTTTAGTCAAAATGCATCATGTCTTAAGTTAGTATTATACCAGGATGCATTTGAAGTTGTTAATCCTTTAGGCTCTGCAAAGACAAAACATAAAATATTAGCTGTTTATGTATCTGTTGCTAATTTGCCCCCTCATGTACGGTCAGACACAAACCACATGTCACTTGTTTTACTGTGTAGGGAGAAAGACTTCAAAGAGTTTGGCCATGCTAAGGTCTTTTCTGAATTACTATCAGACTTAAAGGAATTGGAGGAGAATGGGATTGTAGTATCAGATGAAACAGTAGTCAAAGGAACCCTGTATTGCATTGCTGGAGATAATTTGGGCTCACATTGCATTGGTGGCTTCACTGAAAATTTCAGTCGATCAGAACATTTTTGTAGGTATTGCCTAATAACCCGATCTGATTTTCAGGGTCACGATCCAAATCTGTGCGGACCAGCACGCACCATTGAGAGCTACAGTTCTGCTGTTGATCGCCTCCAAACTGAAGGTACACCAAATATTGAAGGAGTAAAGTTTAAGTCAGTATTCAATTCTTTAAAATACTTCAATGTCTGTCAGCCAGGTTTGCCACCTTGTCTAGGACATGACATTTTTGAGGGTGTTCTGGCTTATGATGTTGCGCTCTATCTTAAATATTTTATAAAAAATAAGGGATGGTTCACTTACTCCACTTTAAATCGTCGCATTAAGCAGTTCAAATACTGTGGCTCTGATTCTTCTACAAAGCCATGTGAAGTCAGTTCTCAAGCTGTTAAACTCTCAGGACATGCTATCCAGAATTGGAATTTTCTTAGGTTGCTGCCTCTCATAATTGGTGACAGAATAGAAGATACAACAGATAATGTATGGCAGTTGACTCTGCAGTTGAAAGACATTGTGGACATGATCTGTGCTCAGAAAATCTCTGTGCCTCAGGTTGCATATCTTGATATTCTTATTCAAGAATATTTAGATTCAAGAAAATGTCTATTCCCTACTAGTAACCTGAAGCCAAAACATCATTATTTACGCCATTATCCAGCACTGATTTTGAAATTTGGCCCCTTGATCAGAGTGTGGACAATGCGCTTTGAGGGTAAGCACAGTTATTTCAAGAGATGTGCAAGGACTTTAAAGAATTTTAAAAACCTCTGCCTTACTCTGTCTGAAAGACATCAGATGTTGCATGCTTATCTTTCAGCAGGATCAATAGGTCAAGATGTCATGCAAGCTAAAGGTGCTTCTGCATTTTACTCAGTACTATACAGTAAAGCCATTCAAGATGCAGTGAGCCACTTTGACTTCACTGAGACCAACACAAAGGTCGTGACTGAAATGCTCTATAAGGGAACATTATACAAGAAAGGACAATTTCTTGTCACAGGGAACCCTGATTCTGTGGAGTTTGGTGAGCTACTGCTTATTCTGATCAAAAATGACGGTGTTCATTTTCTGGTGTTACTATGTAGAGCAGAATTCATTCCTCAGTACCATATGTACTCAGTTAAGAACGACAATGGAAAAATGTTGTGTCTGAACATCAGTGACTTGATTGATTTCTATCCATTGTCATCTTACATCAAGGATGGGTACCAAATAGTTCCACTAAAACACAGTGTGTTGTCACAGTAATGAATATCCTGGCCTGTTATTTTGAAATTAATTGAGCTTTGTTTACACTTTCAGAAAATTCAGAAATGGCTTCAGAACGAAGCAACATAGGCAGTGCCATTACCAAAGTGTTGCCAGATCTCCCAGCCTCAATTCTAAGTATTTTAGAGGAGACACTACAGTCATTGGGGGTGGAGACCACTGAGGATTTTCACTTCATTCAGGAAGCTGATCTGCTTTCAGTTCTCAGACCAATTCAAGCAAGGAAATTGGTAGCTGCCTGGCAACAAACCAGTAAGTGCATTCGGACAGAATTTATGTTAGAATTTATTTTGAATTATAACCACAGTTTAAACATCAATAAATGCATTTTGTTAATTTCATTATTTTGTACAGCACAGGACATTGAAGTTCACAGCCAGGCAGCATTAAGCTCTCCAGGTTCCTCGACCCAGTCCTCACTCTCTTCCTCTCCCTCGCCTAGACACCCATGTGCTGCTGCAGATTGGGTTGACACCTTCCATATTCCATGGGAGAGGTGTCCTGAAGCACTGATTCAGTGTTTGGAAAGGGGAAAACGACCAAGCCCAAAGTTACGGAGAGAAATGATTCGGATTGTTGTGTCCGAGATGATGAAAGTCTGTGCTTCTCCGACTAAACAAGCCTCGACGGAAGTTGCCAAAAAAATGGTTGCCAAGTATCCACAATCACTGCAAGACGTCATAGAAGGCGACATTGTGGGTCCAGGTTATCACTCACTGGTCAAACAGTTACAAGCCCGAATTGATAATGTGAGACGGTTTTCAATACCGAAGATGATTAAGCGCAAACAGGAGGCAGATGACTGTGACACAGATGAAATCCCAACTAAACGAAGGGCTGCTGTTCAAGACACATATGGCTGCATAAAGTGGGACATGAAATTCATGCCAGTGAGTGAGACACCAAAAAGCCAACAGGAGAAAAAAGACAGAATGAAAGTGCTTAGTGAACAGACTAACTTCAACCCAGACGAGGTACAAACTCTGATGATGTGCACCTACTACTCCCAACGTAAAGAGGTAAACAAGGGAACAGACCTGCAGTCTCTCATGGAGGAGTGGCCTTTTTTGTTTAAGGAGATTGGCATGACAGTTCACTACCAAGAGCTCACTGGGATACCATTAAAGGACACCTTCCTCACTAGTGTGGAAAAAAAGGGGAAACGGCTTCTGGACTTCATGAGAACCATTTGTGCAGACAAGAACAAACGAGTTTTGCAGGCTGTCACAAAGCTAAAGATTCTGAGAGGACAGTTGGAGGGCTGCTCAGAAGATGTCAAAGATATGGTGCTATTGCTTCTCTCCTATTTTGATGAAAAAGAAGAGAGCCTCTTTCACTATGTAGATGAAACATGTCTGGCAAGCGAAGTAAACATGGACATTTTGCCAGTGACACCTTGCATTATTGTATGCGGTAAGTTGATACTCATTTTTACTGAAGGGTCCTAAGCTAATGTAATGTGACTGCATGAAGTGCACTATCATGCACTTAACAAGTTTGAATCGTTCTTTTTCAAAATCAATAAAGTGTATGTGGACCAGCAAGCCACTATTTTAAGCGGAAAAACACATTGAAGAATGCACAATTGCTCTTCTTATTGTGCATCTTAATTTATCAGGGCAGCTTGATAGTGGTCAGCATGACCAGCTTACAACAAGAAGGAGGAGCGTCCTGGGTCCTTTCTGTGTGGAGTCTGCATGTCTTCCCTGACTTTGTGTAGGCTTACTTTGGGTGCTGTAGTTTACTCCCACATTCCAAAGACATGCGTTAGACTAATTGATTACACTAATATTGTGCAGGTTTGAGTGTGTTCGAGCTAATATTATAAGTTTTCTGGTGTTAATCCACTTCTGAAGAAAGATGGTTCATATGAAGCACTTGTTTTCACTATATGAAAGTTTATATTTGGAGGATCTGCTCACAAATATTAGGGGAGATTTTAAGTATCCCATATATTTTGTGAACAGTATATTACACTCGTAAATATCACTAAATGAAAAAGAACTTTGTTCTTATAATTTATCATATGACGTTTGGATGGTAATTGGGAGTTGTTAATGATTTTCAACCTGTATCTTTGCAGGCACCTCCTGCTATGCTGCAAGGCAGTTCATGTTGAGTGTAGACCGCAAGGTTGTGCATGACCAAATCCCCACCTTCGTCTCTGCCATCTGTTTAATGTTTGGATGCTATTATTGTCTAAACATCCACTACCCTGTGGAACTGGGATCCACTCTTGAATTTCTTCAGAGGTAAGGGTAAGGTATATATATATACACACACACACACACAATCATATATACAGTATATATATATATTGATCTGTTAGAGTAGGGTGTGCAAATTCACTCTACATATTTATTCATTCTACATAAATCCGTCTTATAGCTACAATTGCTGGTTTAACCAAGTTTTAATGACCAAGAACAGTGGAAATACAAAGGTTCCAGATTGTAAAAAAATATGAAAACTTGAGTATTAAAACATTATGGTAATATGTATTGTTTGTTTTACTTAAACTAGTCCAGAATAAAATGTTAATGTATAGCAGATGAGCAATGAGTAGCATTATATACTGTATATATATATATAACTAATATATATAACTTTGCACACATAGATTAGCATCTTTTTAAAAGGCTACTTTGGGCAAAAGTATATTACCCTTTTTTCTTGTAGTGTTGTATTATGGGGAGTTTAGTTTGATTGTGCAACCGCCTCACAGCTAAATGGTTCTGGGTTCTTTTTGTGTATGGCGTTTACTTGTTTTTGCTAAGCCTGCACATTTTTGTCCCACTACTTCAGAGAGAGGTTGCCCTGTGATGAAAATGTGAATTGACTGTGATGTTATTTGGGACTTTTGCCATATTGCACCCCTTTTTGTTAGAGTAAACACAATGGTTGATTATGAATTCTTGTGTTTCCAAAGGTGTTTCTTCATCATCAATCCAGAGAAGGGAACAAAAGTAGAAACAAAGACAAACAAGAAGCAGCTGTCCGTTAACCCAAGAGTCCTCACTCTCATTGCAGATCTCTCTGATTATGAGTGGAGAGAGACATGTTGAAAATGGACTTATCTAGCTGGACTGTTAAGACTGAATTGTTACAGTACTAGCTGTAAGCAGCAATGGCCTTTGCTGTAACTGTTAACCACTGGCATTCTGAACAGTGTTTTTATGTTAAGGCATTTGTTTCTTTAGTTCTCATTCAGAGCTGACTATAAATAGTTCCAGTTTTTCAAACATCTCATCTGTGTCAGAGATCCCAAGCTGAGCATCCTCTTCTGTTAATTCTGGACTAAATGACTGTTGCTCTTGATGAAGCGGCAAGTGGATAATTCTTTCATGCATTTTACCGTTCATCCAATGGATACATCCTGTTTTTTTTCAACAGTGCTTTGTGAGTACTGCATGAACAATTTACGGATTAATAAATGTTTGGTGTTAATCTGTGCCTTGATTTCCAGTGTGCCTTTTTTGGTATTTAATTTTTGATTTACCATACAAAACTGTTCACTGTAAAATTTAATCCAATTAACCGTAATGTCATATGTTATTATACCGTAATATTTACATGGAATTTCTGGCAACCACAGCTGCCAGTAAATTACTGTAAAGTTGACTTTTGCAGTAATATACCATAACACATAATACAGTTATACTGTGTTTATCACTGAGATAGTCTGTAATTGGACTTATGTGTCTGTTGTTTTTAGAGTATATTACTGTAAACAGGTTTATTTGTAGCTGGTATATTTTAAAGAGATTTACCATTAATAGTTTTACAAAATGGCTTTAATTTTAAAGCAAATCGCCGTAAACAGGTTAGCAGTAATTCTGTATTTTACATAGTATTTTTCCATAAACAAACAACAGTTTGCAACTGTAAGACTTACGGTTGCCAAAAAGCATACCGTAAGGTTGTATACATTTTCACGATAATTTTTATGGTAAAGTTCTGGCAACCACAGCTGCCAGTTTTTTACTGTTAATTTAACAGATTAGTTTTTACAGTGTACAGTCAAGCATGGTGGTGGTAGCATCATGGTCTTGGGCTGCATGAGTGTTGCTGGCACTGGGGAGCTGCAGTTCATTGAGGGAAACATGAATTCCAACATGTACTGTGACATTCTGAAACAGAGCATGATCCCCTCCCTTCGAAAACTGGGCCTCATGGCAGTTTTCCAACAGGATAACGACCCCAAACACAACCTCCAAGATGACAACTGCCTTGCTGAGGTAAAGGTGATGGACTAAACCCAATTGAGCACCTGTGGCGCATCCTCAAGTGGAAGGTGGAGGAGTTCAAGGTGTCTAACATCCACCAGCTCCGTGATGTCATCATGGAGGAGTGGAAGAGGATTCCAGTAGCAACCTGTGCAGCTCTGGTGAATTCCATGCCCAGGAGGGTTAAGGCAGTGCTGGAAAATAATGGTGGTCACACAAAATATTGACACTTTGGGCACAATTTGGACATGTTCACTGTGGGGTGTACTCACTTATGTTGCCAGCCATTTAGACATTAATGGCTGTGTGTTGAGTTATTTTCAGAAGACAGTAAATCTACACTGCTATACAAGTTGTACACTGACTACTCTAAGTTATATCCAAGTTTTATTTCTATAGTGTTGTCCCATGAAAAGATATAATAAAATATTTGCAGAAATGTGAGGGGTGTACTCACTTTTGTGATACACTGTAGGTTTAGTAACGTTAAGCAAGTTGAAAACGATTCCCAAAATCCCTTGCTGTGCACTCACTGTGTATTGTGATTACATGTATTCTGATATTTCATTGTCTTTTAGTTATTTTTATATTTTACTACAAAAATATTGTCGTGTTTTTACCTTCACTATCGCTGCACTTTACCGCTAGCATTAGCCACATGCTACTGTAGAGGGTCGGCTCACCTAGCCGCTATCCGGTGGGGATGCTGCGGGTCTTTTGCTGTGCGGTGGTGGAGGTGTGGGAATAAAGGCACACGACAGGGTAGAGTCACTTTAACTGTTTATTCAGGACTTCACTGAGCGTTACAACACTTTATACCGCCTAGTTCCAGAACCCGAACTTCATGCCGGGACCAAGGCGAGTCTAACTAAACTAACTGCAGAATGTCCGAACGCACATATATAAACCTGGTGCTGCATTCTGATTGGCTGAGCTGAATGTCACTCACATACTAGCTCTAACGTTCACGTTGCTTAACTGAAACCACCAATCAAGCTTCCCCATTCTTATTAACCAAAATAACAAAATAAATAAAAAATATAACAGCCAATCGGGGCCCTCAATTATTCGGGGCCCCTGGGCTTAAGCCCAGGTAAGCCCGTGCATTAAATCGCCCCTGGGTGCGGTGGAATATTCCAACATCATTTCTACACTGAGAATCTGAGATCCCTGGTTTAATTCTTGGCTCTATGTTTTATACATAAATAAGCATTTTGGCATATATGTCCATAAATTGATTACACATACATGAACTGAAATGAGCATACATATTGTTATGGGCCACATATATGTCAATATATGAAATGGTTCCAATTTCTAAAAGGATTCATATGTAGTTTGCACAAATATGGGCATGTATTGGATTGCATATAGGAAAATATGCAATAACTGGCGTTGGGATCACATTTCAACAACCAAATGTTTTTGATGTGATATTCGTGGTATATTTGATAACGAACATCATTCTGACAGCAATGGAAGAGCAACAGCAGTCAGAAAGGAGAGGATTTCTCAGTTTGGTCAGATACTATAAGTCACTTATAGGATAAAAGCATCTGCTAAATGTCACAAATGTAAATTGTCTTTATTAAAGTAGATTTTAAAAACTTTTACTTCCACAATTTTTCAACAAATTTCCCAAGTCATAAGAAAAAGAATTTTAAGCTCTTAATGCAGGTATTACTGTGTCTAGCAAGACAGGAAGTGGAATTATATTTTTACTCTAAAGCCTATTTTTAACATATTTTTAATGTACTACAAGTGCACTTGTAATACTGATTAAGTGTGCTTTAATTTCACTTTATGTACAGTGTATCACAAAAGTGAGTACACCCCTCAAATTTCTGCAGATATTTAAGTATATCTTTTCATGGGACAACACTGACAAAATGACACTTTGACACAATGAAAAGTAGTCTGTGTGCACCTTATATAACAGTGTAAATTTATTCTTCCCTCAAAATAACTCAATATACAGCCATTAATGTCTAAACCACCGGCAACAAAAGTGAGTACACCCCTTAGTGAAAGTTCCTAAAGTGTCAATATTTTGTGTGGCCACCATTATTTCCCAGAACTGCCTTAACTCTCCTGGGCATGGAGTTTACCAGAGCTTCACAGGTTGCCACTGGAATGCTTTTCCACTCCTCCATGACGACATCACGGAGCTGGCGGATATTCGAGACTTTGTGCTCCTCCACCTTCCGCTTGAGGATGCCCCAAAGATGTTCTATTGGGTTTAGGTCTGGAGACATGCTTGGCCAGTCCATCACCTTTACCCTCAGCCTCTTCAATAAAGCAGTGGTCGTCTTAGAGGTGTGTTTGGGGTCATTATCATGCTGGAACACTGCCCTGCGACCTAGTTTCCGGAGGGAGGGGATCATGCTCTGCTTCAGTATTTCACAGTACATATTGGAGTTCATGTGTCCCTCAATGAAATGTAACTCCCCAACACCTGCTGCACTCATGCAGCCCCAGACCATGGCATTCCCACCTCCATGCTTGACTGTAGGCATGACACACTTATCTTTGTACTCCTCACCTGATTGCCGCCACACATGCTTGAGACCATCTGAACCAAACAAATTAATCTTGGTCTCATCAGACCATAGGACATGGTTCCAGTAATCCATGTCCTTTGTTGACATGTCTTCAGCAAACTGTTTGCGGGCTTTCTTGTGTAGAGACTTCAGAAGAGGCTTCCTTCTGGGGTGTCAGCCATGCAGACCAATTTGATGTAGTGTGCGGCGTATGGTCTGAGCACTGACAGGCTGACCCCCCACCTTTTCAATCTCTGCAGCAATGCTGACAGCACTCCTGCGCCTATCTTTCAGAGACACCAGTTGGATGTGACGCTGAGCACGTGCACTCAGCTTCTTTGGACGACCAACGCGAGGTCTGTTCTGAGTGGACCCTGCTCTTTTAAAACGCTGGATGATCTTGGCCACTGTGCTGCAGCTCAGTTTCAGGGTGTTGGCAATCTTCTTGTAGCCTTGGCCATCTTCATGTAGCGCAACAATTCGTCTTTTAAGATCCTCAGAGAGTTCTTTGCCATGAGGTGTCATGTTGGAACTTTCAGTGACCAGTATGAGAGAGTGTGAGAGCTGTACTACACACCTGCTCCCTATGCACACCTGAGACCTAGTAAAACTAACAAATCACATGACATTTTGGAGGGAAAATGACAAGCAGTGCTCAATTTGGACATTGAGGGGTGTAGTCTCTTAGGGGTGTACTCACTTTTGTTGCCGGTGGTTTAGACATTAATGGCTGTATATTGAGTTATTTTGAGGGAAGAATAAATTTACACTTTTATATAAGCTGCACACAGACTACTTTTCATTGTGTCAAAGTGTCATTTTGTCAGTGTTGTCCCATGAAAAGATATACTTAAATATCTGCAGAAATGTGAGGGGTGTACTCACTTTTGTGATACACTGTATATGTGAAACATGGAGTTAAATACACATGCAGTAGTATACTTAAATTTAATTAAATATACTCAGTACTAGTATATACTAGTCTCCGTTTAGTACAGTTAATACATTTACCAGACGCTTTTATCTAAAGCGACTTACACAATGAGCAGAACACGACGAGCAATTGAGGGTTAAGGGCCTTGCTCAGGGACCCAACAGTGGCAACTTGGTGGTGGTGGGGCTTGAACCGGCAACCTTCTGTTTACTAGTCCAGTACCTTAACCACTGAGCTATCACTGGCCCCTTACTGACTTTAATACAATTAAAGTCAAGCTTTTGTATTATTTTTGTACACCTAAAGTATAATAAGTACAATATGTTCCATTGTATTTGTATTTGTGTTTACTCTGGTTGTCTTTCTTTAATATGAATGTTTAATTGAATCTATTTATTTAATGTGAACTGCAAATTATGCATCTCAATGTCATAATGTCTTGTTAGTTGTTTTTTCTTAGTTTGCTATCAGAGCTGTTTTTGTTCTTCCTGGTTTTGGATTGCTTGTAAAAAAATAATATTTTGCAATATTGCAATATATCTGTGAAACTGTGCATGTAAATATAGTTGTACTAAGTTATGCTTGTAGTAAACTATGTTTTAACTGAAGTATGCATGTAGTGTAGTTGGGTTGTTGTGAATTACTGTTTTATAATTGCAGCAACTAAATATTTTGAGGAAGGAAAAATAGATACAACATGTGGCATGTGCAAACAATTTTGGCACATTTAAGTGTGTTTACTGATCAAATATGATATATACATAATCAGAGATAGTGCATTAAATGTGAATTAAATGCCATTACTAAATCTCCTTTACATTGTGCTGTTGTAACTTCTTTTCATTTGATCAACCATAAAACTTGTCCAGAGGTGCACAAACTTTGTACAGAAGACTGTATTTGAGGATCACGGATATTTCATGACAGAACTTGCAGCTGAATGACAGTTTGGTAATAAAAAGACGGCTGCTAGTGTGAGTGCAGAGTTCACATGTAGACAAATTGTTGTTTTAAATGTCATAAGAATGTATTTCTGTTGTTTAGTAGTAACACATGAGGGTTTTTTAATCGTATTAACACGAACAAAAATTTCATTTTGATTACTGTCTGATTCTGTATGTCTAACAGTTTAACATTTAAAATCCTTCCTAGTGTAGATTCAGATTGTACTCATGACTATTGAACTCAGAAAGTGAGAGATTTGGAGGAGCAGGTGAAGGTAGCTTGATAAACCGGTTTGATTGAAGTGAAGATGGATTTTGATTGTGTGGAGGAGAGAAACGTTTTCCAGAAAATCACGGTGAGTATCTAAATATAAAATGTAATATGTGAATGTTATAAATATGTACTTAATAGAGAAATGTTAAGTATTGATTTCTTTGTAAGGGGAACTAAACTAGAATATATATACAGTATATATATATATATATATATATATATATATATATATACAATGTTTCTTTTCATGTTTTATATCTTTCATTTCATGTTTAAGTTTTAACGTAACTTTTTTTGTATTTGGGATGTGTATGGGTGGGGGCATATTTCAGCTGTCAGTTTAAAAATATGTATTTTTAAAAGCCTGTTACATATCAGTTAGCTAAAAAAAATATATACTTATAAACTTGAATCTGAAACAATACAGTGATCTGCACAGAGCCCTGACCTCAATCCCAATAAACATCTATGGTATAGGCTGTTACATTCACAGTGGAGGTGTGGGACTCAATATTAATGTCCATCATATACTGAACAAAAATATTAATGCAACACTTTTGTTTTTGCTCCCATTTTTCATGAGCTGAACTCAAAGATCCAAGACTTTGTCTATGTACACAAAAGGCCTTTTTCTCTCAAATATTGTTCACAAAAATCGTCTGAGACCAGCCACCCGGACAGCTGCTGCAACAATCGGTTTGCTTAACCAAAGACATTTCTGCACAAACTGTCAGAAACCGTGTCAGGGAAGCTCATCTGCATGCAAGTCGTCCTCATCGGGGTCTCGACACCTGACTGCAGTTCGTCGTCGTAACCGACTTGAGTGGGCAAATGCATTCTGGCATGTTGGAGAGGTGTTCTCTTCACAGATGGATCCCGGGATTCACTGTACAGGGTGAGCGTTTTGCTGATGTCAACATTGTGAATCGAGTGGCCCATGGTGGCGGTGGGGTTATGGTATGGGCAGGCGTATGTTATGGACAACGAACAGAGGTTAATTTTATTGATGGCATTTTAAATGCACAGAGATACCATGACGAGATCTTGGGGCCCATTGTTGTGCCATTCATCCACGACCATCACCTCATGTTGCAGCATGATGATGCACGGCCCCATGTTGCAAGGATCTGTACACAATTCCTGGAAGCTGAAAACATCTCAGTTCTTGCATGGCCAGCATACTCACCAGACATGTCACCCATTGAGCATGTTTGGGATCAGCAACTTCGCACAGCCATCAAAAAGCAGTGGATAAACTTTCCTCATGCCACAATCAACATCCTGATCAACTCTATGCGAAGGAGATGTGTTGCACTGCGAGAGGCAAATGGCCTTTTATTGTGGCCAGCCTAAGGCACACCTGTGCAATAATCATGCTGTCTAATCAGCATCTTGATATGCCACACCTGTGCTGTGAGGTGGATGGATTATCTTGGCAAAGGAGAAGTGCTCACTAACACAGATTTAGGCAAATTTGTGAACAATATTTGAGAGAAAAAGGCCTTTTGTGTACATAGACAAAGTCTTAGATCTTTGAGTTTAGCTCATGAAAAATGGGAGCAAAAACAAAAGTGTTGCGTTTATATTTTTGTTCAGTATAGTTGTTGTATTGGACTGTAGTTTGTCTGGTTGCAGTGTTTAAAACATTTACTATGGGGAGCCGGTGTCATGTCGATTTATCCTACTTAACAAGCTGTGCTACCGAGCATGCGCACATCTGTTTATGTTGAGTGGAACATAGATAATTTTATAATACTTTTGCCTGACTTACCATATTATATTTCTTTTTTTAACAATTCTCCAAAAGTTCCACAAAAGGGAAATATCACAAAGATTTTTTTTTACTAGCATAATAACAACATCTCATATTACCATATCATATTACTTTTTAAAAACAAAAAGTGCCACAAGAGGGTGACATCACAAATCAATGTGGGCAGAATACTCATATACAGCATAGAATAGAATAGAATAGAATAGAATAGAATAGAATAGAATAGAATAGAATAGAATAGAATAGAATAGAATAGAATAGAATAGAATAGAATAGAATAGAATAGAATAGAATAGAATAGAATATTTATTGTCACTATACACAAGTACAATGAAATTTCCAGTGGCATCTCTCCAATAGAGTAGCAGCAGTAGAAGAAAGAAAGACAGTAGTAGTATTAATACAAGTAATTAAAATTATTTACACTCTAAATAATAAAAATAAAATATTTGCTCTCTTGTAAAGTGAATTTTACATTTTTGCTTTAAATATTAAATATTAACTGTTTGTGTGCAGATGCTGCATAGTCCGTGTGTGACCCGTAGTCCACCGCTTTAGGAAAAAAGCTGTTCCTTAGTCTGTTTGTGCGTGCTTTTATTGTCCTGAATCATTTGCCTGAGGGTAGTAGCTGGAACAGTGTGTGTCCGGGGTGTTTTCCCCGTTTCTGTTTCCTTTCCCTACGCCGCCTGCGTCGCTTCACTGGTGGAATAGCGATACTGAAAGTCTCTGAAGTGTTCCGTATCTCCGGTGGGATGAAAGTTGTATTAAATGGAAAAGCGGTGTAATTATCCCTTATAAAGAATAACTCCGATCTAGTGTAACCGTTAAGAGCTACTGCTCTACTGATAAAAGAAAAGGTAAAATAGAAAAGTAAAAGACTAGAATAAGGAAAAGATAGAGAGAGCCGAGCCGCTGCGTCCGTGCGCGCCGCCATCCTGATCCTGATCCCCATACAGTACTACATACTGCACCAGTATATACTAAACTGTACTAGTTAATACTCTACACAAAATACAGCAACAATACATACTGTATACTGAATAGTGCACTAGTGTATACTGTATACTTCATTCTGCACCAGTATATACTGTATACTACATTCAGCAACAATACATACTGTATACTGAATAGTGCACTAGTGTATACTGTATACTTCATTCTGCACCAGTATATACTGTATACTACATACAGCAACAATACATACTGTATACTGAATAGTGCACTAGTGTATACTGTATACTTCATTCTGCACCAGTATATACTGTATACTACATTCAGCAACAATACATACTGTATACTGAATAGTGCACTAGTGTTTACTGTATACTTCATGCTGCACCAGTATATACTGTATACTACATACAGCAACAATACATACTGTATACTGAATAGTGCACTAGTGTATACTGTATACTTCATTCTGCACCAGTATATACTGTATACTACATACAGCAACAATGCATACTGTATACTGAATACTGCACTAGTGTATACTGTATACTTCATTCTGCACCAGTATATACTGTATACAACATACAACAATACATACTGTATACTGAATACTGCACTAGTGTATACTGTATACTTCATTCTGCACCAGTATATACTGTATACAACATACAGCAACAATACATACTGTATACTGAATAGTGCACTAGTGTATACTGTATACTTCATTCTGCACCAGTATATACTGTATACTACATACAGCAACAATACATACTGTATACTGAATAGTGCACTAGTGTATACTGTATACTTCATGCTGCACCAGTATATACTGTACACTACATTCTGCACCAGTATACACTGTATACTACATACAGCAACAACACATACTGTCTACTGAATAATGCACTAGTGTTTACTTTATACTTCATGCTGCACCAGTATATACTGTATACTGCATACAGCAACAATACATACTGTATACTGAATAGTGCACTAGTGTATACTGTATACTACATACAGCAACAATACATACTGCATACTGAATAGTGCACTGGTGTATACTGTATACTTCATTCTGCACCAGTATATACTGTATACTACATACAGCAACAATACATACTGTAAACTGAATAGTGCACTGGTGTATACTGTATACTTCATTCTGCACCAGTATATACTGTATACTACATACAGCAACAATACATACTGTAAACTGAATAGTGCACTGGTGTATACTGTATTCTTCGTTCTTATGAGTAAAGTTTAGTAAAGAATCAGAAAAAGTACATTTAAATGTGCAGGAATTAAATCAGTTTCCTGTAAATGTTGTTATTAACATACCATGTCCTTGCTGGTGTTTCTCTGAACTGAAACGTGTAGGTGCCCCTGTGCTTTTTACATTGTCATTTATTTTTGGTTTTATCTTTACTTTAATGTTACTCTAGTGTGATGGAGGGTACAAGACCAGAGTCAACTGAACCCAGCTGTGTTTCCATGAAGAGCAACCAGTCAATGGATCCTCGACTTAACTTTAAAGATGGAGGATGTTCTACTGATATAAGGTCAGTATCATCTCATGTTCTAGTGCTTTAAATTCCACCTGATCTAACTCATTAACTTCATTAAACTTACTCAACGCATCAATTTATTCATGAAAATCTCCTTATCATGTCACGTGGGGAGATACAGGACCCAAGATGAAGAGATCAAATAACCAAAAAAAAATGTATTGACAAAAACACCGAGAAGAACAGAAGATGACAAAATGAAAACAAAAAGTAAATTGGGCGGACCTCGATGCAATGGCTGGCCACTGGAACACTGAAACACAAAAAATCATCTGAACCAGTACATACTATATACTACATACAGCAACAATACATAATGGTTACTGAATAGTGCACTAGTGTTTACTGTATACTTCATTCTGCACCAGTATATACTGTATACTACATACAGCAACAATACATAATAATTACTGAAGAGTGCACTAGTGTTTACTGTATACTTCATTCTGCACCAGTATATACTGTATACTACATACAGCAACAATACATACTGTATACTGAATAGTGCACTAGTGTTTACTGTATGCTTCATTCTGCACCAGTATATACTGTATACTACATACAGCAACGATACATAATGGTTACTGAATAGTGCACTAGTGTTTACTGTATACTTCATTCTGCACCAGTATATACTGTATACTACATACAGCAACAATGCATTGCATACTGTATACTGAATAATGCACTAGTGTTTACTTTATACTTCATGCTGCACCAGTATATACTGTATACTACATACAGCAACAATACATACTGTATACTGAATAGTGCACTAGTGTATACTGTATACTTCATTCTGCACCAGTATATACTGTATACAACATACAACAACAATACATACTGTATACTGAATACTGCACTAGTGTATACTGTATACTTCATTCTGCACCAGTATACACTGTATACTACATACAGCAACAATACATACTGTATACTGAATAGTGCACTAGTGTATACTGTAGACTTCATTCTGCACCAGTATATACTGTATACTACATACAGCAACAATACATAATGTTTACTGAATAGTGCACTAGTGTATACTGTATACTACATACAGCAACAATACATACTGTATACTGAATAGTGCACTAGTGTATACTGTATACTTCATTCTGCACCAGTATATACTGTATACTACATACAGCAACAATACATACTGTATACTGAATAGTGCACTAGTGTTTACCGTATACTTCATTCTGCACCAGTATATACTGTATACTACATACAGCAACAATACATAATGGTTACTGAATAGTGCACTAGTGTATACTGTATACTTCATTCTGCACCAGTATATACTGTATACTACATACAGCAACAATACATAATGGTTACTGAATAGTGCACTAGTGTTTACTGTATACTTCATTCTGCACCAGTATATACTGTATACTACATACAGCAACAATACATACTGTATACTGAATAGTGCACTAGTGTATACTGTATACTTCATTCTGCACCAGTATACACTGTATACTACATACAGCAACAACACATACTGTCTACTGAATAATGCACTAGTGTTTACTTTATACTTCATGCTGCACCAGTATATACTGTATACTGCATACAGCAACAATACATACTGTATACTGAATAGTGCACTAGTGTATACTGTATACTACATACAGCAACAATACATACTGTAAACTGAATAGTGCACTGGTGTATACTGTATACTTCATTCTGCACCAGTATATACTGTATACTACATACAGCAACAATACATACTGTAAACTGAATAGTGCACTGGTGTATACTGTATACTTCATTCTGCACCAGTATATACTGTATACTACATACAGCAACAATACATACTGTAAACTGAATAGTGCACTGGTGTATACTGTATTCTTCGTTCTTATGAGTAAAGTTTAGTAAAGAATCAGAAAAAGTACATTTAAATGTGCAGGAATTAAATCAGTTTCCTGTAAATGTTGTTATTAACATACCATGTCCTTGCTGGTGTTTCTCTGAACTGAAACGTGTAGGTGCCCCTGTGCTTTTTACATTGTCATTTATTTTTGGTTTTATCTTTACTTTAATGTTACTCTAGTGTGATGGAGGGTACAAGACCAGAGTCAACTGAACCCAGCTGTGTTTCCATGAAGAGCAACCAGTCAATGGATCCTCGACTTAACTTTAAAGATGGAGGATGTTCTACTGATATAAGGTCAGTATCATCTCATGTTCTAGTGCTTTAAATTCCACCTGATCTAACTCATTAACTTCATTAAACTTACTCAACGCATCAATTTATTCATGAAAATCTCCTTATCATGTCACGTGGGGAGATACAGGACCCAAGATGAAGAGATCAAATAACCAAAAAAAAATGTATTGACAAAAACACCGAGAAGAACAGAAGATGACAAAATGAAAACAAAAAGTAAATTGGGCGGACCTCGATGCAATGGCTGGCCACTGGAACACTGAAACACAAAAAATCATCTGAACCAGTACATACTATATACTACATACAGCAACAATACATAATGGTTACTGAATAGTGCACTAGTGTTTACTGTATACTTCATTCTGCACCAGTATATACTGTATACTACATACAGCAACAATACATAATAATTACTGAAGAGTGCACTAGTGTTTACTGTATACTTCATTCTGCACCAGTATATACTGTATACTACATACAGCAACAATACATACTGTATACTGAATAGTGCACTAGTGTTTACTGTATGCTTCATTCTGCACCAGTATATACTGTATACTACATACAGCAACGATACATAATGGTTACTGAATAGTGCACTAGTGTTTACTGTATACTTCATTCTGCACCAGTATATACTGTATACTACATACAGCAACAATGCATACTGTATACTGAATAATGCACTAGTGTTTACTTTATACTTCATGCTGCACCAGTATATACTGTATACTACATACAGCAACAATACATACTGTATACTGAATAGTGCACTAGTGTATACTGTATACTTCATTCTGCACCAGTATATACTGTATACAACATACAACAACAATACATACTGTATACTGAATACTGCACTAGTGTATACTGTATACTTCATTCTGCACCAGTATACACTGTATACTACATACAGCAACAATACATACTGTATACTGAATAGTGCACTAGTGTATACTGTAGACTTCATTCTGCACCAGTATATACTGTATACTACATACAGCAACAATACATAATGTTTACTGAATAGTGCACTAGTGTATACTGTATACTACATACAGCAACAATACATACTGTATACTGAATAGTGCACTAGTGTATACTGTATACTTCATTCTGCACCAGTATATACTGTATACTACATACAGCAACAATACATACTGTATACTGAATAGTGCACTAGTGTTTACCGTATACTTCATTCTGCACCAGTATATACTGTATACTACATACAGCAACAATACATAATGGTTACTGAATAGTGCACTAGTGTATACTGTATACTTCATTCTGCACCAGTATATACTGTATACTACATACAGCAACAATACATAATGGTTACTGAATAGTGCACTAGTGTTTACTGTATACTTCATTCTGCACCAGTATATACTGTATACTACATACAGCAACAATACATACTGTATACTGAATAGTGCACTAGTGTATACTGTATACTTCATTCTGCACCAGTATACACTGTATACTACATACAGCAACAACACATACTGTCTACTGAATAATGCACTAGTGTTTACTTTATACTTCATGCTGCACCAGTATATACTGTATACTGCATACAGCAACAATACATACTGTATACTGAATAGTGCACTAGTGTATACTGTATACTACATACAGCAACAATACATACTGTAAACTGAATAGTGCACTGGTGTATACTGTATACTTCATTCTGCACCAGTATATACTGTATACTACATACAGCAACAATACATACTGTAAACTGAATAGTGCACTGGTGTATACTGTATACTTCATTCTGCACCAGTATATACTGTATACTACATACAGCAACAATACATACTGTAAACTGAATAGTGCACTGGTGTATACTGTATTCTTCGTTCTTATGAGTAAAGTTTAGTAAAGAATCAGAAAAAGTACATTTAAATGTGCAGGAATTAAATCAGTTTCCTGTAAATGTTGTTATTAACATACCATGTCCTTGCTGGTGTTTCTCTGAACTGAAACGTGTAGGTGCCCCTGTGCTTTTTACATTGTCATTTATTTTTGGTTTTATCTTTACTTTAATGTTACTCTAGTGTGATGGAGGGTACAAGACCAGAGTCAACTGAACCCAGCTGTGTTTCCATGAAGAGCAACCAGTCAATGGATCCTCGACTTAACTTTAAAGATGGAGGATGTTCTACTGATATAAGGTCAGTATCATCTCATGTTCTAGTGCTTTAAATTCCACCTGATCTAACTCATTAACTTCATTAAACTTACTCAACGCATCAATTTATTCATGAAAATCTCCTTATCATGTCACGTGGGGAGATACAGGACCCAAGATGAAGAGATCAAATAACCAAAAAAAAATGTATTGACAAAAACACCGAGAAGAACAGAAGATGACAAAATGAAAACAAAAAGTAAATTGGGCGGACCTCGATGCAATGGCTGGCCACTGGAACACTGAAACACAAAAAATCATCTGAACCAGTACATACTATATACTACATACAGCAACAATACATAATGGTTACTGAATAGTGCACTAGTGTTTACTGTATACTTCATTCTGCACCAGTATATACTGTATACTACATACAGCAACAATACATAATAATTACTGAAGAGTGCACTAGTGTTTACTGTATACTTCATTCTGCACCAGTATATACTGTATACTACATACAGCAACAATACATAATAATTACTGAATAGTGCACTAGTGTTTACTGTATACTTCATTCTGCACCAGTATATACTGTATACTACATACAGAAACAATACATACTGTATACTGAATAGTGCACTAGTGTTTACTGTATGCTTCATTCTGCACCAGTATATACTGTATACTACATACAGCAACGATACATAATGGTTACTGAATAGTGCACTAGTGTTTACTGTATACTTCATTCTGCACCAGTATATACTGTATACTACATACAGCAACAATGCATACTGTATACTGAATAATGCACTAGTGTTTACTTTATACTTCATGCTGCACCAGTATATACTGTATACTACATACAGCAACAATACATACTGTATACTGAATAGTGCACTAGTGTATACTGTATACTTCATTCTGCACCAGTATACACTGTATACTACATACAGCAACAACACATACTGTCTACTGAATAATGCACTAGTGTTTACTTTATACTTCATGCTGCACCAGTATATACTGTATACTGCATACAGCAACAATACATACTGTATACTGAATAGTGCACTAGTGTATACTGTATACTACATACAGCAACAATACATACTGTAAACTGAATAGTGCACTGGTGTATACTGTATACTTCATTCTGCACCAGTATATACTGTATACTACATACAGCAACAATACATACTGTAAACTGAATAGTGCACTGGTGTATACTGTATACTTCATTCTGCACCAGTATATACTGTATACTACATACAGCAACAATACATACTGTAAACTGAATAGTGCACTGGTGTATACTGTATTCTTCGTTCTTATGAGTAAAGTTTAGTAAAGAATCAGAAAAAGTACATTTAAATGTGCAGGAATTAAATCAGTTTCCTGTAAATGTTGTTATTAACATACCATGTCCTTGCTGGTGTTTCTCTGAACTGAAACGTGTAGGTGCCCCTGTGCTTTTTACATTGTCATTTATTTTTGGTTTTATCTTTACTTTAATGTTACTCTAGTGTGATGGAGGGTACAAGACCAGAGTCAACTGAACCCAGCTGTTTCCATGAAGAGCAACCAGTCAATGGATCCTCGACTTAACTTTAAAGATGGAGGATGTTCTACTGATATAAGGTCAGTATCATCTCATGTTCTAGTGCTTTAAATTCCACCTGATCTAACTCATTAACTTCATTAAACTTACTCAACGCATCAATTTATTCATGAAAATCTCCTTATCATGTCATGTGGGGAGATACAGGACCCAAGATGAAGAGATCAAATAACCAAAAAAAAATGTATTGACAAAAACACCGAGAAGAACAGAAGATGACAAAATGAAAACAAAAAGTAAATTGGGCGGACCTCGATGCAATGGCTGGCCACTGGAACACTGAAACACAAAAAATCATCTGAACCAGTACATACTATATACTACATACAGCAACAATACATAATGGTTACTGAATAGTGCACTAGTGTTTACTGTATACTTCATTCTGCACCAGTATATACTGTATACTACATACAGCAACAATACATAATAATTACTGAAGAGTGCACTAGTGTTTACTGTATACTTCATTCTGCACCAGTATATACTGTATACTACATACAGCAACAATACATAATAATTACTGAATAGTGCACTAGTGTTTACTGTATACTTCATTCTGCACCAGTATATACTGTATACTACATACAGAAACAATACATACTGTATACTGAATAGTGCACTAGTGTTTACTGTATGCTTCATTCTGCACCAGTATATACTGTATACTACATACAGCAACGATACATAATGGTTACTGAATAGTGCACTAGTGTTTACTGTATACTTCATTCTGCACCAGTATATACTGTATACTACATACAGCAACAATGCATACTGTATACTGAATAATGCACTAGTGTTTACTTTATACTTCATGCTGCACCAGTATATACTGTATACTACATACAGCAACAATGCATACTGTATACTGAATAATGCACTAGTGTTTACTTTATACTTCATGCTGCACCAGTATATACTGTATACTACATACAGCAACAATACATACTGTATACTGAATAGTGCACTAGTGTATACTGTATACTTCATTCTGCACCAGTATACACTGTATACTACATACAGCAACAACACATACTGTCTACTGAATAATGCACTAGTGTTTACTTTATACTTCATGCTGCACCAGTATATACTGTATACTGCATTCAGCAACAATACATACTGTATACTGAATAGTGCACTAGTGTATACTGTATACTTCATTCTGCACCAGTATATACTGTATACTACATTCAGCAACAATACATACTGTATACTGAATAGTGCACTAGTGTTTACTGTATACTTCATGCTGCACCAGTATATACTGTATACTACATACAGCAACAATACATACTGTATACTGAATAGTGCACTAGTGTATACTGTATACTTCATTCTGCACCAGTATATACTGTATACTACATACAGCAACAATGCATACTGTATACTGAATACTGCACTAGTGTATACTGTATACTTCATTCTGCACCAGTATATACTGTATACAACATACAACAATACATACTGTATACTGAATACTGCACTAGTGTATACTGTATACTTCATTCTGCACCAGTATATACTGTATACAACATACAGCAACAATACATACTGTATACTGAATAGTGCACTAGTGTATACTGTATACTTCATTCTGCACCAGTATATACTGTATACTACATACAGCAACAATACATACTGTATACTGAATAGTGCACTAGTGTATACTGTATACTTCATGCTGCACCAGTATATACTGTACACTACATTCTGCACCAGTATACACTGTATACTACATACAGCAACAACACATACTGTCTACTGAATAATGCACTAGTGTTTACTTTATACTTCATGCTGCACCAGTATATACTGTATACTGCATACAGCAACAATACATACTGTATACTGAATAGTGCACTAGTGTATACTGTATACTACATACAGCAACAATACATACTGTATACTGAATAGTGCACTAGTGTATACTGTATACTTCATTCTGCACCAGTATATACTGTATACTACATACAGCAACAATACATACTGTAAACTGAATAGTGCACTGGTGTATACTGTATACTTCATTCTGCACCAGTATATACTGTATACTACATACAGCAACAATACATACTGTAAACTGAATAGTGCACTGGTGTATACTGTATTCTTCGTTCTTATGAGTAAAGTTTAGTAAAGAATCAGAAAAAGTACATTTAAATGTGCAGGAATTAAATCAGTTTCCTGTAAATGTTGTTATTAACATACCATGTCCTTGCTGGTGTTTCTCTGAACTGAAACGTGTAGGTGCCCCTGTGCTTTTTACATTGTCATTTATTTTTGGTTTTATCTTTACTTTAATGTTACTCTAGTGTGATGGAGGGTACAAGACCAGAGTCAACTGAACCCAGCTGTGTTTCCATGAAGAGCAACCAGTCAATGGATCCTCGACTTAACTTTAAAGATGGAGGATGTTCTACTGATATAAGGTCAGTATCATCTCATGTTCTAGTGCTTTAAATTCCACCTGATCTAACTCATTAACTTCATTAAACTTACTCAACGCATCAATTTATTCATGAAAATCTCCTTATCATGTCACGTGGGGAGATACAGGACCCAAGATGAAGAGATCAAATAACCAAAAAAAAATGTATTGACAAAAACACCGAGAAGAACAGAAGATGACAAAATGAAAACAAAAAGTAAATTGGGCGGACCTCGATGCAATGGCTGGCCACTGGAACACTGAAACACAAAAAATCATCTGAACCAGTACATACTATATACTACATACAGCAACAATACATAATGGTTACTGAATAGTGCACTAGTGTTTACTGTATACTTCATTCTGCACCAGTATATACTGTATACTACATACAGCAACAATACATAATAATTACTGAAGAGTGCACTAGTGTTTACTGTATACTTCATTCTGCACCAGTATATACTGTATACTACATACAGCAACAATACATAATAATTACTGAATAGTGCACTAGTGTTTACTGTATACTTCATTCTGCACCAGTATATACTGTATACTACATACAGAAACAATACATACTGTATACTGAATAGTGCACTAGTGTTTACTGTATGCTTCATTCTGCACCAGTATATATTGTATACTACATACAGCAACGATACATAATGGTTACTGAATAGTGCACTAGTGTTTACTGTATACTTCATTCTGCACCAGTATATACTGTATACTACATACAGCAACAATGCATACTGTATACTGAATAATGCACTAGTGTTTACTTTATACTTCATGCTGCACCAGTATATACTGTATACTACATACAGCAACAATACATACTGTATACTGAATAGTGCACTAGTGTATACTGTATACTTCATTCTGCACCAGTATACACTGTATACTACATACAGCAACAACACATACTGTCTACTGAATAATGCACTAGTGTTTACTTTATACTTCATGCTGCACCAGTATATACTGTATACTGCATACAGCAACAATACATACTGTATACTGAATAGTGCACTAGTGTATACTGTATACTACATACAGCAACAATACATACTGTAAACTGAATAGTGCACTGGTGTATACTGTATACTTCATTCTGCACCAGTATATACTGTATACTACATACAGCAACAATACATACTGTAAACTGAATAGTGCACTGGTGTATACTGTATACTTCATTCTGCACCAGTATATACTGTATACTACATACAGCAACAATACATACTGTAAACTGAATAGTGCACTGGTGTATACTGTATTCTTCGTTCTTATGAGTAAAGTTTAGTAAAGAATCAGAAAAAGTACATTTAAATGTGCAGGAATTAAATCAGTTTCCTGTAAATGTTGTTATTAACATACCATGTCCTTGCTGGTGTTTCTCTGAACTGAAACGTGTAGGTGCCCCTGTGCTTTTTACATTGTCATTTATTTTTGGTTTTATCTTTACTTTAATGTTACTCTAGTGTGATGGAGGGTACAAGACCAGAGTCAACTGAACCCAGCTGTGTTTCCATGAAGAGCAACCAGTCAATGGATCCTCGACTTAACTTTAAAGATGGAGGATGTTCTACTGATATAAGGTCAGTATCATCTCATGTTCTAGTGCTTTAAATTCCACCTGATCTAACTCATTAACTTCATTAAACTTACTCAACGCATCAATTTATTCATGAAAATCTCCTTATCATGTCACGTGGGGAGATACAGGACCCAAGATGAAGAGATCAAATAACCAAAAAAAAATGTATTGACAAAAACACCGAGAAGAACAGAAGATGACAAAATGAAAACAAAAAGTAAATTGGGCGGACCTCGATGCAATGGCTGGCCACTGGAACACTGAAACACAAAAAATCATCTGAACCAGTACATACTATATACTACATACAGCAACAATACATAATGGTTACTGAATAGTGCACTAGTGTTTACTGTATACTTCATTCTGCACCAGTATATACTGTATACTACATACAGCAACAATACATAATAATTACTGAAGAGTGCACTAGTGTTTACTGTATACTTCATTCTGCACCAGTATATACTGTATACTACATACAGCAACAATACATAATAATTACTGAATAGTGCACTAGTGTTTACTGTATACTTCATTCTGCACCAGTATATACTGTATACTACATACAGAAACAATACATACTGTATACTGAATAGTGCACTAGTGTTTACTGTATGCTTCATTCTGCACCAGTATATACTGTATACTACATACAGCAACGATACATAATGGTTACTGAATAGTGCACTAGTGTTTACTGTATACTTCATTCTGCACCAGTATATACTGTATACTACATACAGCAACAATGCATACTGTATACTGAATAATGCACTAGTGTTTACTTTATACTTCATGCTGCACCAGTATATACTGTATACTACATACAGCAACAATACATACTGTATACTGAATAGTGCACTAGTGTATACTGTATACTTCATTCTGCACCAGTATATACTGTATACAACATACAACAACAATACATACTGTATACTGAATACTGCACTAGTGTATACTGTATACTTCATTCTGCACCAGTATACACTGTATACTACATACAGCAACAATACATACTGTATACTGAATAGTGCACTAGTGTATACTGTAGACTTCATTCTGCACCAGTATATACTGTATACTACATACAGCAACAATACATAATGTTTACTGAATAGTGCACTAGTGTATACTGTATACTACATACAGCAACAATACATACTGTATACTGAATAGTGCACTAGTGTATACTGTATACTTCATTCTGCACCAGTATATACTGTATACTACATACAGCAACAATACATACTGTATACTGAATAGTGCACTAGTGTTTACCGTATACTTCATTCTGCACCAGTATATACTGTATACTACATACAGCAACAATACATAATGGTTACTGAATAGTGCACTAGTGTATACTGTATACTTCATTCTGCACCAGTATATACTGTATACTACATACAGCAACAATACATAATGGTTACTGAATAGTGCACTAGTGTTTACTGTATACTTCATTCTGCACCAGTATATACTGTATACTACATACAGCAACAATACATACTGTATACTGAATAGTGCACTAGTGTATACTGTATACTTCATTCTGCACCAGTATATACTGTATACTACATACAGCAACAATACATACTGTATACTGAATAGTGCACTAGTGTATACTGTATACTACATACAGCAACAATACATACTGTATACTGAATAGTGCACTAGTGTATACTGTATACTACATACAGCAACAATACATACTGTATACTGAATAGTGCACTAGTGTATACTGTATACTACATACAGCAACAATACATACTGTATACTGAATAGTGCACTAGTGTTTACTGTATACTTCATTCTGCACCAGTATATACTGTATACTACATACAGCAACAATACATACTGTATACTGAATAGTGCACTAGTGTATACTGTATACTTCATTCTGCACCAGTATATACTGTATACTACATACAGCAACAATACATAATGGTTACTGAATAGTGCACTAGTGTTTACTGTATACTTCATTCTGCACCAGTATATACTGTATACTACATACAGCAACAATACATACTGTATACTGAATAGTGCACTAGTGTATACTGTATACTTCATTCTGCACCAGTATATACTGTATACTACATACAGCAACAATACATACTGTATACTGAATAGTGCACTAGTGTATACTGTATACTACATACAGCAACACTACATACTGTATACTGAATAGTGCACTAGTGTTTACTGTATACTTCATTCTGCACCAGTATATACTGTATACTACATACAGCAACAATACATAATGGTTACTGAATAGTGCACTAGTGTATACTGTATACTACATTCTGCACCAGTATATACTGTACACTACATACAGCAACAATATATACTGTATACTGAATAGTGCACTAGTGTATACTGTATACTTCATTCTGCACCAGTATATACTGTATACTACATACAGCAACAATACATACTGTATACTGAATAGTGCACTAGTGTATACTGCATACTCCATTCTGCACCAGTATATACTGCATTGGCGGCTGGTGAAAGCGTTTTTTTGTAAAGACAAGACTGAATTATCTCTCATTTTGGAAGAAATGCTGCTCCAATCTGCAACTAACTGTTTAACGTGAACCGAGCTGACGAGCTGCAGCTGAATGAATCAGTTAATGAGTCGACTTGGGGATTGTCCAATCACACAGCGTTTAAAAAAAATAAGCCAATAGTGACACACTTCTAATAAGAGTGGGTGTATGCAGGGCGCAGAGAGTTGCGCCCTGTGGAAAATTAAAAACAACCAATTAAAGAGCAGCCTCAGACCACGTGCTTGCCAAAAGTTTGTGCACGTACATAGACACTTGTTAGACTGGCACCCCGCGCATGGGACGTGTGCACGATGTAAACAATTAAATACAAATATTTATTTATTTTAAACATGCTATCATGACCATTAGACAAACAGTTAATTAGACCATTAGATAAACAGACTAATTAATTTCATAATTATTTTGCAGTATATAATTTGCTTGTTTTAACATCTTAATAATTTTAAGGGGGGCGGTGCGCCCCGTATTGACCAGCCGCCACTGATATACTGTATACTGAATAGTGCACTAGTGTATACTGTATACTACATACAGCAACAATACATACTGTATACTGAATAGTGCACTAGTGTATACTGTATACTCCATTCTGCACCAGTATATACTGTATACTACATACAGCAACAATACATACTGTATACTGAATAGTGCACTAGTGTATACTGTATACTCCATTCTGCACCAGTATATACTGTATACTACATACAGCAACAATACATACTGTATACTGAATAGTGCACTAGTGTATACTGTATACTTCATTCTGCACCAGTATATACTGTATACTACATACAGCAACAATACATACTGTATACTGAATAGTGCACTAGTGTATACTGTATACTCCATTCTGCACCAGTATATACTGTATACTACATACAGCAACAATACATACTGTATACTGAATAGTGCACTAGTGTATACTGTATACTTCATTCTGCACCGGTATATACTGTACACTACATACAGCAACAATACATACTGTATACTGAACAGTGCACTAGTGTATACTGTATACTCCATTCTGCACCAGTATATACTGTATACTGAATAGTGCACTAGTGTATACTGTATACTACATACAGCAACAATACATACTGTATACTGAATAGTGCATTAGTGTATACTGTATACTCCATTCTGCACCAGTATATACTGTATACTACATACAGCAACAATACATACTGTATACTGAATAGTGCACTAGTGTATACTGTATACTTCATTCTGCACCAGTATATACTGTATACTACATACAGCAACAATACATACTGTATACTGAATAATGCACTAGTGCAGTGGTTCTCAAACTGTGGTACGCGTACCACTGGTGGTACGTGAAGCAGCACGAGGTGGTACGCCAGATAATCTCGGAAAAGTAATTACATGCACCGAAAAAAAAAAATTTATAATAGTAAATAAAAAAATAACAAAATGTGTAAATTACTAATAAAATTCTTATAATTCTGTTTTAATAAAATCAGTTTAATTATTAAAATTAAAATGCGTTTGAAGCTCACTGATCTCGTTCCTGGCTGCTCCGCTAAACAGACGCATCCCACTCACTCGCCGATTCTATTGAACGGATCTTTGAAATGAACGAAAGGAGCCGAGTCTTTTATTTCTGCACAATTCTTATCGGCTGTAATCCACCCATTCAGCTTCCATCAGTAAAAGGGGAATTAATCGTAAATCGTAATAAAGGCTGTGTATTGTCGATATTCAATTCCGAAACACTTTCAGTATTGCGGAGAGCGAGACACACACACACACACACACACACACACACAGAGAGAGAGAGAGAGAGAGAGAGAGAGAGCTGGTAGTATAATTACAAATAATTGAGAAATAAACTATAAACTTGTTTAGTTCTGTTAAATCTGATTATTTCAATGTGCTTATGTTTTAAAGCAGAAACAAACACAGTCACATCTCTGTACGAGAGAGGATTTTTCTGAAACTTAATGAAATGCAACCACAGTCTGCCTCCTCCCTGTAGTGTTTTTGCCTTTTGAAATGAATCTTTCTCATTTAAGTGATGTTTGAGTTAGCCCTACATTTAATGCAAATTTGATGTTAATATCGAGGGTGTCTTACCTAGTTTACCTAGTAGCGTGAAGTCACTTTTTGAACGGCTCTTTGAAAGGAACCGAGCCAAAAGATCTAGCTCCCGTCAAGAAGCCATAATTCCCATCACTAATATATATATATATATATATATATATATACACACACACACCTAATTAATGTGAGCCTTATGTGGTTCTGTGATGAGAAACATAGGTGGTACCTGGAAGTTTCGGTTTGATAATGGGTGGTACTCGGTCTAAAAAGTTTGAGAACCACTGCACTAGTGTATACTGTATACTTCATTCTGCAGCAGTATATACTGTATACTACATACAGCAACAATACATAATGGTTACTGAATAGTGCACTAGTGTATACTGTATACTACATACAGCAACAATACATACTGTATACTGAATAGTGCACTAGTGTATACTGTATACTCCATTCTGCACCAGTATATACTGTATACTACATACAGCAACAATACATACTGTATACTGAATAGTGCACCAGTGTATACTGTATACTCCATTCTGCACCAGTATATACTGTATACTACATACAGCAACAATACATACTGTATACTGAATAGTGCACTATTGTATACTGTATACTTCATTCTGCACCAGTATATACTGTATACAACATACAGCAACAATACATATTGTATACTGAACAGTGCATTAGTGTATACTGTATACTCCATTCTGCACCAGTATATAATGTATACTACATACAGCAACAATACATGCTGTATACTGAATAGTGCACTAGTGTATACTCTATACTCCATTCTGCACCAGTATATACTATATACTGAATAGTGCACTAGTGTATACTGTATACTACATACAGCAACAATACATACTGTATACTGAATAGTGCACTAGTGTATACTGTATACTACATACAGCAACAATACATACTGTATACTGAATAGTGCACTAGTGTATACTGTATACTACATACAGCAACAATACATACTGTATACTGAATAGTGCACTAGTGTATACTGTACACTACATACAGCAACAATACTTACTGTAAACTGAATAGTGCACTGGTGTATACTGTATTCTTCGTTCATATGAGTAAAGTTTAGTAAAGAATCAGAAAAAGTACATTTAAATGTGCAGGAATTAAATCAGTTTCCTGTAAATGTTGTTATTAACATACCATGTCCTTGCTGGTGTTTCTCTGAACTGAAACGTTTAGGTGCCCCTGTGCTTTTTACATTGTCATTTATTTTTGGATTTATCTTTACTTTAATGTTACTCTAGTGTGATGGAGGGTACAAGACCAGAGTCAACTGAACCCAGCTGTGTTTCCATGAAGAGCAACCAGTCAATGGATCCTCGACTTAACTTTAAAGATGGAGGATGTTCTACTGATATAAGGTCAGTATCATCTCATGTTCTAGTGCTTTAAATTCCACCTGATCTAACTCATTAACTTCATTAAACTTACTCAACGCATCAATTTATTCATGAAAATCTCCTTATCATGTCACGTGGGGAGATACAGGACCCAAGATGAAGAGATCAAATAACAAAAAAAAAATGTATTAACAAAAACACCGAGAAGAACAGAAGATGACAAAATGAAAACAAAAAGTAAATTGGGCGAACCTCGATGCAATGGCTGGCCACTGGAACACTGAAACACAAAAAATCATCTGCACCAGTATATACAATATACTACATACAGCAACAATACATAATGGTTACTGAATAGTGCACTAGTGTTTACTGTATACTTCATTCTGCACCAGTATATACTGTATACTACATACAGCAACAATACATAATAATTACTGAATAGTGCACTATTGTAAACTGTATACTTCATTCTGCACCAGTATATACTGCATACTACATACAGCAACAATACATACTGTATACTGAATAGTGCACTAGTGTATACTGTATACTTCATTGTGCACCAGTATATACTGTATACTACATACAGCAACAATACATAATGGTTACTGAATAGTGCACTAGTGTTTACTGTATACTTCATTGTGCACCAGTATATACTGTATACTACATACAGCAACAATACATAATGGTTACTGAATAGTGCACTAGTGTATACTGTATACTTCATTCTGCACCAGTATATACTGTATACAACATACAGCAACAATACATACTGTATACTGAATAGTGCACTAGTGTATACTGTATACTTCATTCTGCACCAGTATATACTGTATACAACATACAGCAACAATACATAATGGTTACTGAATAGTGCACTAGTGTTTACTGTATACTTCATTCTGCACCAGTATATACTGTATACAACATACAGCAACAATACATACTGTATACTGAATAGTGCACTAGTGTATACTGTATACTTAATTCTGCACCAGTTTATACTGTATACTACATTCAGCAACAATACATACTGTATACTGAATAGTGCACTAGTGTTTACTGTATACTTCATTCTGCACCAGTATATACTGTATACTACATACAGAAACAATACATAATGGTTACTGAATAGTGCACTAGTGTATACTGTATACTTCATTCTGCACCAGTATATACTGTATACAACATACAGCAACAATACATACTGTATACTGAATAGTGCACTAGTGTATACTGTATACTTCATTCTGCACCAGTATATACTGTATACAACATACAGCAACAATACATAATGGTTACTGAATAGTGCACTAGTGTTTACTGTATACTTCATTCTGCACCAGTATATACTGTATACAACATACAGCAACAATACATACTGTATACTGAATAGTGCACTAGTGTATACTGTATACTTAATTCTGCACCAGTTTATACTGTATACTACATTCAGCAACAATACATACTGTATACTGAATAGTGCACTAGTGTTTACTGTATACTTCATTCTGCACCAGTATATACTGTATACTACATACAGAAACAATACATAATGGTTACTGAATAGTGCACTAGTGTATACTGTATACTTCATTCTGCACCAGTATATACTGTATACTACATACAGCAACAACACATACTGTATACTGAATACTGCACTAATGTATACTGTATACTTCATTCTGCACCAGTATATACTGTATACTGAATAGTGCACTAGTGTTTACTGTATACTTCATTCTACACCAGTATATACTGTATACTACATACAGCAACAATACATAATGGTTACTGAATAGTGCACTAGTGTATACTGTATACTTCATTCTGCACCAGTATATACTGTATACTACATACAGCAACAACACATACTGTATACTGAATACTGCACTAATGTATACTGTATACTTCATTCTGCACCAGTATATACTGTATACTACATACAGCAACAATACATACTGTATACTGAATAGTGCACTAGTGTATACTGTATACTACATTCTGCACCAGTATATACTGTATACTACATACAGCAACAATACATACTGTATACTGAATAGTGCACTAGTGTATACTGTATACTTCATTCTGCACCGGTATATACTGTACACTACATACAGCAACAATACATACTGTATACTGAATAGTGCACTAGTGTATACTGTATACTCCATTCTGCACCAGTATATACTGTATACTACATACAGCAACAATACATACTGTATTCTGAATAGTGCACTAGTGTATACTGTATACTCCATTCTGCACCAGTATATACTGTATACTGAATAGTGCACCAGTATATACTGTATACTACATACAGCAACAATACATACTGTATACTGAATAGTGCACTAGTGTATACTGTATACTACATTCTGCACCAGTATATACTGTATACTGAATAGTGCACCAGTATATACTGTACACTACATACAGCAACAATACATACTGTAAACTGAATAGTGCACTGGTGTATACTGTATTCTTCGTTCTTATGAGTAAAGTTTAGTAAAGAATCAGAAAAAGTACATTTAAATGTGCAGGAATTAAATCAGTTTCCTGTAAATGTTGTTATTAACATACCATGTCCTTGCTGGTGTTTCTCTGAACTGAAACGTGTAGGTGCCCCTGTGCTTTTTACATTGTCATTTATTTTTGGATTTATCTTTACTTTAATGTTACTCTAGTGTGATGGAGGGTACAAGACCAGAGTCAACTGAACCCAGCTGTGTTTCCATGAAGAGCAACCAGTCAATGGATCCTCGACTTAACTTTAAAGATGGAGGATGTTCTTCTGATATAAGGTCAGTATCATCTCATGTTCTAGTGCTTTAAATTCCAGTAAATTGGGCGATCCTCAATGCAATGGCTGGCCACTGGAACACTGAAACACAAAAAATCATCTGCACCAGTATATACAATATACTACATACAGCAACAATACATAATGGTTACTGAATAGTGCACTATTGTAAACTGTATACTTCATTCTGCACCAGTATATACTGTATACTACATACAGCAACAATACATACTGTATACTGAATAGTGCACTAGTGTATACTGTATACTTCATTCTGCACCAGTATATACTGTATACTACATACAGCAACAATACATACTGTATACTAAATAGTGCACTAGTGTATACTGTATACTTCATTCTGCACCAGTATATACTGTATACTACATACAGCAACAATACATACTGTATACTGAATAGTGCACTATTGTAAACTGTATACTTCATTCTGCACCAGTATATACTGTATACTACATACAGCAACAATACATACTGTATACTGAATAGTGCACTAGTGTATACTGTATACTTCATTCTGCACCAGTATATACTGTATACTACATACAGCAACAATACATACTGTATACTAAATAGTGCACTAGTGTATACTGTATACTTCATTCTGCACCAGTATATACTGTATACTACATACAGCAACAATACATACTGTATACTGAATAGTGCACTAGTGTATACTGTATACTTCATTCTGCACCAGTATATACTCTATACTACATACAGCAACACTACATACTGTAAACTGAATACTGAACTAGTGTTTACTGTATACTTCATTCTGCACCAGTATATACTGTATACTACATACAGCAACAATACATACTGTATACTGAATAGTGCACTAGTGTATACTGTATACTTCATTCTGCACCAGTATATACTGTATACTACATACAGCAACAACACATACTGTATACTGAATACTGCACTAATGTATACTGTATACTTCATTCTGCACCAGTATATACTGTATACTACATACAGCAACAATACATACTGTATACTGAATAGTGCACTAGTGTATACTGTATACTTCATTCTGCACCAGTATATACTGTATACTACATACAGCAACAATACATAATGGTTACTGAATAGTGCACTAGTGTATACTGTATACTTCATTCTGCACCAGTATATACTGTATACTACATACAGCAACAACACATACTGTATACTGAATACTGCACTAATGTATATTGTATACTTCATTCTGCACCAGTATATACTGTACACTACATACAGCAACACTACATACTGTATACTGAATAGTGCACTAGTGTTTACTGTATACTTCATTCTGCACCAGTATATACTGTATACTACATACAGCAACAATATATACTGTATACTGAATAGTGCACTAGTGTATACTGTATACTTCATTCTGCACCAGTATATACTGTACACTACATACAGCAACAATACATACTGTATACTGAATAGTGCACTAGTGTATACTGCATACTTCATTCTGCACCAGTATATACTGTATACAACATACAGCAACAATACATACTGTATACTGAATAGTGCACTAGTGTATACTGTATACTCCATTCTGCACCAGTATATACTGTATACTGAATAGTGCACTAGTGTATACTGTATACTACATACAGCAACAATACATACTGTATACTGAATAGTGCATTAGTGTATACTGTATACTCCATTCTGCACCAGTATATAATGTATACTACATACAGCAACAATACATACTGTATACTGAATAGTGCACTAGTGTATACTGTATACTCCATTCTGCACCAGTATATACTGTATACTGAATAGTGCACTAGTGTATACTGTATACTACATACAGCAACAATACATACTGTATACTTAATAGTGCACCAGTATATACTGTACACTACATACAGCAACACTACATACTGTATACTGAATAGTGCACTAGTGTTTACTGTATACTTCATTCTGCACCAGTATATACTGTATACTACATACAGCAACAATACATAATGGTTACTGAATAGTGCACTAGTGTATACTGTATACTTCATTCTGCACCAGTATATACTGTATACTACATACAGCAACAACACATACTGTATACTGAATACTGCACTAATGTATACTGTATAATCCATTCTGCACCAGTATATACTGTATACTACATACAGCAACAATACATAATGGTTACTGAATAGTGCACTAGTGTATACTGTATACTTCATTCTGCACCAGTATATACTGTATACAACATACAGCAACAATGCATACTGTATACTGAATAGTGCACTAGTGTATACTGTATACTTCATGCTGCACCAGTATATACTGTATACAACATACAGCAACAATACATAATGGTTACTGAATAGTGCACTAGTGTTTACTGTATACTTCATTCTGCACCAGTATATACTGTATACAACATACAGCAACAATACATACTGTATACTGAATAGTGCACTAGTGTATACTGTATACTTCATTCTGCACCAGTATATACTGTATACAACATACAGCAACAATACATAATGGTTACTGAATAGTGCACTAGTGTTTACTGTATACTTCATTCTGCACCAGTATTTACTGTATACAACATACAGCAACAATACATACTGTATACTGAATAGTGCACTAGTGTATACTGTATACTTAATTCTGCACCAGTTTATACTGTATACTACATTCAGCAACAATACATACTGTATACTGAATAGTGCACTAGTGTTTACTGTATACTTCATTCTGCACCAGTATATACTGTATACTACATACAGCAACAATACATAATGGTTACTGAATACTGCACTAATGTATACTGTATACTTCATTCTGCACCAGTATATACTGTATACTACATACAGCAACAATACATAATGGTTACTGAATAGTGCACTAGTGTTTACTGTATACTTCATTCTGCACCAGTATATACTGTATACAACATACAGCAACAATACATACTGTATACTGAATAGTGCACTAGTGTATACTGTATACTTAATTCTGCACCAGTTTATACTGTATACTACATTCAGCAACAATACATACTGTATACTGAATAGTGCACTAGTGTTTACTGTATACTTCATTCTGCACCAGTATATACTGTATACTACATACAGCAACAATACATAATGGTTACTGAATACTGCACTAATGTATACTGTATACTTCATTCTGCACCAGTATATACTGTATACTACATACAGCAACAATACATAATGGTTACTGAATAGTGCACTAGTGTATACTGTATACTTCATTCTGCACCAGTATATACTGTATACAACATACAGCAACAATGCATACTGTATACTGAATAGTGCACTAGTGTATACTGTATACTTCATGCTGCACCAGTATATACTGTATACAACATACAGCAACAATACATAATGGTTACTGAATAGTGCACTAGTGTTTACTGTATACTTCATTCTGCACCAGTATATACTGTATACAACATACAGCAACAATACATACTGTATACTGAATAGTGCACTAGTGTATACTGTATACTTCATTCTGCACCAGTATATACTGTATACAACATACAGCAACAATACATAATGGTTACTGAATAGTGCACTAGTGTTTACTGTATACTTCATTCTGCACCAGTATATACTGTATACAACATACAGCAACAATACATACTGTATACTGAATAGTGCACTAGTGTATACTGTATACTTAATTCTGCACCAGTTTATACTGTATACTACATTCAGCAACAATACATACTGTATACTGAATAGTGCACTAGTGTTTACTGTATACTTCATTCTGCACCAGTATATACTGTATACTACATACAGCAACAATACATAATGGTTACTGAATACTGCACTAATGTATACTGTATACTTCATTCTGCACCAGTATATACTGTATACTACATACAGCAACAATACATAATGGTTACTGAATAGTGCACTAGTGTATACTGTATACTTCATTCTGCACCAGTATATACTGTATACTACATACAGCAACACTACATACTGTATACTGAATAGTGCACTAGTGTATACTGTATACTTCATTCTGCACCAGTATATACTGTATACTACATACAGCAACAATACATACTGTATACTGAATAGTGCACTAGTGTATACTGTATACTACATTCTGCACCAGTATATACTGTATACTACATACAGCAACAATACATACTGAATACTGAATAGTGCACTAGTGTATACTGTATACTTCATTCTGCACCGGTATATACTGTACACTACATACAGCAACAATACATACTGTATACTGAATAGTGCACTAGTGTATACTGTATACTCCATTCTGCACCAGTATATACTGTATACTACATACAGCAACAATACATACTGTATTCTGAATAGTGCACTAGTGTATACTGTATACTCCATTCTGCACCAGTATATACTGTATACTGAATAGTGCACCAGTATATACTGTATACTACATACAGCAACAATACATACTGTATACTGAATAGTGCACTAGTGTATACTGTATACTACATTCTGCACCAGTATATACTGTATACTGAATAGTGCACTATTGTATACTGTACACTACATACAGCAACAATACATACTGTATACTGAATAGTGCACTAGTGTATACTGTATACTTCATTCTGCAGCAGTATATACTGTATACTACATACAGCAACAATACATAATGGTTACTGAATAGTGCACTAGTGTATACTGTATACTACATACAGCAACAATACATACTGTATACTGAATAGGGCACTAGTGTATACTGTATACTCCATTCTGCACCAGTATATACTGTATACTACATACAGCAACAATACATACTGTATACTGAATAGTGCACCAGTGTATACTGTATACTCCATTCTGCACCAGTATATACTGTATACTACATACAGCAACAATACATACTGTATACTGAATAGTGCACTATTGTATACTGTATACTTCATTCTGCACCAGTATATACTGTATACAACATACAGCAACAATACATACTGTATACTGAACAGTGCATTAGTGTATACTGTATACTCCATTCTGCACCAGTATATAATGTATACTACATACAGCAACAATACATGCTGTATACTGAATAGTGCACTAGTGTATACTCTATACTCCATTCTGCACCAGTATATACTGTATACTGAATAGTGCACTAGTGTATACTGTATACTACATACAGCAACAATACATACTGTATACTGAATAGTGCACTAGTGTATACTGTACACTACATACAGCAACAATACATACTGTAAATTGAATAGTGCACTGGTGTATACTGTATTCTTCGTTCATATGAGTAAAGTTTAGTAAAGAATCAGAAAAAGTACATTTAAATGTGCAGGAATTAAATCAGTTTCCTGTAAATGTTGTTATTAACATACCATGTCCTTGCTGGTGTTTCTCTGAACTGAAACGTTTAGGTGCCCCTGTGCTTTTTACATTGTCATTTATTTTTGGATTTATCTTTACTTTAATGTTACTCTAGTGTGATGGAGGGTACAAGACCAGAGTCAACTGAACCCAGCTGTGTTTCCATGAAGAGCAACCAGTCAATGGCTGGCCACTGGAACACTGAAACACAAAAAATCATCTGAACCAGTTCATACTATATACTACATACAGCAACAATACATAATAATTACTGAATAGTGCACTAGTGTTTACTGTATACTTCATTCTGCACCAGTATATACTGTATACTACATACAGCAACAATACATAATAATTACTGAATAGTGCACTATTGTAAACTGTATACTTCATTCTGCACCAGTATATACTGTATACTACATACAGCAACAATACATACTGTATACTGAATACTGCACTAATGTATACTGTATACTTCATTCTGCACCAGATTATACTGTATACTACATACAGCAACAATACATAATGGTTACTGAATAGTGCACTAGTGTATACTGTATACTTCATTCTGCACCAGTATATACTGTATACAACATACAGCAACAATACATACTGTATACTAAATAGTGCACTAGTGTATACTGTATACTCAATTCTGCACCAGTATATACTGTATACTACATACAGCAACAATACATACTGTATACTGAATAGTGCACTAGTGTATACTTTATACTTCATTCTGCACCAGTATATACTGTATACTGAACAGTACACTAGTGTATACTGTATACTTCATTCTACACCAGTATATAATGTATACTACATACAGCAACAATGTATAATGGTTACTTAATAGTGCACTAGTGTATACTGTATACTCCATTCTGCACCAGTATATACTGTATACTACATACAGCAACAATATATAATGGTTACTTAATAGTGCACTAGTGTATACTGTATACTTCATTCTACACCAGTATATAATGTATACTACATACAGCAACAATATATAATGGTTACTTAATAGTGCACTAGTGTATACTGTATACTCCATTCTGCACCAGTATTTACTGTATACTGAACAGTGCACTAGTGTATACTGTATACTTCATTCTGCACCAGTATATACTGTACACTACATACAGCAACAATACATACTGTAAACTGAATAGTGCACTAGTGTATACTGTATACTTCGTTCGTATGAGTAAAGTTTAGTAAAGAATCAGAAAAAGTACATTAAAATGTGCAGGAATTAAATCAGTTTCCTGTAAATGTTGTTATTAACATACCGTGTCCTTGCTGGTGTTTCTCTGAACTGAAACGTTTAGGTGCCCCTGTGCTTTTTACATTGTCATTTATTTTTGGTTTTATCTTTACTTTAATGTTACTCTAGTGTGATGGAGGGTACAAGACCAGAGTCACCTGAACCCAGCTGTGTTTCCATGAAGAGCAACCAGTCAATGGATCCTCGACTTAACTTTAAAGATGGAGGATGTTCTACTGATATAAGGTCAGTATCATCTCATGTTCTAGTGCTTTAAATTCCACCTGATCTAACTCATTAACTTCATTAAACTTACTCAACGCATCAATTCATTTATTAAAATCTCCTTATCATGTCACGTGGGGAGATACAGGACCCAAGATGCAGAGATCAATGACCAAAAAAAAATTTATTAACAAAAACACAGAGAAGAACAGAAGATGACAAAATGAAAACAAAAAGTAAATTGGGCAGACCTCAATGCAATGGCTGGCCACTGGAACACTGAAACACAAAAAATCATAAAGGTAAACACAGCGGAGACACGAACCCCGATTGCCGGCTAGCGAGAGGGTCACGCTCACACTGTGGCATTTAGGAGCAGGTTTAGCCTGGAGGTCGTATGCTATGAAAGTTGCGCTGCACGCACTGAACTACAAAGTTCAGGGAAATTAGCCCGAACTCACGTAGGCGCAGTTTGGATCATCAGATAGCCACATCACCGCCGCGGATTGTTAGACTGGGAGGAAGCCGATCTGCTGAGCGCACGAAAAGAGAAACCAAACTCACCTAAGCGCAGTCCGGGGAATCAGATGGCCATGTCACCAGCTGCACGTCGCTGACATTGGGAAGGAGCCGATCTGTAGAGCACAAAAAAAGGGAAACCGAAACTGCATAAGCGCATCTTATCAGCTAGGAAATGTTTCAATAACTGGATGATGGAACATGCTAGTGTTCAGTACAGTACTGTTCTGTATATTTATTGGTTTTGTATAATAAAGACTGAAAAGCTGCACAATTGCTTATGTGTGTTTTTATTTACAGACAACAAAAGGAGAAATTAAATGTTACTTATAGAGATCAGCTGGAATCCATATTTAAGGTTTGTATGTATGTGTGTGTAATAATAATTATGTTGATTTTGGATTCTGGACCCTCCACAGAAGTTTTAAATGTTAAAACTTTAACATTTACTATTTATTAATTTAATAATTTAACAAAGAATGAGCTAAACAAGTTCAAAAAGCTCCTGAATGAAGTTTACCCATCATGCTCTGTGCAGGAAATGAATAAAGTGGATGATCTGAGTAGTTTCAGAGATGGGGCGCTACAGATCACATTGGATGTTCTGAAGATCATGAACCAGACAGAGATTGCTAACACCCTGCAGAGTGGTAAGACATCTAAATACTTTAACTTTATTAACTTCTTTAACATTAGATAAAAAATCCATATTCAAATTCGTTCTAGAATCATCTAGGCTTTAGATTGGCCATTAAATTACAGTATAACGTTTTATGAGAACCAGGTACTTGATAGTAGATGAGAATTTTAACTATGATATTGGTCACTTCATCTCTACAAATCCATTATGATTAAAAAAATAGAAAATCCTATATTTAATATTATTATTTTTTTTAATTATATACTGTTTTGCTTCCCTCTGCTCACCTCTGGATAACCTCTCGACCAGGAGCAGCCAATCAGATCCCTCCTGAGTGTGTAGCCCAGGTAACAGAGGTACGAGGGTTCAGTGACCCTCAGAAAGAGGAGTACTTCAGGAAGAGGATCAGTGATGAGAACCTGGCTAGTAAAATCATCACTCACATGAAGTCATCAAGAAGCCTCTACATCATGTGTCACATTCCAGTTTTCTGCTGGATCTCAGCCTCTGTTCTAGAGAGAATTCTGGATGAAGCCGAGGGGACAGAGATCCCCAAAACTCTGACTCAAATGTTCACTTACTTTCTGATCTTTCAGATAAAACACAAGGAACAAAAGTACCATGGGAATTCTGACCCTGATCCACACCAGACAAGAAAGAGGATACTGGCACTGGGAAAACTGGCCTTCCAACATCTGGAGAAGGGAAACCTGATCTTTTATGAGGAAGACCTGAGAGAGTGTGGCATTGATGTCAAAAACACATTAGTGAACTCAGAAGTGTGCACCCAAATCTTCAGAAAAGAGGCTGGACTGCACCTGGGTCAGGTCTTCAGCTTTGTGCACCTGAGTATTCAGGAGTTTCTGGCTGCTTTATATGTATTTCTCACCTTCATCAACAAAAAAAGAAATGTGCTGGTGAAGAAACACACTGAATTCTTTAACATATTTAAAAACCATACAAACATGTCTGACTTTCTGAAGAGTGCAGTGGACAAGGCCTTACAGAGTAAGAATGGACACCTGGATCTTTTTCTCCGGTTCCTCCTGGGTCTTTCACTGGAGTCCAATCAGACTCTTTTACGAGGCATACTGCCACAAACAGGAAGTAGCTCTTATAACAAAGAGGAAACAGTCAGGTACATCAAGGATAAGATCAGTGAGAATCTCTCTCCAGAGAAATCCATCAATCTGTTCCACTGTCTGAATGAACTGAACGATGATTCTCTAGTGCAGGAAGTCCAACAATACCTAAACAGAAGAAGTTATGCTCATCATGATGGACACAGTTTGTTTCCTGCTCAGTGGTCGGCTCTGGTGTTTGTGTTGCTGAACTCAGATCAGGAGCTGGATAAGTTTGATTTAAGGAAATATTATCCATCAGATGAATGTCTTCTGAAGATGCTGCCAGTGGTGAAAGCTTCTAGAAAAGCTGAGTGAGTCATCTATAGACATTTGATTTAAAAGATCATCATTTAAACACTAATGATTAAATGTATAAAACTGAGAAGGTGCAATACTAAAGTGCTACAGTCTGATCTCAAAATTTGTCTGAAATTATTATAATTTACTAACTTAAAAAAAAAGACCCAAGAACAGTTTTACCAGAAACAGAGATGTGGATTTACTATCAAATAATTTATGAAGCAAAAGACAAATTCCAGTCATATTTACACATAAAACAGGTGAGGCTTAAATAATCAGATCCCATTTCTCTAATTGATCAGATTATTTTTCTCCAAGTTGGCTGGTTGTAATTTAACAGAGGAAAGTTGGGAAGTGCTGTCCTCCGTTCTCAGTTTAAACTCCTCCTGTCTGAAACATCTGTACCTGGGTAACAATAAACTAGAGGATTCAGGAGTAAAGCTGCTCTCTGCTGGACTGGAGAATCCACATCGTGAACTGGAGAAACTGGAGTAAGATCTTCAAAAGCACACACTACAATGGCAGCTATTTAAATGCATATCAACCCTTACAGTGGACACTACAGTTTCAATCACTTCACTTCTACTTTGATTTGATGTTCATTATCCATACAGGTGATTTAACTTTTTAACTTTTTTTTTTGCTGACAGTCTCCTTATCATCTTTTATCTGTTGCACTTTATTCTTCTGCTTTTGACGATAAACACACACACACACCAGGATTTAGAATAAATGCACCTAAATGCAGCTTCATTCTGTATTAGTTTTAATAGAAAAATTAAATAAGTTATTATTTTACATTATGATGCAAATGGTTCTTTTTACTTTTAAAATGTAATAAACAAATCATATTTTAATGTTATTTTAAAAACTAAGAAATTGTAATAATGTAACATAAATAATTAATAAATAACATGTATTTGTATCTTATCTGATTAAAAGTAAGTAAAGAAGACATGGTGTTGTGCAGTGTAAGTTAAAGGTGTTTCTCTGTTAAGCGTGATGATCTTAATGTAGAAACAGAAGAAAAGCTGCTGCTTAGTTTCTTATTCACACAGAGCAGGCGAATCAACAGATGACGTTATAATAAGCCAGTGTGCTTGAGGTGCCTCAGCGACTCCACCTGCTGCGCATGCGCTGTTTGACTGAGCCTGTAAACGCGGACTGCTCACTCCGCCTCCTGCGCATGTGTAAACTTTCTCAGCACTTTTTATACCGCTCATTTATGTAAATACAGACAAAACAGACAGTCAGACAAAAAACATTAAGACTTTACATCCAAAAACTATTTCACGGATCATTTATTATTAAACCACTTTGTTTTTGGAGATATTTCATGTACATAAATACTTCTCAAAGCTGGATTTATATTTCATGTTTCCTCCTGTAAAGTAACAACACATTGAAGCCAGATTTATACTAGATGTGTTTTTCTTTGTCAGTGGCACAAGTAACTTGTTCATCTGTAAAGGTAATATTATTGCTGAGGAGTAGATTCACATTTTGGAGGAACTTGACGTTAGATATTTGATATTCGTTGTTTGTGTTGCCAAGTTATGGACTGTCTCAAAAGTGATTACTGGCAGCGAAAATTGTGCATTTGCTATTCAATAACTGCGGAATCTAATGATTGACCTTCCTTAAACCAACTGAGAATGATGTATAAAATAAAAGGTGTATAAATATTTGGCAATAATTACCCACAAGCTTTTAATAAGTAATAAACATGTACAATTATTTATGGAGATCTGGGATCCCAACAGCATTTAAACCATATTTTGTTAAAACTGACAGTAAAGAGTGTGATTATGTTTTAATAATGATGCTCAGCATTTTGATTTGGCATGTATTGCAGCATCTGCTTAACATGTATTTGTAAATCAAATTTTATTTAAATTTAACTGTGATATATGTGAAGTTTGTAAATATGTTACAGTAACAAGACAGTTAGACGTTGAAAGGTCACACTTGTTTTAAAAATATAATTTCAGTAGCATTTATACTGTGTTACACAGAGCATTAAAACGAGCTGTGAAATGTGTAACTACACTGTAAAAAAAAAAAAACATTTTTTTACAGGTTTTCCCAGTACATTTTTACAGTTTTTCCCTGTATTTATAAAAAACAGAAATTTTTTGTAAAATTACAAGAATAAACTGTATATTGAAAAGTGTCATGTGATTTACCAAAAAAAATCTGTATAAATGAAATACATAAAAAATCTGTTTTTTTACAGTTTTTAGATGACACTTTTAACAAAACTAACTGTAAAAATAAAGTAATCTTCATTGACAAAAATAGCAGAATCTTCTGTAATTTTCAAAAAGAAACCTTTTGTTATGCCGATAAATCACTGTCAAGTACATAAAAATACTGTTAATAATGCATTTAAAAATGTACAATTGCAAGAAAATATGTGAGCAAAGAAAGAAATATTTTGTAATTTTGCATTTCTTAACCACTACTTTACATACATAAATTGGAAAAACAAAGGTATTGCCTACCTTATGAGACAGGCAACAATACAATTTAAACAGATTTAAACTTTTACTTTATTTATGCATTTGTATTAATTTAAAGATTGAATTGTTAAATAAGTGCATTTATACAAACTGTGTAAAACCATAGTCAAATTTAAAACGTTATTAACTGTGATTTATTCTCACATTTATAATATTTAAATCAAGCATAATTTACCCATCCCCAATAAACAGAAAGAGGTATTACACTCCATCTGTGCAACATGTTGGGTTCACATTCCAACCAGAGCACCACAGATATAAAATGATGCTCTAACCTACCAGTTACACACTCAAAAAAAGGGTTTTGAGTGCCTGTTGGTTTTGCATAAAGAATATGTGCTGGTGTGACACAAATCAATTACATTTTAGATTTAAACATGACTGCATTGTGTTTATTTAACTCAAATAAATGAACCATTCATGGACTCAACTTTACTTAGTTGCTTTATTTTCTTGGAACTACTTAATGCAATGAGTTTATCAGGTGAAACCGAATATGACGCACCGGGGATTACGCAATACATCGTGAAGGCACATTGTGTTTCAATGGCATCTCAGGTAATGTGAAGCTTTACAAAATATTTTTCCATATGGCTAATTGCATGCTAATCATGATGTTTATCTTATTATATTGTTTAATATAGCTCTTTAGTTGAATAATATTCAAGTTTTATTGTTGTGCATGCTTTATTTGTTTAAAAATACTAATGCTAATTTGCGCGAGTGATTTATTTATTAACATCCTTCCAGGGTTTCTGTGAATCATATTAAAGTCTTGAGGCAGATTTTAATGGATTGCTGTTGGCTGACTGTATATTAAGTCCGGTTGCGCTGTGTGATAACGTTGCGGTGCCGTGGTGCTAGCTAGTGCTAAGCTAGTCAAGTTCAACAGCCAGTATTCTCAACTTGTGGCAGTACGGTTCTTTCCCGAAAGGTAAAAATGGCTTAAATTACTTCATGCGGAAGTATATTAGAAGAAGGTAGAAAATAAAAAGATGTGTAATATTTGCGGTGCCAGTGCATTAAAAAAACATGGACACACAACCTAGCTAGCTAGCTAAGATGTGAGCAGGCAGCTCGAGCCTGAGAGGAACGGCATGCTTTTCGTTTGGCGCTCACGTTCTGCACAAACTAAAACAAAGTGATTCTGTAACGTTAGTATCATTACAAACCTGAGTTTTGTGACTGTTATCCTCGAAAGCACACACATGTAAACAGTATTCAAGATTCAAGATTCAAGAGTTTTATTGTCATGTGCACAGAAGAACTAGCAGTTACACTGTACAATGAAATTCTTACTTTGTTCGTCCTCCAAACATCAATAAGTATTAAACATAAAACAAAATTAAACTAACAGAATATTACTAGAGAAAAACGTTTTAAAAATATATAAATTTAAACTATAAAAAAAACGTTTTATATACAGAGGAAAAAAATAGAAATAAAATAAGCAGTACAAAAGGCACATAGCAGCAGTTACATAAGGTGCAGAAATTATGCAGTGTTATACAGCATAAATACAGAAAAAATACAGCAGCAGTTATTTTAAAGTGTAAATTGTGCAACATTATGTGCAAGTAGCAGCAGTCATTTAAATGTGCAATAGTGCATTGTAGAGAATGTACAATGTTCATGAGCTAAGTTGTGTATGTGATAGTCCGTGTTTGTTCACAAGCCTGACTGCTTGTGGGTAAAAACTGTTTGTCAGTCTTGTTGTTCTGGCCTTTAGGCTTCTGAAACGTTTGCCCGATGGCAGAGGAGTAAAGAGGTAGTTTTGGGGGTGTGTGCTGTCCTTAATTATGTTGTGGACTCTCCTGACCACCCTGGTCTGATAAATGTACTGTAGTGCAGGGTAGGACGTTCCAGAAATTCTTTGTGCAGTTTTTATTACACGCTGGAGTTCCTTCCTGTCCTCTGCAGTGCAGTTTCCGTACCAGACTGTGATGGAGCTGGTAAGGACACTTTCCACCGTACATCTGTAGAAGTTGCTGAGAATTTTGGTTGACATGCCAAATTTTCTTAGTCTTCTTAGGAAGTACAGTCTCTGTTGTGACTTCTGATCGGATAATCAATGAATTTGTAATGTTAAAGTATTTACTATAGAAATAATATTTTAGTTATTTACAACAAAATAATTGATGTCTTGTATCTTCTGTTTACAGATGGTTGGAAATGTGTATTTGCAGTTGGACTGACCTTTTACTGGTAATTTTTTCTAAATTTTATGCTAAATTGAAGAATATTGAGCTACTTTTGACTGAACACTGAGTGATTAAGTTTAGATTAAGTGAAGAAGAAGAAATGTGGAAATTCTTACTATTTATCCTGTTTGGTTCTTTTACTTACTTTTTTGTTTTATGTATTTTATGTCTATTTTCTTATTTAAGCTGGTAATTTCTTTATAAATATTTGTCTTGCTGATTTTGATCCAATTTCATCTACAATTTAGGATTCCCCCAATCACACAATACCATCAGCACTAGGAGGGTGAAGGTAAGCACAAGTTTCCTCTGAGTTGTTACATCAACCACCCCATCTTTTCGGGTCAATGTACATCTGAGTTAAAATAAAGGTTGAAGTGAGATGTCAGATATGTTAAGTCCTAAATGGAAATTTGTGTACTGTTAAGTTTAAGAAAGTGATTTTCCCCCTCTGTTCCATTGTAGGATGGTGATATGGCAGCAACTGAACTGGTGATTGAGGAGACTTTTCTGGGGATCTATGTGACTAGAGTTGAGGGAGCTGAAGCCATGGACCCCCCTGCCAATACTGGAGTGGTATTAGAAGGTGGTGTGGTTCTAGAAGACTTGGGCAGTGTGTTCCTTGCCTTTGCAGTCCGGGCTGATTTATGCCTTATATATTTATAACCTTATGATTTAGAACTTGAGTTACCCTCCTACATTCAGATACACTTTTGATGTACTCCAAAAACTGTTTCTGGAACTAGATGCTAACAAACTGTCTCATAAAGCTCAATTACTAAATACCAAGCTGTTCAGTGAGATGTAGTCCATACTGAGTATTACACTTGTGACGTACGAATTCCACTGTGGTTGCACTTTCTGAAAACTTCAATGTTGGCACTGTTTTTTTGTACATAATTCAGATTTAGAAGTGTTTCATGCCCATGTTTTGCAGACATTTCACTTAACTGTATGCTGCTTTGTTAAACATTTTCCATTGAAATGAATTCTGATTGCACTTATTGTATGCTGTATTGTGTTAGACATCTGATTCTTACACTGATCAGCCATAACATTAAAACCTCCTTGTTTCTACACTTACTGTTCATTTGTGTGAAAATTATTTGGGTCAAAAATAGCTGAACTGTGGTGGATTTTGATCCATTTTGAAGCTGAAATTAACAAAAGCTATTTATATACTGCATTTTTAAAGTTCTATATATGTTCTAAAGTTCTATATAACATGTAACAGCTGCAAAATATCACAGTAAGTATTATGCAGACAAATCTTAACCTACTAAAAATTTTTGTATTTTGTATATTTTTTTAAATGAATAACAATTTAAAAGTACAGTTAACTTATGTTTTAGAGAAAGAAAATGCTTTTATTTTGACAGTTTATTAATGTATTTAGATAATAAAAAAAGACAATTTAACAGATATTTTTTGCAATACCTCTGACAGTTAATTTAAAATTGGGCTTTTGCTAAGTAAAATTACATGGTTTTTTTGTTTTATATGCTAATTTTTTGTGATAACAGTAGTAATTATCTGTACTTAAACTTTTCTTTATCATTTATAAAGATAATTATTCTGTATTTTTAGAGGTGTACGACACTCTTCTAACAATTAATATATGTTGAAAGTAGAAGATTTCATGAAATTATAGGACAATTTCCTGTAAAATTACAGTGATAGATGTTAATTATGGTAAATATAATTACCGTTTTTTACAGTTTATCTCTGTTTTAAATTTTACAGTTTTTTCCCGTTTTTTTACAGACATTCTCTGGCGCCCCTGCTGCCAGAAAAATACCGTTTTTTTACGCTTATTTTTTTTACAGTGTGGATTAGGGTGTAATTTGATTGGTCCACACTCCTGGACAAAATATGGGCCAAACCTAAAATTTGCACAGATATTTAGAAAGAAAAACAAGCCAGGCATTAGTGATGGGAATTATGGCTCTCATGGCGCATTATGGCACTACTGGGTACCTCGATAATAATATCGATGATGAACAATCATGCACATTTGCTACCTTGCCTTAATCAAACAACACTTAAATGAGAAAAAAAGATTAATTTCAAAAGTATACGAATTGACAACAAGTATATTTTAATAACAATAGTTCAACAAAAAATAGTTTTAAATAATTGCAAATAAATAAAGTTTGTATCATCAGTTGTTTAACACATTACATTACATTTCAAGCATAAAAATCATTAAAAAACACATAAACAATTTTAGTAAAATTTACAAAAAAGTGCACAACTGCAGCATTTAGGGCAAGTTTGCATAAAAAACAAGTTCTCTGACTTTTGAAAGTTTCACTTGATTTCTCCACTCGGTAATACACGTGAAAGGCATGGCTGGATTACTGACCGGGCCAGTGGGGCCAGCGCCCAGGGGCCCTTGAGGTCAGGGGGCCCTGGCCCAAAACATTTTGCGATGTTTATCAATATTTATGATACAATATATTTTTATTTCCGAGGGCACTCCATTTTAAGGATCCTCTGACTATTAGGGACTTTGACCCCAGGGCCTCTTGGGGGCCCTAGCCATTATTTTGGGGCCCCTATCCATGCTTTTGGGGGCCCTAGCCATGCTTTTGGGCCCCTTATGAAAATGGATGAGGCGTTGTGGCACTGCTCTGACTTCGACTTCTGGCTATTACGGGTCCTAGGAAAGAGAAGGGCATATTTTTTAGAGGGCCCTGGTTATGAGAGCCCCTACCAGGGGGCCCTAGAGAAGAGCAGGGCATACCATTAGAGGGCCCTTGATCACGAGGGCCCCTGCTATGGTGCCCTTGACTTCCATAGAAGTCGTTTACCATGGCTCCTCGACTTTCTAGGGACCTACAAATTGCCAGGCAAGCTACCATATTTCATAACAGACGTTTTGTTGCAAATATGTGATTCAGGCCCTTACTTAATGTTTCTGAATTTGTATTGTTTCAAAATTATTATGTTCAATTTCTCTTAAGCGCAGAGACACAAATTAATTTTGCAATTTTGCAATTATTTAAATTTAAGACAAGCAATTTGTCTGATGAATGCTATCTTTGACACCGATTCAATTGAGTGAATTTGGCCAAGGGTGTGATTTCACTTATGTGAAAACAACAAGCCATTTGACTAGTTTCATGTTTCCCCTATAATAATCAACAGTAAAGAGACCAGTGGTCACTCTAGCTCTAAAGGAATGCATGAAAGGAAAAGTGCCTTTTCATACAACAGAACTGCAAGCTAAATTTACTGAGTAGCACAATTTTGGTTTGGTGACAGATGATGAAACAGCAAGTGGTTTTGTTGTAGTAGCTGTGGCTGCGTATGCGTGTAACACTGATATTTTGTTTGAGGATTATTTATTGGAAAACATATTTTATTCATCTTGTTATTTAATGACTATTCAATGACAGTTTGACATGACTTGACATGTTTCAAGGCAGTGTGAAGGGGTCTCGACAATAATTAAACTTGATTTAATATCATTAACACAGCATTTTTAATATACTCAAAACCTTCCCCCTGTCTCCCTCTCCATGCCACTCTCTCTCACACACACACACACACACACACACACACACACACACACACACACACACAAAACAGCATTTTTTGTAGTAGATAGTGGCTGCCCCTCCCCCACTCTCTCACTCAGTGGTGAAAAATTGTTACATTGCCCTAAATTCCCATGGGGGCTGAGCCAATCAGGTGTTGCGAGAACTTCCAAGTGAATATGCAAGACTTATATAAAAACCCCTGCCAGTATCAAAACTCCTCACATTCAGACAGTTCAGCTTGCGAACTTGCTCTGTGCTTTTACTACAACTTTTACCTTGCTATTACCAGATCAGCAACCAACAGCCTTTTTAAAGGCTCATTGCCCTTTATACTGCATTGTATTATTTTATAATATATATAAATATTTTTATATTATATTATACTATACTATATTGCATATATTCTGTTACATTCTTTTCATAGTCTTTTCAAAGGCTTATATATTATATTATATTATATTATATTATATTACATGATATAATATTATATTACTATATATAATATATTAAACTTTGAAAGGTTCACAGCCTTTTTCAAGGCTAGTGTAACGTTGCTAACTAGCAACTCACAGCTTTTTTAAAAGCTTATTGTTATTTGCATATTACATTATTGATAATAGTAGAAGTGTAAGCTTTATAATATTAGTACATACATACAATACATTTACAATAACAACAATTTATAGCTAAATAGTTATAGGTCAGCCTTTTTTTATTACATATTGTATCTGGTTCTACAATTTTGTGATTGTATTTTTTTCCTGAACATACAACATAGAAACAACATAGTAAGTATTGGATAGGAATAGGAATTTGCAAGACAAGCTTCTATATTTGCATCTTAAGAAACACTTGCCATTAATAACATGGATCCCAAACAAAAAAGTGGTGCCTTAAAAAGAAAAGCAAAAAAGATTAAGGAAGCAAATCAGGCAGATTTCCTGAAAAGCGTTCCTTTGATCTCAAACTTCTTTGAGAAACCACTGGATATGAGTGAGACAAGTATTGCTAATGTTAGCAGTGATCAGAGTTCTAGCAATGAAGATGTGATCACCACTGGCTTAGTGTCACCTGTCAGTGACTATGTACCTTTGCAGACCCAGTCAGGTGCAGAGCAGGAATGCCAGCCCTTCCAGGCTACCACAGACCAGCAGCAGAAAGACCATGAAAGGAAAGTTGCAGGTGTGTCAGACCCACAATCAGACCAGCCAGCTGCATCGTGTGAGTGTCTTTTTTCAAATGAGGAGGGCAAGGACCCCAACTCCTGGTGTGAAACGGTCAACGACCCTGCTTTATGGCCCAGTACCATTACCGACCAAGCCAAGTCGATTCTTGTTAGTAGAGGAGAAGCTGCATTTCAAAACAGAAGTGCTAAGTACCCAGCCTCAGTCAGGGATAGAGGCATTGGGGGTACCAGTAGGAGCTTTACAAATGCTCTACTCAGTTGCTCTCTACCCAACGGGCAAACTGTGACTAGGCAGTGGCTACTTTACTCTCCTTCAACTGGCTGTGTGTATTGTTTTGCTTGCAAACTGTTTTCCAGTAAGCACAATACTTTTGTTCATGGATTTTCTGACTGGAAACATTCAGAGTGGATTGGTGAGCATGAGGGGAGTGTGGAGCATAGGGCTTGCATGCTAGCATTATATAATCGCTCCAGAGGCACAGCAACAATTGATTCTGATATTGTCAAACAAATTGATGCAGAAAGACAATACTGGCGGGAAGTTTTGAAAAGAGTTGTTGCAGTCATCCAGTTTTGGGGGGAGAGGGGACTTGCTTTCAGGGGAGATGATGAGCTATTACGATCAGCCCACAATGGTAATTTTTTGGGCATCATAGAACTCTTAGCCAAATTTGACCCATTCCTAGCTGAGCACCTCCAAAGGTTTGGAGGTAAGGGAAAAGGTTCTGTGTCCTACTTATCATCGACAGTGTGTGAAGAATTTATCCATTTGATGGGACAGAGAACAAAGCAGGCAATTGTTAATGAGATCAAAGAATCAAAATACTTCTCTGTTATAGTTGACTCCACTCCAGACCTTGCTCATGTGGACCAACTTATTGAAAACCATAGTGGGGACAGTTTGGCAGAGTGTGTCGTTGCTATGGTGGAGAATCTGGGCCTAGACTTATCCAACTGTAGGGGCCAGTCATATGATAATGCAAGTAACATGTCGGGAAAGTATAAAGCTCATCTTAAACAAAGAAACCTTTTGATTTGTTATGTCCCCTGTGCAGCACATTCACTGAATTTAGTTGGTGTCAATGCTGTTGACAGTAGCCCAGAAGCTGGATGTTTTTTTGACTTTGTACAGGCAATGTACACATTTTGTGCATCATCTACACACAGGTGGGGAAAGGTTTTCCATGATACTGATATCAAACTCACACTGAAATCACTGTCAGGTACTCGATGGAGCACACGAGCTGAGTCAACTAAGGCTCTTTGGAAATATTATGCACAACTGAGAGAGGCATTGAATGATATGTCTAAAGATATGGAGGAGAAATGTGTAACTCGAAGTGAAGTCTCTGCACTCTGTGACAAATTGGACACGTTGGAGATGGCCTTCATGGCATACTTCTGGGACACAATACTACAGAGGTTCCAAGCCACAAGCCTGCAGCTGCAGAAGCATGATATTGACATATGTACAGCTACACAACTTCTCTTGTCTTTACGAGACTTTGTGGCAGCACAGAGAGATAACTTTGAGGTGTTTGAAGGGGCAGCTTTAAATGTCACCACTGCTGTCTCCCAAGAGTACAGGCATGACCTCCAGCGTACAAAGAAGTGCAAAATTATGTCTGATGATAGTGCAGAGCCAGGTGTAGCATTTAACGGAAAGGACAAGTTTCGGATCGAAACTTTCAATGTTGTCATTGACAAACTTGTGTCCTGTCTCAACCACCGTTTGAATGCATACACACACTTAACTGAGCTATTTGATGTTCTTTTCATGCCTGACAATATGTCTAACAGTGAGCTCACTTTAAAGGCTAACTCACTCGCTGCAGCATATCCTTCAGATCTGAACATGAGCCTGGCAGATGAATTGATACAATACAAATCATTCATAACAGAAAAAGAAAAATGTCCAAGTAAAATGCTCAAAACCATGATAAATTTGAATTTACAACTCTTTGCCCAGGGGCCCAGACTATCCTTAATCCGTCCTTGCATGAGTACTAGAGTAATTGTTCTTCATAACAATATGGGTGGCACTTGATAACAATTTGATTTGTTAATTTCATTGTGTTGATCTTAAAATAGCGGTCTGTATACAAACAAATACACATTTTTCATAAAAGAAGTCTGAATTTCTAACTTTTTAGATTGCTCTATACATAGATTGTAACACACTTTTGTTTCTGCTACACTTTGTGCATCAGAACTCGGTAGTCATGTACTGGTGCTGGTCATAAAATTAGAATATCATGAAAAAGTTGATTTATTTCAGTAATTCCATTAAAAAAGTAAAACTTGTATATTATATCCATTCATTACACACAGACTGATATATTTCAAATGTTTATTTCTTTTAATGTTGATGATTATAACTGACAACTAATGAAAACCCCAAATTCAGTATCTCAGAAAATTAGAAAATTGTGACAAGGTACAATATTGAAGACACCTGGTGCCACACTCTAATCAGCTAATTAACTCAAAACACCTGCAAAGACGTTTAAATGGTCTCTCAGTCTAGTTCTGTAGGCTACACAATCATGGGGAAGACTGCTGACTTGACAGTTGTCCAAAAGACGACCATTGACACCTTGCACAAGGAGGGCAAGACACTAAAGGTCATTGCTAAAGAGGCTGGCTGTTCACAGAGCTCTGTGTCCAAGCACATTAATAGAGAGGCGAAGGGAAGGAAAAGATGTGGTAGAAAAAAGTGTACAAGCAATAGGGATAACCGCACCCTGGAGAGGATTGTGATACAAAACCCATTCAAAAATGTGGGGGAGATTCACAAAGAGTGGACTGCAGCTGGAGTCAGTGCTTCAAGAACCACCACCACGCACAGACGTAAGCAAGACATGGGTTTCAGCTGTCGCATTCCTTGTGTCAAGCCACTCTTGAACAAGAGACAGTGTCAGAAGCGTCTGGCCTGGGCTAAAGACAAAAAGGACTGCTGAGTGGTCCAAAGTTATGTTCTCTGATGAAAGTAAATTTTGCATTACCTTTGGAAATCAAGGTCCCAGAGTCTGGAGGAAGAGAGGCACAGAATCCACGTTGCTTGAGGTCCAGTGTAAAGTTTCCACAGTTAGTGATGGTTTGGAGTGCCATGTCATCTGCTGGTGTTGGTCCACTGTGTTTTCTGAGGTCCAAGGTCAACGCAGTCGTCTACCAGGAAGTTTTAGAGCACTTAATGCTTCCTGCTGCTGACCAACTTTATGGAGATGCAGATTTCATTTTCCAACAGGACTTGGCACCTGCACACAGTGCCAAGGCTACCAGTACCTGGTTTAAGGACCATGGTATCCCTGTTTTTAATTGGCCAGCAAACTTGCCTGACCTTAACCCCATAGAAAATCTATGGGGTATTGTGAAGAGGAAGATGCGATACGCCAGACCCAACAATTCAGAAGAGCTGAAGGCCACTATCAGAGCAACCTGGGCTCTCATAACACCTGAGCAGTGCCACAGACTGATCGACTCCATGCCACACCGCATTGCTGCAGTAATCCAGGCAAAAGGAGCCCCAACTAAGTATTGAGTGCTGTACATGCTCATGCTTTTCATGTTCATACTTTTCAGTTGGCCAACATTTCTAAAACTCCTTTTTTTGTTTTGGTCTTAAGTAATATTCTAATTTTCTGAAATACTGAATTTGGGGTTTTCATTAGTTGTCAGTTATAATCATCAACATTAAAAGAAATAAACATTTGAAATATATCAGTCTGTGTGTAATGAATGAATATAATATACAAGTTTCACTTTTTGAATGGAATTACTGAAATAAATCAACTTTTTCATGATATTCTAATTTTATGACCAGCACCAGTATATTAAGCTGTAAAGAGATGATTTCATCTTCGCAGCTGTATTACTGTATAATACGGTTTAGACGCGCAGTAAAAAATGAAGTGTAGGTAGCGTGAGTGAGCTTTTTTAAAGTGCAGATGGCGTGACCGCGGTGATTCTATGCAGAGGTAAAATGTAGGATGGATGTCCAACGTTCGCTTCCTCTGTCTCTGAGACATTGTGAAGTTGGCGGGCGACTTCTTGAAGACTGTCTAACACAGTTAGGTCAATGTCCACATCCATATCAGCACTGAGCTGAACTAAACCATCAGTTACTCTTTCCAGGCCAAACAGAAAGTAGTCAATAAAATCTGATGTATGGAAATATAGAAATAGATTCAAGCCATTTATTTAAATATGTCTTTTTTCATGACGAAAATTTATTTATTAGTTTATTTATTTATTTATTGCATTATTTATTTGTGCATTTATTTATTTATACTTATGTCATTTGTCATCCACCATAGATAGATAGATACTTTATTGATCCAGAAAGAAATAAAAACGCTGTGCTGCACGCTTTCTATCGTGCATGAGCGAATCAAAACAAGGCAAAAAACTGATTCTTTAAATCTCACATCCTTCTGAACGTAAGAATGTTCACTCCCTGTTTTATTTACAGTGCTGATGAAAGTCTGCTAAATGGGCTTGGATTAGGCACACTAACTAAACTGGTCCCTCAAAGGCCTTGCCCCATGTGAGGATCAAACTCATGACCTTCAGATTATGAGACTGACGCGCTACCTACTGCACTAACGAGGCTGACAGCAACAAATCTAGACTGAATCTGGCAGTTTTTGTAGTTGTAGTTTAGATAATAAATTTAAATATTGAAATGCAGAATCTAAATCTAATCATAAAAAAATGGAATCAAACTCACACCCTTCTGACTGTAAGTGTATGTTCACCACCTGTTCTATTTACAGTGCTGATGAAAGTCACTAAATGACATAAAACCAGTCTGCAACTAAACTGGTCCCTCAAAGGCCTTGCCCCGTGTGAGAATCGAACTCACGACCTTCAGATTATGAGACTGACGCGCTACCTACTGTGGCCGTATTAACTTCAGGCAGCTGAATGGTGGTCTCCTGCATCACATGCGCATTACTAAGAATGCACTCTCTAATGTGCTTGTAAGCACGAGTGATGAGGGTCCATCTTCCAAGCCTTACTCCCTCGACACGCTTCGGGTATGGAAAATCCATGCAAAGTTTCACAAAAATGGCTTCCACAACCCTGTTGCAGTCTGGCCACTGTGCTGGGCTGTTTGATCCGAGAAAACACCTACAAAGAGAGAGAGAAAAAATAATAATTATATATATATATATATATATATACACATACATACATACATACATACACACACAAATATACACACAGTATATAAATATATACAGTTGTGCATATAAACTTACCGTCTTGTTGACTCCACACCTGAAGCTAAAATTTTCTTAGTCGCTCTGAAACGCCCCTTGTTCAACGTGACCTGATGACGTGGAGAATACACTGTGCGACCCTTGTCATAGTCAGTCACCCAGAGCCTGCCAGAGGGCGATGACATGGTCTGACTCTTCCCGTGACAATGCAAGGCTGTGGTCTTTCAAGCTGACTAAATAGACTGCCAACTCTTGAACTGCCGCATACCCCACAACGTGATCTGGTCCAACAGAGTCCTAAATGAATAAACAAGTAGTTAGACAAAAACAGAAGAATTGCTACAAAGTGCACCTTTTTGAAGCTAATAAAAATGACATGTAGTATAAATAAGAGGAGCATTTAAAATGACCATAGAGCATGTCAGTATAATTCACAAATAAAGAAAATCAGAATATAGCTTATACATGTTAATAATGACAATACTGACAACTTAACCCAAGCAGCACAATAAGCAATTGTAACATCTTAAACTGCAGTAATAAAGCCCTGAAACAAGCTTATAAATGTTAATAAAGGCAATTTACCTGAAACATAAAAAAAATAGCGCGTCGCTATTTACCATGGAAACCGTGACGTCATCGAAATCCGTGATAGGCGCAGAAAATATACGTCACTACGTCACGCCTCCTTCGATTCTTGGGGGAAAGATGAGGATCGTGATTGGCCGGTTGTTGGCATTCTTGGACCAAGTCCCCAAGAGTCCCCCAAGAATAGCGAGACTCACAGCCGGCACTGAGCGCCAACGAGGCTGACAAAGACTTGTGGAGACATCTGAATATAATATTAAACTGAATATAATATTGAAAAGCAGAATCTAAATCTAAGCATCAAAAACTGGATGAGAATCAAACTCTGACTTCTGACTGTAAGTGTATGTTCACTACCTGTTCTATTTACAGTGCTGATGAAAGTCACTAAATGACATGAAACCAGTCGGCTAACTGGGCTTAGATTAGGCACAGTAACTCAACTGGTCCCTCAAAGGCCTTGCCTTGAACTCACGACCTAAATGTAAGCATCAAGAACTGGATGAGAATCAAACTCACACCCTTCTGACTGTAAGAAGGCTCTCTAATTGTTCAATTTACAGTGTTGGGCTTAGATTAAGCTCAGCAACTAAACTGGTCCCTCAAAGGTCTTGCCCAGTGAGAGGATCAAACTCATGACCTAAATGTAAGCATCAAAAACTGGATGAGAATCAAACTCACACCCTTCTGTCTGTAAGTGTATGTTCACTACCTGTTCTATTTACAGTGCTGATGAAAGTCACTAAAATGACATAAAACCAGTCTGCTAACTGGGCTTAGATTAGGCACAGTAACTAATAGGGGTATAACGATACATCGTTTCACGATTTCACGATGCAAAAATGTAGCGATGTGCATCGTGGACATCTGCGCGATTGTACGAGTGCACGTGCGTTCTGTAATTTATTAGTGATGGGTCGGTCGCGAACAATCCAGCTCTAAGAGTCACATACACACAAGGGTTACATACACACACACACACACGGACAGCATGCACATGAACAGGAGGGAGTGAAAGAGAGAGAAAGACAGAGAGCACTTGATGAAGTTTTACATTGTGCTTTACGTAGTCAGACATTACACGCTGGAAAGGTGAGGAAAATGAGTGACAGGAAACAGTAAAGTTTGGACACGAGGAACCACTTTAACAGAGAAGTTCAGACCCACTGAGACCCACATCTTATACATGTCACTGTGTATTGTAGCAACATCTGTCCCCTCAGAGAGAATCTCAGAGAGAGGGCAGATCATAACAGAAAGGAGAAACAGGATCAACCCCTCAAAGATGAGCTCGGTTTTTCTGAATGCCAATCTTCACTAAATACTTACAAATACCGTCACCTGGATGCTGATTTTCCTTTTGCACATTTTCATTTATATTTTGTTAAGTGATGCTTTGTTGATGTGTTCTTTCACTCTAGATGCAAATTTACAAGTAATATACACAATCAGACCTTTTGGTCTAATTGAGATGGGTCTTTGTTTTTGTATTTTATAATTTATTGTTGTAGCACTCTGTTCCATGTTGAGTACATAAATAAAGCCATTTAAATAATAAACATTTGATACAATGTTTTTTTTTTTACATTAGTAATTCATTTTACATGTCATTTGTTAATACATTAGTTCAAGCAACAAAGAAAATTTGTTTAAAGACTTAAAGACTTGATTACTTAGATTTTTAATTTAAGATGGCAGTAAGTAACTTAAATTTGGTAAACCTGTTAGGTTACAGTAAAGTACTAAGTTCTTGGTAATTACCTTTAATTGCAAGGGACTGAAGTTTTTTTTTTGTTTAAAAAATGTACAAGAAAATGTGCATTGTTTTGCACTGTTTACACTTCAAAAAAAATCGTGAGAAAATCGAATCGTGAACTCAGTATCATGAATCGAATCGAATCGTGAGCAGAGTGTATCGTTACACCCCTAGTAACTAAACTGGTACATCAAAGGCTTAGATTAGGCACAGTAACTAAACTGGTACATCAAAGGCTTAGATTAGGCACAGTAACTAAACTGGTACATCAAAGGCTTAGATTAGGCACAGTAACTAAACTGGTACATCAAAGGCTTAGATTAGGCACAGTAACTAAACTGGTACATCAAAGGCTTAGATTAGGCACAGTAACTAAACTGGTACATCAAAGCTCTTGCCCAGTGTGAGGATCGAACTCATGACCTAAATGTAAGCATCAAGAACTGGATGAGAATCAAAAAGGGCTGCACGATATATCGTTTCAGCATCGTCATCGCGATGTGTGCATGCGCAATAGTCACACCGCAGGACGTGCTATGTCACTTCATGCAAATTAAATCAAATACGTCATGCTACAACTTTTTTGCTGCTTGACACAAAAACGAAAATTCACACCGTTCTGATTTTCCATATAATATCTACCAGTGTGTTCGAAAACCTAGTGAGCTGCCTCGCTGTCTTACTGCCTACACAGGCAGCTGCCTCAGTAGAGAGGATTTTAATAAGTCATGGACTTATAAGGCAGGTTATTCGGACGCGCTACTTAGCGATTACATCGGGTTTCGCGTTTAGCATTTTGCCATTAAAACCAATGGAATGAGGTGGAACAGCGCTAACATGTCATTATAACATCTCGATTCGTGTACAGATAACTGTTACATTTGCTGACGAGCCCAAACTTGCAAATAAAAACACTCGTTAAAAACCAATAATTATTTATTTACGTTTGAAAATAACTTCCTGTCCGCACCGTCAGCCATGTTTATTTTTCTGTGAGAGAAGAGATGCTGCAATAAATTCTGGGATTGCCTTCATCACTAAGGCTTGAGTCAAAATAACATTGAAATATTAAGATGCCTCAGTAGTGAACTTAGTAAGGCATCTCGGATTTTGAACAGGTGTATAGCTGCTCTTTTGTTTGTATAGTTTTTTTTTTAATAATGTTTACTACTTGAAGAGGTTTTGATTGTAAAATAAAGTATTAAATGACCCATTTTGTCAATCCTGTTAGTTCCCTTATGTGATATTGAAGCTTTCTTAGTTTAATGCTCAGTTTCAACCGAGTACAAAGATGTAGCTTGTCATAATCTTTTGTATCCCTTGTAGGCACCACCATTTTTCACAGATGAGCCTCTTATTTAGAGTAAGATACATGCATTATTAATATTATTAATAATGTGGTGAAATTTCCTGCATTTTTTTAAAATCGCAATATATATCGCAGGAAAAAAAATCACAATGTCAGTTTTTTCTAATATCGTGCAGCCCTAGAATCAAACTCACACCCTTCTGACTGTAAGAACGCTGTCTACCTGTTCTATTTACAGTGCTGATGAAAGTCACTAACTGGGCTTAGATTCGGCTCAGCAGCTAAACTGGTCCCACAGGGACCTTGCCCCGTGTGAGGATCGAACTCACGACCTCAACATGGGTAGACAAAACATGTGGAGACATCAGAATCCGACCGTTTCATTGGCTGAAGTTTAGGCACAATACTGAAAAGCAGAATCTAAATGTGAGCATCACGAACTGGATGAGAATCAAACACACACCCTTCTGACTGTAAGAATGCTTTCTAATTGTTCAATTTACAGTGCTGATGAAAGTCACTAAACAAAAGCAGTTGGCTAATTGGGCTTAGTTTAACTAAGTAACTAACTAAGTAGTTTAACTTAGTAACTAAACTGGTCCCTCAAAGGTCTAGCCCAATGTGAGGATCGAACTTTCGACCTTCGGATTATTAGACTGACGCACTACCAACTGAGCAAACAGGCTGACAGCAACAAGTCAAGACCGAATATGGCAGTTTTTGTAGTTGTAGTTTAGGCACAACATTGAAAAGCAGAATCTAAATGTAAGCATCAAGAACTGGAAGAGAATCAAACTCACACCCTTCTGTCTGTAAGTGTATGTTCACTACCTGTTCTATTTACAGTGCTGATGAAAGTCACTAAATGACCTGAAACCAGTCTGAGATTAGGCACAGTAACTAAACTGGTCCCACAAAGCACTTGCGCTGTGTGAGGATCTAACTCACGACCTTCAGATTATGAGACTGACGCGCTACCTACTGCACTAATGAGGCTGACAAAGACATATCTAGACTGAATCTGGCAGTTTTTGTAGTTGTAGTTTAGGCACAACATTGAAAAGCAGAATCTAAATGTGAGCATCACGAACTGGATGAGAATCAAAGTAGGATAGACTAAAACAGTAAATGGAAGACAAGAAGTGTCATACACAGTAACGGTTAGATTAAGAAATAAGGAGCACAAACACGATCAGCAAAACGAGACACAAACAGAAGAGTTTAATTAAGAGTGAATCAAACACCGCTGAACTGAATCAAAACTCCGCAGCCGATGAGCGCAATCAGGATTGGCTGACTGGGACATGCGAGTCACGTGACAGTACGTGGCTCATGGGAATTGTAGTCCATATTGTTAGAAGCGGAACTTGCCCCCTCCATCCACCCCCCAATCACAAGAGGACAAAACCAAAGCTGAGCTGAGTGATTACTTGATGCCCCCCAGTGTAGATACTGATACAGACTCAGTCAGTGGTGGAAACAGTAAACAGGCTCGTGTTTTTTTTAAGAAACCTGTAAAGAACTTTTTGTAGTTCTTTTCCTAATGTAAGGAGGTTCTGCTGCACATTATTTAAAATAAGAGTTGTTTGTGAGCTATTCTTATAAAGGATATAGATAATTCAGATTTCTATTTTGTTTTAATTATTGTTAATTATTGTGATATCGTTATTGTTATTAAGTTTGAGTCCCTTAAAAGGATAATTATAGGTGTTGTTACTATTTTTGCACTTCTGTAGTCTTTCAAATTATGATGCAAAAAAAGAAATTTGAGTCTTATTTCAATTGCATTATACAAGAACAAAAAAAATCAGAGAATCAGTTATAATTTTAAAATAATCAAGATTTTTTTTTTTTGGCAAAATCGCCCAGCCCTACTTCAAGCCTCTAATGTCAAACACAGTCATGGACAATTTTGTGTCTCCAATTTACTTCACTTGCATGTCTTTGGACTGTGGAACAATCATACACTCTAAAAAGAAATGTGTTAAAAACGACACACACTGTGTGGAATTTCAACACATGTGAGGAGTGTGCTCAGGGACGACACATACTGTGTAAATGTGTCATCCTGTTTTTGCACACCCACCGTGTAGTAAATTAAAACAAGATTACAAACAGTTTAACAGTAATGGTACGAAATATATCTTCCTTGAACTTTTCCATTCTTAAAGATGGTTGCAAAAACTCGTAAAACGTCTGTTTCTCTGTCCTAAAAGAAAGACAAAAAATATAATTACAAGGTACTGTGTTTCTCTCTCAGAGAGTCTTGTGTAATTACAATACCAAATATTAACTGAATTAGACATTTACAACATTTAATATTTTGAATAACATTCTGATTAGTCAACCAACCAAATAAGTAATCAGAACACAACTAATATTCCTCCAAATTTGTCATCAGATGGAGGAGTTGTGCTTTACCCTAAATATATCCACCACTACCAGCTTTAATGCTAATAACAATAAGCAATGTTGCTAACGATTCGTCCGAACCGATTCTGCACTTCCGAACCGATTGCATTAAACCCTAATGAATCAATCGATTCAGTTTTTCGATTCGCTTAAACGGATGATTTAAAAGAACCGATTCAGTAAAACGAACTGAGCTAAACTAAGCTAAAACAAATGTTAAAATGATTTAAATTCGCTTCTCATATTGAGATGTAACTTCAATAATGTTACTTAATCACTGTAATCACACAGTCAATAGGTCAGTTAAGTAAAGTACCTTGAGAAAACTGAACACACAGAGGGTTGCTGAGGTAACCTCATCCACAGTCATTCGGCCTTTCCCAAACCGTTCCCTCCTCACTAACACTCCACTACAGAGTGACACTCCATATGAAGTCACACTCTGTGCTGTGAAGGGTGCTTCAGATTAAGGGGAGGGTCTAAACTCAGGACTAAACTCTGGGACGCCCTCTTTGCTTTTGAGTGGAAGAAGGAAGCTGCCGTCACCATGGCTACAGATAGATGCTTTTCTCACCTTGCTGTCATGTCTTGCGCTCCGTTATCATTTCAGCATCTCCAAGCAGGAATCTCCAAGCACCTGCTATTTTGTAACTAGTACAAATGTATAGTTACGTTTTAATTCTCCAAAAATGGTGTTAAATATGATAATAATGTTGGTGATAGTATTGTTGGGGTGAAATAATTTTGCCATTTATGAAGTTCACCAATCACATATTCTATTACTTTCTTTAAAAAGACTGAAGAAGACTGTGCCTAAATTTTCCCTAACACCTTATGAGGAAACCTAATGGCTCGTTTACCATGGCTCCTTGACTTTCTAGGGACCTACAAATTGCCAGGCAAGCTACCATATTTCATAACAGACGTTTTGTTGCAAATATGCGATTCAGGCCCTTACTTAATGTTTCTGAATTTGTATTGTTTCAAAATTATTATGTTCAATTTCTCTTAAGCGCAGAGACACTGGTCTCTTTACTGTTGTTTATTAAAGGGGAAACATGAAACTAGTCAAATGGCTTGTTGTTTTCACATAAGTGAAATCACACCCTTGGCCAAATTCACTCAATTTAATCGGTGTCAAAGATAGCATTCATCAGACAAATTGCTTGTCTTTAATTTAATTTAGCAATTTTTGCAATTATTTAAATTTAAGACAAGCAATTTGTCTGATGAATGCTATCTTTGACACCGATTAAATTGAGTGAATTTGGCCAAGGGTGTGATTTCACTTATGTGAAAACAACAAGCCATTTGACTAGTTTCATGTTTCCCCTTTAATAAACAACAGTAAAGAGACCAGTGGTCACTCTAGCTCTAAGGGAATGCATGAAAGGAAAAGTGCCTTTTCATACAACAGAACTGCAAGCTAATTTTACTGAGTAGCACAATTTTGGTTTGGTGACAGATGATGAAACAGCAAGTGGTTTTGTTGTAGTAGCTGTGGCTGCGTATGTGTGTAACCCTGATATTTTGTTTGAGGATTATTTATTGGAAAACATATTTTATTCAGCTTGTTATTCAATGACTATTCAATGACAGTTTGACATGACTTGACATGTTTCAAGGCAGTGTGAAGGGGTCTCGACAATAATTAAACTTGATTTAATATCATTAACACAGCATTTTTAATATACTCAAAACCTTCCCCCTGTCTCCCTCTCCATGCCACTCTCTCTCACACACACACACACACAAAACAGCATTTTTTGTAGTAGATAGTGGCTGCCCCTCCCCCACTCTCTCACTCAGTGGTGAAAAATTGTTACATTGCCCTAAATTCCCACGGGGGCTGAGCCAATCAGGTGTTGCGAGAACTTCCAAGTGAATATGCAAGATCTATATAAAACCCCCTGCCAGTATCAAAACTCCTCACATTCAGACAGTTCAGCTTGCCATCTTGCTCTGTGCTTTTACTACAACTTTTACCTTGCTATTACCAGATCAGCAACCAACAGCCTTTTTAAAGGCTCATTGCCCTTTATACTGCATTGTATTATTTTATAATATATATAAATATTTTTATATTATATTATACTATACTATATTGCATATATTCTCTTACATTCTTTTCATAGTCTTTTCAAAGGCTTATATATTATATTATATTATATTATATTATATTACATGATATAATATTATATTACTATATATAATATATTAAACTTTGAAAGGTTCACAGCCTTTTTCAAGGCTAGTGTAACGTTGCTAACTAGCAACTCACAGCTTTTTTAAAAGCTTATTGTTATTTGCATATTACATTATTGATAATAGTATAAGTGTAAGCTTTATAATATTAGTACATACATACAATACATTTACAATAACAACAATTTATAGCTAAATAGTTATAGGTCAGCCTTTTTTTATTACATATTGTATCTGGTTCTACAATTTTGTGATTGTATTTTTTTCCTGAACATACAACATAGAAACAACATAGTAAGTATTGGATAGGAATAGGAATTTGCAAGACAAGCGTCTATATTTGCATCTTAAGAAACACTTGCCATTAATAACATGGATCCCAAACAAAAAAGTGGTGCCTCAAAAAGAAAAGCAAAAAAGATTAAGGAAGCAAATCAGGCAGATTTCCTGAAAAGCGTTCCTTTGATCTCAAACTTCTTTGAGAAACCACTGGATATGAGTGAGACAAGTATTGCTAATGTTAGCAGTGATCAGAGTTCTAGCAATGAAGATGTGATCACCACTGGCTTAGTGTCACCTGTCAGTGACTATGTACCTTTGCAGACCCAGTCAGGTGCAGAGCAGGAATGCCAGCCCTGCCAGGCTACCATAGACCAGCAGCAGAAAGACCATGAAAGGAAAGTTGCAGGTGTGTCAGACCCACAATCAGACCAGCCAGCTGCATTGTGTGAGTGTCGTTTTTCAAACGAGGAGGGCAAGGACCCCAACTCCTGGTGTGAAACGGTCATTGACCCTGCTTTATGGCCCAGTACCATTACCGACCAAGCCAAGTCGATTCTTGTTAGAAGCTGCATTTCAAAACAGAAGTGCTAAGTACCCAGCCTCAGTCAGGGATAGAGGCATTGGGGGTACCAGTAGGAGCTTTACAAATGCTCTACTCAGTTGCTCTCTACCCAACGGGCAAACTGTGACTAGGCAGTGGCTACTTTACTCTCCTTCAACTGGCTGTGTGTATTGTTTTGCTTGCAAACTGTTTTCCAGTAAGCACAATACTTTTGTTCATGGATTTTCTGACTGGAAACATTCAGAGCGGATTGGTGAGCATGAGGGGAGTGTGGAGCATAGGGCTTGCATGCTAGCATTATATAATCGCTCCAGAGGCACAGCAACAATTGATTCTGATATTGTCAAACAAATTGATGCAGAAAGACAATACTGGCGGGAAGTTTTGAAAAGAGTTGTTGCAGTCATCCAGTTTTGGGGGGAGAGGGGACTTGCTTTCAGGGGAGATGATGAGCTATTAGGATCAGCCCACAATGGTAATTTTTTGGGCATCATAGAACTCTTAGCCAAATTTGACCCATTCCTAGCTGAGCACCTCCAAAGGTTTGGAGGTAAGGGAAAAGGTTCTGTGTCCTACTTATCATCGACAGTGTGTGAAGAATTTATCCATTTGATGGGACAGAGAACAAAGCAGGCAATTGTTAATGAGATCAAAGAATCAAAATACTTCTCTGTTATAGTTGACTCCACTCCAGACCTTGCTCATGTGGACCAACTTACTTTTATTTTTAGGTTTGTTAATAATGACGGACATGTAGTTGAGCGTTTTCTAGCTTTTAATCCTATTGAAAACCATAGTGGGGACAGTTTGGCAGAGTGTGTCGTTGCTATGGTGGAGAATCTGGGCCTAGACTTATCCAACTGTAGGGGCCAGTCATATGATAATGCAAGTAACATGTCGGGAAAGTACAATGGAGTCCAAGCTCATCTTAAACAAAGAAACCCTTTGATTTGTTATGTCCCCTGTGCAGCACATTCACTGAATTTAGTTGGTGTCAATGCTGTTGACAGTAGCCCAGAAGCTGGACATTTTTTTGACTTTGTACAGGCAATGTACACATTTTGTGCATCATCTACACACAGGTGGGGAAAGGTTTTCCGTGATACTGATATCAAACTCACACTGAAATCACTGTCAGGTACTCGATGGAGCGCACAAGCTGAGTCAACTAAGGCTCTTTGGAAATATTATGCACAACTGAGAGAGGCATTGAATGATATGTCTAAAGATATGGAGGAGAAATGTGTAACTCGAAGTGAAGCCTCTGCACTCTGTGACAAATTGGACACGTTGGAGATGGCCTTCATGGCATACTTCTGGGACACAATACTACAGAGGTTCCAAGCCACAAGCCTGCAGCTGCAGAAGCATGATATTGACATATGTACAGCTACACAACTTCTCTTGTCTTTACGAGACTTTGTGGCAGCGCAGAGAGATAACTTTGAGGTGTATGAAGGGGCAGCTTTAAATGTCACCACTGCTGTCTCCCAAGAGTAGGGGTGGGGGGATGGGGCCCAGGGGCCCACACTATCCTTAATCCGTCCTTGCCTGTGGGTGATAAAAGGGGAGCGTGTGGGAGATGCGAGAGAGACGAGAGGAGCCATTGTAGCGCACGGATGACTGAGCGTCTGGGCGGCTGGAGAAGTTCGGTACTGGTTGGGGAGGGTGTCGTTCGCTGTTGTTAGGACAGCCGGCGATGAAGATAGTTAGCTAGGTGGTTTAGCTGTTCCTGTGTGAGGAGGGGAGGCACAGCTGCCTCCTGTAGAAAGATAGGTCGGGGGTTAGGAGTTCTGCCGCCTATTATTCAGAGTCCAACCTGTGTGATTTCTAGACAATGGACGATGCTACAATCACAGACCTCGAAAAGGGAAGCTGGTGAACGGGAGTCCAACCTGTGTGATTTCTAAACAACGGACAACGCCACAAGCTTTGACCCCGGGGGAGGGTCTCGCCGGCGGGCGAGTTAAGTAACGTTTTTATATTGTCTTTAGTGTTTGTGTATTTTAATAATTAATAATAGGAGAGGTAGGTTTGTTGGCGGGTAGGTCCAGGGTTAAGTAATAAGACCCGTTGGTGTTGCAGGTTTGCCTTTAAATGAATTTTACCTAGAATTCTACCTAGTTACATTCAAAGTTTATTACAATATATATATATATATACAGGGGTTGGACAAAATAACTGAAACACCTGGTTTTAGACCACAATAATTTGTTAGTATGGTGTAGGGCCTCCTTTTGCGGCCAATACAGCGTCAATTCGTCTTGGAAATGACATATACAAGTCCTGCACAGTGGTCAGAGGGATTTTAAGCCATTCTTCTTGCAGGATAGTGGCCAGGTCACTACGTGATGCTGGTGGAGGAAAACGTTTCCTGACTCGCTTCTCCAAAACACCCCAAAGTGGCTCAATAATATTTAGATCTGGTGACTGTGCAGGCCATGGGAGATGTTCAACTTCACTTTCATGTTCATCAAACCAATCTTTCACCAGTCTTGCTGTGTGTATTGGTGCATTGTCATCCTGATACACGGCACCGCCATTGGATGCACATGGTCCTCCAGAACGGTTCAGCTTCGGAACCACCACATTATCTCAGGTTTTGCGGAAAGGAGTTAAGGAGAGGCGCGCACACAGAAACAGTTTGGCTATGATGGATGGAGCCGCAGTAGAGCAGCAGAGGTGCTGACCCTTGAAGATAATTTTTTACACCAAAACTGGGAACCAGCAAAAAATAAAGGTAAAGAGTCTACGACAGTTACGACAATAAATTAACACTAGTCACGGTTGTCGGGACTGTTGTGCACTATAGGAGCGCTAGCATTAGTTGTCGGCAACTTTTTTCCAAAGTAAAACAAGTAAACGTTCCATTTTACAAATGACTGTGAGAGTTTCATGTTTAAAAGCTAAGTTAGTCAGGTTAGGTGAAATTTACGACACGACAGCGCTAGCATAGTAGCTAATCTCCTGCGACGCTGTAAACTGTGACATCGTTTAACAGTCGCCGCAGGATCCTTACAAAACATTGTAATTTCAGAAAGATTAGATTTATTTTGAGGATACTGTATAGAATTGCATAGAACTGTTAAAGATGATCTTTCTATGATTACAGGTGAACAATGCTGAATGGATTGTTAATGGAAAAGAAAAAAGCAGGTTGCAGGTTGAGAAGTGATTTACCTCGCTTTGTTTGCTACCCAGGGTCTACCTAGGAACACGGTTCATTTCATGTTAAGTCGGGTATGTGAGTCCACAGTGTTGAGTGGAGTTTTATACCAAAACTACTGTGTTTCTGTAACCCTGCATTTCTGAAGCTCTTGTGTTATTTCTTAATCTAGATTAATTGTTCATTGTTGTACTATGCATCCAATACTGAATTTTTTAACAGTAAAAGTGT